>NC_141698.1:411763960-412184555 GCF_964263255.1 Lissotriton vulgaris | reverse complement strand
ATCTTGGGGCAATAAAGAAAGCTTCTGTGGGAATTAATTCCAGCCATTGCTTACCATTGGCCTTTTGATTTGGTACTCACATTTTCTGGATTTCTATTTGCTGGCTTGGTTTTAGACTGCCCAAGGTGATTTATTTTCTCTCTAGCACTCCACATTTGAATGAACTGTGCAAGTATTTCAGAATATATCCCAATTATTAACAAACGCATTAACCACTTTTTTGTTAATTTTGAAGTGTGGTGGAAGCAAATATTTTTTTATGATCAAAACTTTAGGTAATGCCTTTTCCACACTTTGCTTGTGTGCTGTATAGTTTTATTAGAAAAACTGTATGTCTGTGCAAATGTAATGGTCAATACAATTGAAAATGTGTTGTCTATAATGACAGCGTGCTACCCCACCATGCATACTCCAATCTATGCCACTCTACCCTGCACCACTCCACTTTACATCCCTCAACTGCGCCACTCCATTCTACCACCCTCATCTGCTCTGCACAACTCTACTCTATGCCACTCCTCAATACTGCACTCACTGCGCTTTACTCTGTACTCTACTTCACTCTATGCCTATCTACCCTGCGCCAATGCACTCTACGTCACAGAGCTCTACACCACTACAGTCCACTTCAATCTACTCTGCACAACTCCACCCCACAACATTGCACTCCCCGGCACTCTACTCTGCACCATTGCACTCTATACCATTTTACGCCGTTACACTCCATGCTACAGCACTCTATGCTAAGCACCAGCGTCATTTTGTCAGCGCACACATGCATGGTGCGCTTGTACTAAATGATCCGTCAAAGGTTGTGTTTAAAAAAATAACTTTAGCCGTGCTGCACCTCATTGAGGAGGCTGTGCTGCGTGGCTAAAAGCCTTTGGTCAAACCATATAGGCGAGATCTGCTTCTTTCTTCCAGTGAACCAAATTTCTTGATTTCCCTGCATAGTTTGACCATTTCAATAACCATAAGCAGATTTTCTGCCTGAATTTACAAATGGCGAGCAAGTTTTATTGTTTAAAGGAAGTAAAAATGACCGGACCAAAGCAGCTGAGGAAAGTATTACATAGCACTGTAGGCGATAAACACTCCTGGCACTGCTTAAGCTACTAATCTGTTCCATTGGTTGATCAGTTGCAGGCATGTACACCAAGACAGGCAAAATAAGACTGAGGAAAAATGCTATCGCGAGGAGTAGGGCTAGTGCAGTTTTCAATTAACTTGCTTTTTTATACCTTCAGAAATGTTGAGCATATAAATAGTTTGAGAGATTCTTTCATTGTTTTTGGCATTTAATTACGATTGTCATTTCTGAAGATTTCTTGGGCTTCCTTGTAGATATGCCCATAGCAATATACTTTTGAAGAAGTAACCACCATAACAGATTGAATTTCCAACATCCCAAAGAGGATATAAGTGTTTTTCAGGGCAAGCCTGGAGCAGCGCATGCGCTGCCCTAGTAAAACTACCTCTTGGAATTGCTCTGGACATTTCACACGCTCGTCCGTGGGCAAGGTGGGGTACGTTTATTATTACTTATGAGCTACACGTATAGGACAGCGAACACGCAGGGACCCCTCAGCTGCCAGCACAGTTCGGCTACAGTTCATATGCCAACTCAATAAACCCAACATTCCATGGGCACCAGATCATAACATTCTGACACCGAATACACAATGCTGGAAGTTCACGAAGGCTGAATACTCCAACTTGCATGCAAGGTATTACACATCTTCCCTTCTCAACTGAACACAGCATTACATATTGTCTGCTCACAAAAATACGGTGACACCAAACGGAGTAGAACTGGTACTAACACACCACAGCAAACCGATATTGAAAACCCTAAAAATAGTATAACTTTTCCATAAATTCTTGAGCGAAATCTGCTTGGCTTACCTATCGTTCTGGAAGTCTTTCATTTATTAGAAATTTGACACTGACCACTAACCCTGTGAGAGAAACCCATATTATCTTGTACAACCATGTCATCAACATCATAAGAATCCGCAAAAGGATCAGGTATGTTACCAATCTTAATACCTTTTACCAGTGTCCACCACTCCCTTTTTTTTTCTTTTCCATTCTTTTTGTTAAGCTCCCACCCTGGATCTATGATGCCCCCAGGACAATTTGAAGTTCGGACCCTGTAGGACTTCATGAAGTACGTTTAAAATGTTGGGATGTTGTACACCCCGATAAGATAAACAGTTGGCAATGACACACAAAAGAGATAAACAAGAATCAAAAAAGAGAAGACCTAGGCAGCACTCCTCCGTCGGATGCACCCATAGTACACTGTGTAACAAGTTGACAAGGCCACTCCATGCAGCATCTCTTCCAATCTATGGCCATCCGGTGGCACGGATATGTCTGTGCTTCAGTCACGGGAAAAATGGAATTCCCTTGGTGGTTGATTGCACTTTCTAACTGTTCTGTGTGCTGACTCTGTAGGTATCAGCCCCTGTGTTAGAACTTAAACATTCCCGATTGAAACTACATTCATACAAGAAATAAGTTTAAAAAAACTAGTATTTTATTTTTATAAAACCATAGACATCATATTAATAAACATTTGCCATTCAATTAAACAACTAACTGCAATATTACAAATACATCAAATAGTTTTGCAAAATATAGAGTAATATCTCATCAAGAAAAGGGGGGATAAAAACCAAGTCTGTATATGTTAAGCAATAAAAAGGGACAATTCTATACCAAAACTACATGAAATATATATACTGACAAGCGAATAACAAGCGAATAACCGACACAAAAAGATAATGCAAACCCAAAAGCTTACCATATATAATAGAAAGCTGAGGGCCTCACCGTGTAAACTATGAACTTTAATGCGCCAGAGGCACAGATGGCTCAATGACAGGGCAAGAAGCTTTGTGGTTGCCAAGGGAACCGCGCTTTGATTGGTTGAATATAGACCAATCAGCTGGGGAAGAGGAAAATACATAACGTGCCAGCAATACACACGAGTTGCTAAAAACAGAGCCAGTTTCACTGAGTTTAAATGTGCACTAGAAGGAAGGTGCATTTTAAAAAACGTTAATTCTTATAAAAATTGGGCTTTAATCAAGCCGACAGTAACGTGGAGAAAATACAAACAAAAACACGTTCGGTTGCCATGACAACCGCTCGTTGTTTGTCCGGATACAAACAAATCAAAGAGTCAGAAAACGGAAGACACTCGCCAATGAAACAGCAAGCGGAGTGGTGGTTAAAAAAGCGCTCGGTTCCTATGGTAACTGCACGGCGATTTGCCGACAGTGAACCTATTAGGAAACAGAGAACGGTAGCCAATTACTAGGCTTGCATATAAAAGCGCCGAGGAATGAGGAAACTCTCAGCGTTCGTGACGGCTCATACTAGACCGGTGGAAGGACGTGTGGACTGACTGCCAGAGACCAGGAGCAGGGAGGCCGAATTTGTTAACTGAGGTAATGAAAAATGAGAACTATGATATTAGGAAGCACAGGGGAAACTTAAACAGCCCTCAAATAGATTAATTGGAAATATCCATTTAATTTCCCATTATTTAAAAAAAAAAGTGCTTATAATCTAAATATAATATAAAGAGACTATAGAAGCACTCCTTTCCCTCGGGAACAGAGGATATATAAACATGATCTATGGGCAAATAGAACAAAAAGATTGTAAAATTAAACCAAGCGGAGAGCACACATGACGCTACATTTTGTATACCTTTTGTTTAATATTAGAAAGAAAGTGGAATCGAAAAAGAAGGAACTTGGTAGCATCTCATCCTGAACTTTGCGCCAGTCACCCAATGTTGAATGGTGAGTGATCCGATAAATCTTTTAAGAAAAATTAGGATCCAGTTATATCAAAATAGAATGAGAGTAATGCGTGTTTTTTAAAAAAAATCCCCCAGGGTCATTGATGAAACCCATAATTAGAAAGACAGTGGCTCCCCCTGGCAGTCAAAGACAAAGCCAATTTACCCCAAATACCAGGTACTGCACAAACACTCTTTTTGCTGATCTTTAAGTTAAAACAAGGTCATAATAAAAGTGGGGTGTCTAAATTGAAAGCATCTTCATTATCCATTATCTATTTATTTCAACCAGTGACATCAAAAACTGAGAATCATTATTCCGGAGATAAAAATAATCCGAAGACTACATGGTACAGAATTCAATTAAACTGTGTCCAGTGGGCGACTTGCCCTATCTAATTTAAAGGTATGCGTAAGAATAATAAACCGATATAAATTGTTTATTGTGATACTAAGGTCCTATAATTGGCCCCGTAAGCATTGGACCGTTGGGTCCAAGGGAAAAGTAAACACCATTAGTTTTGTCACAGTATAGGAATATATATCAATAGAGAGAATTGTATTTTTGGGTGAGGGCAAGAGTTGTACCCAAAAGGGAAAACGACTTGAATAGATGTAAAAGATAAAAATATGTATGAGAAAAGAGCATACGACAGTGACCATGAATTGTGACCAGATAGGGAATTGATTGAGTAGATATGCACACCTATGCAAAAAATGTAACCCTGTTTTTAAATCTTTTTAAATCTGTCTAGAATCAGTCCTGAAGAAGGTTCAAATACAGAATACCGAAACGCCGCGTCGACTAGTGATTCTTGTTTTTTAAAATCTTTTTATGAAATGTATAATGGTGTTTTTAAAATTTGTATATTGTATGAAGATTGATTTTGAATATGTAATAAATGTATAACAGAGGTTAACGAAATTCTTGGTGTGGAAAATATCTTTTTAAATATCTTTGTGTTATTCTCTTAAAAACTAATGCTTATGTTTGAATTTAAAATATGTAAGTTGAAAAATGCTTTTAAGAAGTACTCTCCTATATAGGCAATTCACTGAGAACTTGGTCACTGCCGAAATATAACATTGCTGATCCATAGACTTTGCCTCCCCAGTTGTAAGTTTGCTTTCAGAGATTAATACCCTGAATCTTGTAACTTTACCTTTCCCGCCGAAATAACGGCATGCTAGTTCTTGGGTAAAATACTCAACCTGTGTGGTTTCTTTGTTGAGGGGACACCCAAGCCTGTTCTAGAGTTACTATTCCCCCCAGTCCCCAATTAACCTGTGTGGGGTCCTCCTTTTATTTCTCAACTAACAAGTTGACAAGGCCACTCCATGCAGCATCTCTTCCAATCTATGGCCATCCGGTGGCACGGATATGTCTGTGCTTCAGTCACGGGAAAAATGGAATTCCCTTGGTGGTTGATTGCACTTTCTAACTGTTCTGTGTGCTGACTCTGTAGGTATCAGCCCCTGTGTTAGAACTTAAACATTCCCGATTGAAACTACATTCATACAAGAAATAAGTTTAAAAAAACTAATATTTTATTTTTATAAAACCATAGACATCATAATAATAAACATTTGACATTCAATTAAACAACTAATTGCAATATTACAAATACATCAAATAGTTTTGCAAAATATAGAGTAATATCTCATCAAGAAAAGGGGGGATAAAAACCAAGTCTGTATATGTTAAGCAATAAAAAGGGACAATTCTATACCAAAACTACATGAAATATATATACTGACAAGCGAATAACAGACACAAAAAGATAACATATTTTGTCATTAGAAACACACATTGGGATAAACAATTTTCTTGGCTGATCCTAAATATACTTAAGACAAGCTGATAGTACCCCAAAAGGTCTCCTTATCTGAGGATTATTCTCACAGTTCCTCTCGTTCAAGCGATCTTCCTAATAAGGCCCCGGAAAACAGTATTTTGAATGAAGGGCCTTGGAATTCAACACAAGATCTTTCCCTGTCGACCCAAGGTCAAACTGTGGAAACTCATTCGAAACAACCGTATCCCTCTCCCAAGGTACAATCACCCAGTAGTTCGACCCTTTCTATCCTATTTCGGAACGTAGCTGGCCTGCGCCCTAAAGTCGACCAACTTAACTGGCTAGAAACAATTAGAAATCATAATGTGGTATGCTGTCAGGAAACTTGGTCGGTGACTGCTATTCATCTACAGGGGTACAGATCGTATCACTCTAGTGCACGTCCTTCCCTTTTTGGTAGACCCAAGGGAGGACTAACAATATATGTATCTAATACCCTCCCACTTAGGGAAATCGTTGAATTAAAAACCAAAGAGAACTATCAGTTCCTCAAACTCTCAGTGAACCAAGGGCACACATACTATTTGGTGAATTTTTATAATAATTTGCCACCACCAGAATTTGTCCAAGTGATAAATAGGATAAGCTCTCTCTTAGATGAGCAACGGAGCAGATGCTCTTTTATTTTGATCTCCAACTATATGAAGGACAAACTGCTTACATTTTTAACTGGAGATGATATTAGTAGTGACCATTTCCCCAACAGTGTTAGCATCTTAGTGCAGAACGCACGTAATACAACTGGTAACCTTGGGTTATTAAATCATAAAGCCATAAGTATAGATGAAACAAACGGCTATTCGGTTAAATGGTCCAAAGTAGATCCAGATGTTATAACTATAAGGGTTATAACCAGATCCCTTCCCTTGTTGGAAACATGTTTAAATCTGCATTCCTCTGCAGAGCAGATTCTGACTGAGTTCATTAATATCACTAAGGTAATTAGCGAGGAGTTGCTTCGTAAGCAAAAACAGACCTTCTCGCAAGATAAAGGCTGGTTTAATTCTGAATGTCGTAAGGCTCTTTCGACCCTAAAAATAGCTTTACATAAACCCGTGAGGGATCAAGTTGAAATTAGGAAGCTGAGAAAGCTTTATAATCTGGCTATAAAAAAATGTAGGCAAGAAATCAAGAAAGACCTGTGGGTGAAGCTTCATGAGAGCTGTAATAGTAAGAATAGTTTTATGTTCTGGAAAGTGGTTAAATCACCCTTCTTGACTGATGTCAACCCTGGACCCAGTATTGAGGTATAAATCTCAACGGAGGGATGGGTCTCTCACTTCTCAAATATTCTCATCTGAAAATCTGTATACAGACGATAGTGGGGAGGGAGTATTTCCCAACACATCAACTTTTCCTATCGAATTATCTTTCAGCCATGATGAAGTAGTTAATGCCCTGTCATCCTCGAAGTCTGGTAAGGCCCCTGGGCCGGACGGGATATTTTTGGATATTTACACCCATACGCAGGAGCTCTGGTCGCCGGTACTGACCCGGGTAATTGAAGCTGCTCTAAAAGGGGGCCTTATAAAATCTTGGTCAACCTCCATCCTGCTGCCCATTTTCAAGAAGGGAGACCGCAACAATCCTGCATGTTAAAGGCCCATTTCCCTCCTGGATTCTCTTGGTAAAGTCGCTGGTCGGCTGATCCTAGATAGATTGCGGGTCTGGGCTGAGGCCAATAACATCTTGACAGACCTGCAATATGGCTTCCGGGAGGGCTTGGGCACTGTGGAGCAGGAGCTGAATCTCTCCCTTCTTATTGGGAAATACGTAAGGGCCAAGAAGGGCAACCTCCACTTAGTTTATGTGGATTTGACCGCGGCTTTTGACTGTGTTTCACACTCAAGGCTGTGGTCAATCCTTATAGAACTGGGCGTAGACCCCCCGATTAATATCCTTCCTACGCAAGCTGTACTCCGAAGCATCGGCCAGGGTTAGATTTGGGGTAAACGGGGAGCTTACTCCCCCTTTCGCAGTCACTAAGGGAGTCAGACAGGGATGTGTCTTGGCTCCCTTCTTATTTAATCTCTACACAAATGGTCTTGAGAAGGCCATGCTAGAGGGGAGTCCGGACTTACCAGCTATCGCCCGACGTCCCATTCCCGCATTGCTTTACGCGGACGACTCGGTGATAATGACGCGAACCCCGATACAACTTCAGATTCTGTTAAATCGCTACTGCAATTTTATGGCCTCATTGGACTTTAAGGTTAATATCAAAAAAACTTTTGCTATGCATTTTGGTAAAAAGATAGCCAAGACAAAACCGATATTCGTTGAAGAAGCCAAGTTGGACTGTGCTAACACCTACCCATACTTGGGTATTTTATTTGATAATAATTCTTGGAAACAGGCCATTAGTAGTAGGCACCTTCTATTCTTGAGAGCTACTTCTGCCCTCATTGCTTTTGCGCGTAAATTAGGGAAGCCTCCCCCAAAAGAACTTATGCAAATATATCATGCAAAATGCCATAGTGTAGCTGTTTACGGTGCTGGGGTGTGGGGCTATGTACCCGTGGACATCTTACAGAGGGTAGAGAACAATCTTACTAGTTTTTTGTTGGCCGTCCCACAGTGTTCTCCATTTGGTTGCCATATCGAATTGGGCATGGATTACATTGCCGACTACATCAAAATCCAGCCAATATTATTATGGCACCGCATTTGGTCAACGGAGCAGTGTAGTTTAACACGTGCATTAATTTCGAACTGTTTGGGCCTAGATAATTGGTCAGATATCCCGTGGCTGTCCTTTGTACACAACTTTTTTTAAGGATTTGGATCTTTATATATTTTAAAGAACCCTCCATTTTATCTACTATTTCAAGAAAGTCTTTAAAAATGTTATGTTTGTCACATTTAAGGGAATTGCGTACAGCCCAAGAAATTAATAAAGTCTCAAACCAGCAAATTTTAACTATTCAATGTACACAGGGCATTCAACCGTATCTCACCTTTTGTCTGACCACTTACGAAAAATACCTACTGACTCGGTTCAGGTTCAATATATTTTTTCGTTTGGTTACATTCCCAAAGAAACAAGACTGGTCCATTCCATCTATCCGGTGTCCTTGTGATGGTATTTCCGAACAGTCCACTATCCATGTAATATTGTTCTGCAAGCGTTGGATTACTCCAATATTGTTATCCCTGGGTTTGAGAAGATGCCGTCCTGCCCTTATGGCATTACAACATTTAGAATCAGTATTTATTGCTAATTGCATTGCCATGTTTCTTAAAATCTGTCTAAAAATTTGTTGCAAATATGATTAATTTTAGTTCCAGTGTTTTTTAATTCTTACAGCTATTTATTTTTTAAATATTTTTATAATGAACTTCTGTTCTTTTTTTAAACTATGTATGTTGATTCTCATCTGTACTTTTTGTGGTTCCTTTAAAATTTGGAAACCGAATAAAAGTTATTTACTACTTCTACTACTATCGACATGTATCGAAATGACAAAATGGTGACTTAATGGAGCATAATTTACCTTTTCTTTGTGCAAAAATGCTTAACCTCTGTTGCTGGATAATTCGAGTTTCCATGGCTTACAAGTTTTTGGTATTGCCTTAATGCAAGAATGTGTCTTCTGTCCTATTTGACAGAAGACACATCTGCTATTCATCACACTCTTGCTGTCGCCTTTTCACATATTTGGCAGGGATATCTAGGCCTGTGTGTTCGGATCCTCTCGCTGCTGCCATTAGGACGTGTGTAAACACAGATCTATTTTTAGGTAATCCTTGTCTGCGGGGTGGTTTGTTGCACCAAGCTCTTAGTAGTGCCTGGTATTTATTTATGAGAGCGGTTTGCAGTTGCGAAACATTCCTCACTGTTGTTGCTGAAATCCATAAACAAAGACATTAAGGCCCATTGCTCAACGATTGAGTGGGTTGCATGGAAAGTGGGACAGGTTCATCACATTTGGAGTTGTTGGCATTACCAGTTCCTTATGAGAGGGCAAAGATTGAATGAACAGGGTACCTGAGTGGTGTTTAACCACACTAGTGGGCACTGCTAAGTGCCTGCCCTACTCTGGGAGATCATCAAGCTCAATTCAGGGAAATGGGCAAATCCAAAACCCAATGTTAAAATCTATCAAGCATCTAGGAGTGATTCTGTGTGCAGTTTGTTCGCTACAAGAAAATTAGATGGCCAGTAAACCTAAGTCTCATGGGAGATGTTGCGTTGGAAAAGGGTAGGGCCTATCATGGGGAATTGGCCACCGAGGCTATGTCAATTTAAAATCCTATACAGGGCCAAAATATGTTGTATTCTTTGAGCCCAGATCCTACAGGCTATGAAAAACCAATAGATCTGATCTTTGCAAGCCTGCATTTAAAAAAAAAAATCTATCATCTTATCTGTCTGTCTATCCTCCATGCGTGAAGTAGGCATTAAACATGTGTAAAAGCAATAAAAGGTAACCCGTTTACGTTCTGCCGCGGTGCAGGCGTTCTAAAGGGTGGGCGGGGTTGCGTTGGCCAGCGGTCGTTCGCAGCACCAGGGAGGGAGTGCTACGGCCGACGGGAGCGCGGAACGGGTTGAAAAGCAGCATCTAGACGTGGTATGCATATGCTTACAAACTAAAAGTGAAATACCTCAGTCACTGTGAAGTGAGGGGGAGGGGGAGGGGGTCTGATGCACTGCCCTGTGCTGTAGTGGGCAGAAGGAACACGACATGACATAGGGTTTTTTTGGGAAAACATTGGGCCGGCTAGACAGCTAAAGGGACCTCTAGGCCAGTCCTAAAAAAGAGTTATATCAAGCGTTTTGGGAGAAAGTACACCAGAACCTGTAGCTCTTCTGCTGTACTCAGTGTGGGCTTGAAAAGAAATACTTAAATACAAAAATGTTAAGCGCATTAAGTTTGATGCTGGCTAGGAGAGAGAGAGCTAGGAAGTAGGCCAAAACCCTGACCGCAAATATTGAGGTTTGATGGCAGGGAATCAGCCGGTGCATTGGAATAACATTTTTAATGTATTTAAGGGAAGGGTTACTTTGAGAATTAAGACATGATCTGGGTGGTAAGGGGAGATACCTAATGATGTATTGTTGTGTCCCGTGTTTTGAATAGACCTCAATGAGACTAGATGAAAAGGTCTGTGGTGTGAGATTATCTGCAAAGCAGAAGGGATATATATGATATCTTCTGATATATTATTAGTCACAGAGTAAACCATCTTTGCGAATGTGAAGGAAACTAGGCTATTACATGGGTGATGTAATACCAGTATTCAATGCCTAAGACACACTGTTTTGATAACGTCTTGAAATCTAGTGCATCAAAGAAAGTAAAACTTTCAATATTTTACAAAAAAAGAAACCTCGCCGGCTTTGGTTCCATTGCAGGTGGGCGATGGGCATTGGAGTTTTCTGCTGAATGGTGTGGGGCAGTGGACCGCCACTACTTCTAGAGGTGTGGAGGATCAACTTAATGTTGGTGGGAGAGAGTAGTGATGGCCCATGGTGGGTAAGTAGCAGAGGCGGTCGGCATCTAAGGGGGGGGGGGGGGGGGGGGGGGGGGGGGGAGGTGTGCGGTAATGTAAAATAATATAAATTACATAAAATAAAACTTACCGAACTCGGTGACGTCCTGCTCACGACCTCTTCTTTTGCCAACACAGGAAACTGGATGCTGGAACTCCCTTGGCCAATACTGGTTCTGTTCTCACCGGCATGAGAGCAATGCTAGTGTTGGTGAGAGTGCCCTCATTCAGCTCTCTGCGGCGCTCTGGAGGTTTTGGCTTCCTCTAACCCAGACAGCTGGGTTAGAGATGTCTTAATAGTGCGCATGTGTGCTTGTTTTCGCAAGACGGCAGGCCAAAAAGACATGCTCACTTTAAACAATGCAATTCCAGCCAACTCTCCTTACTGCTGCTGTCGGTTAGTAGTGGCCCCACCCTCCTCCTCGTGCTCTACTTGGGGGATGAAAAATAAAATGGTAATTAATTGCCAGTTAATTTTTTATTTCTGGGGCTTTGGGGGGATTTTAAGTGGGGTTGATGCTCCTCTGCTGAAACGGAGGAACTGCCCCTGGTAAGTAGGTTTAGTCTCCCTGTGGGATAGTATTCCATTATCAGAATAAAGCATCTCTTTTGTACTGCCAAATCCTGTTCTCTTTTGATTGGTATTCTATCCCGCACCCCCCCCCCCCCCCCCCCCCCCCCCCCCGCCCCATTGCATCTATCTAGACTGTTAATTTTTTTTTTAGACAGAAGGATAGGAACAGGAGCTCTTTTCGACTTGTTTTCGGACTCCTTGGCAGTGGTACCGCAGGGGTTGGCATCATCCCCTGCCTGCAGATATACAAAGGCCCTCTTCTTCATGGTCCTATATTGCTCAATGCTCACCCCTGGCAGAGATTACTCACCCTTTGCCTTTTAATTGGTCTGTGAAGTTGTTTAGTAGCCCTGCAGGGGCTTTGGTGAGCCTCTGTCCTTCCTTGATGATATTAAGGGCACTAAGCTCCCTGGTACATGCACACCCTCCGTTTTTAAATACAATTTTTTTTTATTGAATTTGAACAATGATGGATCACATATTCATTTGAATGATATTTGGCATATTTCATCATACAAAACAGTCATCTGAGTGATATAGTTATTTCAATTAGAGAGGGTGAAAACGTCGTCTTTCTGCATGTTGCAGTTCTAACTCTGTTGATGGGGACACACATATATCACCTTGATGCGCATTCCACTTGCCCCACTTTCTATCCCTTTTCTGCGGGCACCCTCTTGCTTTAAAGACCCCTTTTTCCGCAATCATGCATTTATTATATTCTCTAAACCACGTCCGAAGTGAGGGTCTGTATGCTACGCCCCATTTTCTCGCTATCTCCCTCTTGACCAGCGTGTAGCCTCGTATCATGAATTGTTGTTCAATTTCTGTAAGGTCTGTCGCCCCCTATATGTTCAAGAGACCCAGCCGGGGTGTAAGGGTGTGTTCTCTCCCAGGGCCTCTGGTATGTGTTCCGTGGCTCCCTCCCATATGCGCCTCACCTCCAGGCAGTCCCATATCATGTGGTAGAAAGTTGCATCTTGTTGGCAACCTCGAAGGCAGAGTGCATTTGTCCTAGAACCTATCTTCGCCAGGTTTATTCCGTCATGTAGGACCTATGCAGGATTTTTAATTGGATAAGTCTATACCGGAGTGTTATGGCTGCCTCCCGAGGAGAAATCAATGCAGCCTGCCAATCATCGTCATCAATTGGCCCCAAGTCATGGTCTACTTCTCCCGGAGTTTTGTTGCAAAGTTTTTTTTATATGTGAGTGAGATGGCCTGTCCTCCAATAGGGATGAGTCTGGGATATTTGACATGTCGGGGAGAGCCGTGGTGAGGGCTTGTCTAATTTGTAGATATCTGAACACCTCCCCTTGGGCCAAATCATATGTCTTCTGTAAGTCTCCGAATTTGAGGAGTGCACCCTTCTTTACCAAGTCTCCTATTGTATATATTCCTATAGTGTCTCATTTGTCAAACCCGGGATGATGGCCAAGAAGACCCAAGCTCTGGGTGCACCACAGAGGCGTAGCTTTGGTGAGGGTCTTTGCCCAACTCAGACAGGAGTTTACCAGGTGCCATATCATCACTGTGTGGGCTGTCGGCCTAGGTATCGACCTGTCTGAGGCTTAGAATACAAAGCCTCCAGATATCCCGCCCCTCCCATCTGATATCTGTCTAGCATGTATGCCGGATCCACCAGGGATCAGTAAATCCAGTGGTTTACCACCACCAGCTGTGAATCCCAGTAGTAAAGACCGATGTCTGGGAGAGCTATGCCCCCCTTGGTCAGCTTTATCATGGCTATTCGAGGAGATCCACCATCCCAAAGCAACGTTCTGAGTTCGCTCTCTAGCACTGTGAAGTATGCGTCCAGAATCCTGTGCACACCCTGCTTTTTTGCAGTAGATCCATAGTAATCCGCTTGGATTCTGCTTGTATTGGAGTCACTTCTCTCCAGTTCTTAATGTTTGCTTTAATAGCCCCTTCTGTTTGCATATAGCATTCGCTGCCTTAAGCTTTGAGGTTTTGGAGCAGTGCATCTTAATGATGCCAAACTCCGTGATCCTCGTTATTCAGGCCACCCCCTCCCCCCCCCATAGTTCCAATTTGTGACATGGAGATTGCACGTATTTCTTTGCACAGTAGATGCTCAACCACTGACAAACATGCATGATCAAAACCATTTCAAATTATTGTTCAAAATACTGTTAAAATATCTTTTAAAGTAGTTTAATTTTACCAACATGTGATCTCATTGAACCCTAAATTATGTTTGTTACACTCTCATTAGGTAGAATCAGGTTTGTAATTCTAACACTGTTGAGAACTAGGATTATTATAGTTGTAAGCATGACTATACGAATACTAATGTTTTATATGAATTTTTAATATACCAATATCTGTACACCTAATCATTTTAATATGAATCTCACATGGTTTGCACTGGGAGTCCTAGAATTTCCGTTATGTTACTTTCCCTACATGAACCACAATTTATATATCGTTTTTTGTTCTCTGCAGAGATCATATTTTATACACCCACTGAACATTCTCTAATAATTAATTTTGGTACAGAGGTCGTATGTTAGTGAATAATTTACTCGCAGATGTACACAAAATTACGCTCACATCCAAGGTGCTATTCTTATTGGTAGCTCACAGCTACTGCTATTGAAGGCGAACCTACTTGAGTGTTACACCTGCAGCTTTATGAAAGTACTGCTATCGAGTTAGCTGTTTAAAGAACACTACATCACTGTAAAGTTTACTTTTTATTAAAGGAAGATACGAGGCAATTGCAGGTTAAGTTGGTTTATTCCCCGGAGCGCCGGGACAATGTCTTAACTCTCTGCGGTTGGCGCCAGAACAAAATGGCCGCCTTCCACTTTCGGTTCACCCCTTCCGGTTCCGGTCTATGAAACACTAGACCGATACCACAATCACGATGCAGTAACATTCAAATACACTGCTTTCCCTTCTATCACTTACTGTTTCAATGCTTTCCTTTGATCTTGTATAGCACCTTTTTGGCTAGGTTCTCACTATTCAATTACCCCATACATTCTCTCGAATTATCATGTGTAGCCGACATATCACATTTAAAACAAAAACTTCAGCAGTGTAGCGCCGGACACTGCTCGTTTCCACATCTTTGTGGCAAACATGGCAAGTTTGGAAAAATTGAATGTTGGCAGTTTTTTGTAGGGAGGCATCCCTTTCCTGATTCTTGTGTGTCACCTAGGTAAGGTGCAAGCAAACTGAGCGGTAGTTTTCAATGACAGGAAGAGTATTGACTGGAATAAAACTAGAAAGAGTTTTGTTCAATATCAACCAGTCTTTGTTCATGCTCTTAAATGATTAACGTGCAGACATCTTGGTGAAGCTTGATCTATCCACAGTAACCAACACCGATGATGTTTAGTCTCTATGACAAAGCACAGTGACCTTCTAAGAAGCTGTAGGTGCATTGAGGGTTACTTAAACTAATCGGGCGAACTGGATGCTGGAAATTCCATGTGTTACCAGGAAAAGGTTGTGGTTGCCTGCATCATTAAATAGGAGTTTGCAGTCATTCAGACAGATGCTTTGAGAGCAGAATTGAAGGTAGCAGGTCTAGTATGTGTGGCATCTGCGAGTGGAGTGTTATGACTGAATGCCGTGATGCATTGATCAGAAAGATTACTAGAAGAATTTCTGCCTGTTTTGAGTCTGCATTGATCGCCCAAGGGAATTGAAATCAGATTAACTCAACTGTGATGTATCCTATCCAATACCAACTTTGTGGACAGTCTGTGACCCTCGAGTGGTGTACAACTCTCAGAAGGAGGCACATTTGGTGATCAGGCCACAGCTTGGGTGACATGGGCCTCGATGCCAGCCAAGAAAATGAGTCCCTTCTGGAGGTCTTTTGGGTATTAAAATGTAGTTATAGTTCTTATGCAGGGGATCCCTTACCGTGCTGGGCCCAGGTGCCAGTGCACCTTCTGCGGCAACGATAGCTACGGCCCTGGTGACATTCAAGTGGGTATTCAACCTGCCCACCCAAGCAGATGATTCATGGTCTGTTTGTTCTTTTAATGGAATCTAGTGTAGGATGTGAGTGTTCTCTGTGAGGGTGGAAATCGATTCGGTATAATCCTTTACCCGTCTGGTTAGAAAGATCGTTGATTAGAGATTATCAGTCTAACTCACTCAGGAGTTTTGTTAGGGAAATTCCTTCCCAGAAGTGATTCAAGCCTACAGTTCTCAGGTTTTGTAAGAGACCTGGCGCCTGGCAATTTACCTAGTAAAAGACTGGCACTAGTAATTGTCTACTCCTAAGTATCGTGAGACCCGTTGAAGGTCCGTGTCGTGCTCTTTAAAATTAACTAAAATACAATAAACTAAAGACAATTTTTGGTCATGCCGACCTGCAGTGTGTCAGTTTGTCATGAAGTTTTAAAGAAAGAAAATAAATTCAGTCTAAAAATAATTAGGAATATTTTTTACAAACAGTATAACACTGCAAAAATCAAATGTTGTGAAAGCATTGTCCATAGCAACGTGGCTAGAGCGACCATCCTGACTGGTTTGTATATGCTGCTTGCAAACCGATCATCAGACTTCTCTGCTTTCTTATGCCCTTCTGTGTGAATATTAAAGCACACAGAGCATCTTGCACAACACAAATACTCCGCACGAAGGGCTGACACAGGCACCTTTCTCTCATCCAAACACCACAGAATCAGAGCCACAGGCCCCTGGTCTGCTCGGAAACTCAGATGTAATAAAATACAGCCCCTGCCACCTCTGACCATCGTTTTTATTTAACATACAGTGTAGGAGCAAGTAGAAAATATAATGCAGTCTCAGCAAGAACACCCCACCCCCTCCTTTTATAAATCTTTTGTTCAAGGCCTCTGGGCTACAAAGACAACTATTGATCGAAAAGCTGTCCACTTTACCATACACAAACCAATAACGAAAATGCTAGAAAATACATTTAAAGCATATTGTCACAGTGACTGGATTTACCAGATGTGAGCAGTAGATTCCTGTTGGTACGGAGGCTTACATTTTAATTTGGGATCAAAGCGAGCGTTCAAACTACTGATTAGATGTAAAAAGCGGAAAGCGGTTTCAAGGAAGCAGGAGGGAAAAACCTGACGTCAAGAAAACCGACCTGTCCCCTTTTAATCGATGCTAGCTTCCCTGCTCTACCTTCATTATTTAGTACTATCAATGCCCTGTTCAACAGAAGCAATTTAAATCTCAGCGTAGGCCTGATTTATTATGCAGGAGAAATGACTAGAAGTCCTTTGCACTGTGTGAGCGACCGCACACCCTGTACTAATGCGTTAAAGTCTACACTAGGAGAGCTCACCCAACCTGCACTCCAGGAACGCATCGGGAATTTTTTTTGCACCGAAGCAACTGTTTGCACGGTATGCCTCATTTCCTTAAGCGATTGCTTTCCTGTCCTCTAATACGGTCACGTGTTTTTGGTTGAAATTTCGATTGTTCCATGCTAGCTGCGTTGGATAACCAGAACAAAATATCCCATGCGTGGGACCATATATCTCGAATGGGATTGCGGAAAGGAACTCTGTAGTTCACCTTTCCTGCTTCCCAACCTTTAAGCTCTTCATTTAACTATACATCCACTCTTTGTCCTTTCATCTGTGTAATTTCACCCATTTACTTTTCCGTTACTCCCCATCCCTTCCACTGTTTCTTCTTTGCAGCATTCACCCTTCCTTCTACCTTTTTTCCCTTCAGACTCCCTATTTGTTTTAACTGCTTTTCTCTTCCCTCTTATTTTTCTTCCCTTTTTATCGTTATTGCCCCTGCCCATCCTATTTGCTTTTCTTGCTTTCCTGTTTATTAGGCATGGACTACTAACCGACTTTAGGTGTCTTTTGTTGAAAGACCTTTTTTAGGTTTAAAGCATTTTATTAAGACAAAAACGTAGGGAGAGGGAACAGGAGGTTAGGGTTACATACATTTAAGCGAAGGAAATGAGCATGATACTACGAGTGCGATGGTGGACTAGTCCGCTGTGGAAAAGGAAGCAACAACAAATGAAAGGCTAAATAAAAGCAATACCTTCAATCTGAGCATAGTCAACACCATCAGTCTGAGCAAAGAGCAATAAGCAGTAACACAAAGAAACCCAACCCACCATCCCCTAGAACATTCCCCCCCCCCCCCACAAACACCCCAACTCGCCCCGACTCCGCCCCCAACCCCCCGTCCAATGTACGGCTAATAACACTGCCTGCCCCCCCGCCGCACCCCCCCCCCCCCCCTCCATGAACCCGGCCCCACTACCTCTCCTAGTCTGCTGGAATCACCGGTGGCGTCAACCTTAGGAGCCTGAGGTATCTCGGACAGGTGAGTTCCCTAAATTCCGTAGTTAAAAGCGCACGAAAGGGTTGCCACAGCTCATCAAATTGGTCTATCTCCCCCGCTACCGTGAGTGACAATTTTTCCATACCCAGCACATGCCAAAGCCTGTGCAACCAGCCAGTGATGGAGGGGACCGTGGTGGTGCGCCAGTGGATTAGGATGTTCTGAACCGCTGAGCCCAGCGCTATCGCGATTTGCCTGCCCCTGCGGGACTTCAGCGGATACATCAGGCCATTAGGAAGGCCCAGCAATACATACGCCGGAAAGCGCGGTAATTCAATTTCAAAATGCTTATCAACCTCATCAAGAACCTCCTTCCAATAAGCGGCCAACAAGGGACAATCCCAAAGAATATGTGAAAGGGTCCCCACCTGACCACAACCTCTCCAGCACTCCTTCTCGATATGCCTGTTCATCTCATGCAGTCTCTCTGGGGTGTAATACCAGTATGTGGACACCTTGGTGAATGTCTCAGTGAGGCCAGTGTGATATGCTGAGTGTCTCACACGGTGTGCAATCTGGTCCCACTCCTTATGGCTAAGTGTCCTACCCAATTCCCTGTGCCATCGTTCCCTGCCCGGATTATAGTAATGAAACGGAGGGGGCTGTAAGAACTTGTAGAGATCAGTGATCAGTTTAGCATCGGAGGCGCGTGTCACCAGCCACCGCTCATATGGTGTTATCTGACGATCAGCGGTGTCCCGCACCTGGGGTTGAAGCGCCCAGTGCTGGACCTGCATATATCGCAGTCTATCCGACTCCGGCAGGTGGAACTCCTGTTGGAGTTGCTGAAAGGGGACCACTCCCTCCGACCCATAAATCTGAAAGAGCGCTCGGCAGCCCGCCGCCCTCCAATGGGAGAAAGCGCCCGGCTCCATCCCTGGGGAGAAATCGGGATTATCCGCTATGGGCGTAAAAGGCGAGAGGAACGTGGTGAGTTCCCGAACCTCGCTAACTGCGTCCCACACCCTCAGGGGAACCCGCGTGACAAAGGAAGCATAAAGGTTGGGGGGGGCGGTGAACTCGGCGCAAGAATGGAACTTCCTGGAGGGTACGCCTTGCCACCGCCTGGTCCTCAAAGAGCCAGTGCTTATCGGATTCCCACCTGCTCCACTCCACAAGGTAGCGCAGCTGCGCCGCCTGAAAATATTTCCGGAGGTCCGGAATACCAAGGCCCCCCGCCTCCGGGGCAAGCGTGGAGAGAACCTTCTTCATCCGCGGCTTGCGGCCGTGCCAGACAAAGCGTGCGATGTCAGCTTGCGTCTGCCTGATCCAACCCACTGGAGCGGCAAGGCTCGGAAAAGATATAGGATCTGGGGCAGAACCGTCATCTTGATCGCAGCGATCCTGCCAAGCCAAGACAACAGGCTCTTGCTCCAGCGGCCAAGCTCCTCCTTGATCTTCGTACTGAGAGGTGTAATTAGCCGTTACCATCTCTGGCAACGTCGGCGCCAGCAGAATCCCTAGGTATGGCACCAGGGAAGATGACCACTGCATGGGAAAGAGCCGCTGAAGGTCCCGTCTAGTATCCGCAGCCAGAGACACATCTAGAGCCACCGACTTGCCCATGTTCATTTTGAAACCGGCCACTCGTGAAAAAGCATCCAGCTCGCTGATGCAGGCGGGATGGGACCTCCTGGGGTCGTCCAGGGTCAGCAGGACATCATCCGCATAAAGACTGACCGTGTGGACATACTGCCCCATCTCGATCCCAATTGCATCCGGGTTTTGGCGGATCCTCTGGGCAAACGGCTCCATGTAAAGAGCAAAGAGGAGTGGGGAAAGTGGGCACCCCTGCCTAGTGCCGCGCTCGATTGCAAAACTACGGGAGCTGCACCCATTGACCCTCACCGTCGCTGAAGGGTACTTGTAACAATTGAAAACCATCGAGCAGAATTTATCACCGATGCCAGTTTCTTGAGCACCTGCTCGAGGTAAGGCCAGTGAACCCTGTCGAAGTCTTTCTCGGCATCCACCGCCAGCAGCATCCGCTCGCCTGGGATCCGCGAAGCCTTCTCCAGAATGTGCGTCACTCGCTTAGTATTGTCGACAGTTTGTCTGCCGGGCACAAAGCCAGCCTGGTCGGCCTCAACCAGACCCGGGAGGTGCAGGGCCAGCCTGGATGCCAGAATCCCCGTGTACAACTTGAGGTCGACATTCAGGAGCGAGATGGGCCTATATGAGCCACCTAAGGCCCGATCCTTCCCAGGCTTCGGGATCACTGAGACCGTCGCTCTCAGGAGATCTGGTGGGATGGCTCCTGATTCGGAGAAGGAGTTAAACAGCCGGGCGAGGATCGGGGCCACAACCGGGCAAAAGGTTTTGTAAAACAGGGAAGTGTAACCGTCCGGGCCCGGGGCTTTCCCGTGCTTAAGTCTGGCTATCGCGGAAATCACCTCCTCAACTTGGATATCGCTCAAGATATTCCGCCTGAGCGGGGTCCAGCGCCGGAAGGGTCACAGATTCCAGGTATTCCGCGGCCTCCCGCGACGAGGGGGGCTCCCCAGCGTATAGCGCCTCATAGAAACTACAAAAAGTTTCCGCCACCGCCGCATCACCAGAAACAACAGCCACCCAAGCCAAGCCACCACAACAGTCCGTACCCAAGAGTTCCTTCACCACGTTACGCTGTTGCGCGACACGGAGCCTGTGTGCCAAGAGTCTGCCACACCTGTCCCCCCCGTGTAGAATGCATGTTTCAGACGTAACGCTGCGTATTCCGCCCTGTCCATGTCCAGCGCCGACAGGAGCTTCCTGGCAGCCTTCAACTACCTCCAAACCCTTGGAGCACCCGTACGGCGGTGGACCTGTTCTAGCTCCCGGACCTGGGAAGTCAGCTCCTCCCTCTTCCGCTGCCGCTCCCTGTTTTCTGCCGAGGAGATGGAGATGAATTCCCCCCTGAGGACCGCCTTCAGCGCCGCCCACTGTGTCGCCAATGAGGTGTCTGAGTTACTGTTGTGTGCCTGGTATTCTCGTATTGCCTCCTCAATATGTTTTACAACTGTTTTTGTGTGCAGAAGGGTGTCCCTAAGGCGCCAGACCCCCAGAGAGGGGGAGGTCGCCGGCCACGTAAACGTACCCACGACCGGCGCATGATCAGACAGTGTCAGGACCCCAATGTCCGCCGCCGTAGCAGCGGCACGCATCGGTCCACTAACCAAAAAGTAGTCCAACCGTGCGTAGGTCCGGTGCGCATGTGAGCTATAGGAATAATCCCTATCTGTAGGGTGGAGGGTGCGCCAAAGGTCATGCAAATCCATGTCGGTGATTCGGGCCTTCCCCGCCTGGGAAAGTTCCCCAGTCTGCGGGAATCGCTGCGCTGACCTATCTAGTGCAGAATCGAAGACTATATTTAAGTCACCCCCTAGGATAACATGACGATCGGGGGAGGCAGTTACATCCACCAGCACAGAATCTAAAAAGCGTTCTTGATGATCATTCGGGCTATATAAGGAGCCAATGGTAAACGACGTGCCCCCCAGGCGGAGGCGATATGCCAAAAGCCTCCCCTTCTGTTCAGCAAATTTATACAGCACCTCTCCCTTGAAGGAGCTCGCCAGCAGAATAGCCACCCCGCAGTCTTGGACGCAGCAGAGGAGAAAAACTGGGTGGGAAACCTGGCAGAGCGCATTCTGTGACAGTCACGGGACAACAAGTGGGTTTCTTGCAGGAGGCATACATCAGCTTGTGTCCCCTCCAGCAGAGAGAAAATCGCCCTACGCTTTACAGGGTTATTCAGACCCTTAACATTAAGGGTCACCACCTTCAGGGACGACATATCTCCCAGAGTCCGGAGACTCTATGTCGCGGGCAGGCAGCCGGCGGGGGAGGGGCGCAGGGCTGCAGCGTAGGGCAAGCAAAACAGGACCAAGCGTTAACACAGGAAATATCGGACGGTTCCCTCCCAACCCCTGAACAACTCCCAACCCCACCCCAAACGAACCAAGGGCAACTAGCCAAATTCCAACTCAAACACAAACAACCCATTGTCTCAGTCAAGTCCCAAAAAGGACAAGTCTGTAGAAAGTACCAAAAGTGGACGTCCGGCCACTCGCTTTCCCCGCTCCCCCCCCCCCCCCCCCCGGCCTTCCCTCCGACCCCCAAACCTGGCACCGAAGAAGCTATGTCGATCTCCCCCCGGAGTGAGTCTAGGCCGTCAAGGCCACACCGTTCAAGGCGGCCGAGTCCCTGGCCGCTTCTCTCAGGGCGCTGGCCATGTCCGCTCTGATGGTGGGCGAGTCAGGCCGCCCAGCGCTCGCCGCCGATCTCCTTCTTGACGACCGCCGTCGTCCTCCTCTATCCGAGCGCCTCCAGGTCGGCGTTGCTCCATCCTCCTCAGTAGCCGTGAGCCCCAAGACGGCGCAAACATCCTGCAAGGAGCGCAGCTGGTGCAGTACCCCTTTCCAGCGGAATATCAAGCGAAAGGGATGCCCCCAGGAGTACGGTGTCTCTTGCTCGCGCAGGAAATCGGTCGCAATCTTGAAGGACCTGCGCTTCTGCAACGTGATGGCAGACAGATCCTGATACAGCGCCACAGGTCGCTCCCGGAACGACAATGGCTGTTTCCTGCGGGCCTCGGACATGATGCGCTCCTTCACCGGAAAGTCAGGGAGGTAGGCCAAGATGTCCGGCGGAGGTGCCGCCGACTGTCGCTGTCGGCCGACTCAGTGGGCCCTGTCGATGCGGATCGGGAAGTCCGCGGCCTCTCCCAGAATTTCCCGGAACAAGTCCTGCAAGTAGCCCACAAGGTCAGTCCCCTCATCTGTAGACGGCACACCCCGTACCCGTATATTGTTCCTCCTCGACCTGTTCTCCAGGTCCTCATTATGGGCTTGGAGTTCAACATGTTGCTCCCTGAGACGGAGAACGTCCTGTTGCAAATGGACAATCTCGTCGTCCCGACGTTGGGCCGCCGCCTCCACCGTCTCCATCCGCTCGCCAAGGCCCTCCAACTCCCTGCGGACCTCGCGTACTTCACTGGCCACCTCCTGCTTCAGTGTCTGGAAGTCTGCTTTAAGCGAGCTGAATAGTTCCTCCATGAAGGACCTCGTGACGGGGGGGGGCTCACCCCCGGTCGGGTCCGCAGCGGCCCGGGAAGAGCCCGGAGACGGTTGCGCCCTGTCTCGCTGTTGCTGGGCCCTGCTGAGCATGTCCAGCAGGGTGCGGTCCCCCTTCCTCGATCCTCCTTTTCCGGCCATTCGTGTCCCGCATGCTGTCGCACTCAACTGAGGCAGGAACACTGGCTTCGGCCACCTGCAGTAGGCTCGGCCCTCGATGAGTTTCCAACGTTCGGTAGAGTCCCTCGAGAAGGAACTCCCGGCCAGACAGGGGACCTACGCCACAGATGACAAAATGGCGGGCCAGTCTAGTCACAGAGAGCCGTTCGGTGCCCAGCCAAGATTTCAACAGGGACCCCCGCTAGGGGAACCCCAGCTGGTGCGACCCGCAGGAAGGGAGAGCTGTGCAAAAGCAGAGGTGTAGGAGACGATCTCAAGCGACACTGAAGGAGGGCCGCGTCACCGTCGCCGTGAAGACAAGATGGCGGTTGGGCGGGGCCGGGTAGATCGTCCAGGCCCGGCGATGCCACCAGGGCCACTCTAAGAGCCAGGTATACCGAGGAAAGTTCTGTCCAGGGCCGTCCAGCTAGAGAGAAGAAACAGTAGACCTGGCTCCGATCTTAAGCATTGTCGCCAACTGGCCACGGGGCCGGGGTCCGCACCACACGAGAGGCCACCACCGTAAGTCCAAGCACCACCACGATCACGCGGCAGGGTCGCCGCTCAGCGAAGTCACACAGCCGTTGTCCCCTTGACGATCCCCGTCGAGCACCGGGGCGAGCTTCACTCCAGATCGCTAGACATCAGCACCAGGCCCCAGCCGAGGCATCCGTACTGCGCTCCGCTCTGCTCCGCCTCCAAGGCGCTCCTCCGTCCGGCAATCGGTCTTTTAGCGTGCTTTCACCGGGGTGATCGGGGCCAAAGTAGCATCAATGTGTGCCCCAGGGTCTCCGCCGCCCGTCTCTCAGCCGCTGAGCGTCAGCGGGGGGAGAGAAGCTAACGAAAAAGGGCTCGGGCCTAGTCGGGCCGGAGGAGCTGCGGGAAGAAGCGTCCGCTCACCCCGCCATCTTGGCTACGCCCCCGAAAGACCTTTTTTGTACTATACACTAAATGAAGGCGCTAGGGTCAAGGCTTTTTGCGAGCCAGTGCTTATCATTGGTTAGTTTTCTAGTCATTTTAATTTCTGTCCTTCTTATTCAGTGACTCTTTCCACATCTTGTGTTTGCCCCTCCCTTGTAGCTGTTTGTTCATCATACTTTTGATTGGATCATTTATACCCTTCTACTCCTTACATTCAGGGAGCTTCTTTTTCCCCTCTTCTTTTCAGTACTCCTTTGAAATGCATGTGATTTTTCGGCAGGTGTCTGGGCTGCGGTGCGCAGTGGAGTGATGTGTTGTCCTCGGGTCGCGGTGCAGGCAGCGGTTCGGTGACTGCATCTAGCGGGGTCTGTAAGACCAGGGCTGCAGTGTGAAGTGGGGTGGTGCTCCTCGCAGTGCTGGCAGGTCATGGTGCAAGCAGTGGCGTTGCTGAAGAGTTGTCGTTGGTAGACGGTCTGGAGTCGATGGTGCCAGCGCCAGTAGGCCAAGGCAGCGGTATGGGACAGGGCGGTGCCGCGAGCATCTTACGAGCAGTACCCCCAGGCCATGGTGCAGGCAGCGGTGTGTGTCGGGGATACCAGGGTGTCGATATGAAGCAAGGCAATGCGAAGTATGGTGGCCTCAAGTGATGGTGCAAGCAGCGGCTCAGTGGCAGCGTCTGTCGTCGTCAGTGAGACCAGGGTGGCAGTGCTGTCTGTGGTTCCAACAGGTCATGGAGCCAGCAGCGGTGTTGTTAACGGCTTCTGGTAAGTTTGTCTTTTGTTGCGGCACAAAACACATAGATCCTAGTGCTGGTAGCAGATGATCTTTGAAGCTGTTCCTGACACTTTTTGAACTGGGTCAGCTCTACCTCAAACCCATAGAGTAACTCAAGAAAATAAGTTGCAGAAAGTCCAGTCCTTTCACCCCAGGACAGAAGCAGCCACTGCATGTTAACACAGCAAAGTGGTAGTTCCTCCTAACAGTTGATCGAGCTCTTAATCTTGCCAGATTTCTTAGTCGAAACAAGTCCGGGTCCCCATATTGATACTACTTTTACCTTTGAAGTTTTAGGCAAAGTCTCGAAGTTCAGTGAAAACCAGTTATGTCCTCCCTGGTTTCAGTTTCAGTTTGTTTTTATTTGTTTGATTAATTAAAATCTTACAAAACGGATAAGACTTACACAAATCTAAAATGCTAATACAGTACATATATTCAAATACTTCCCATAAAACAATTAAAAAGTAATCTGATCCTTAAAATTATTTCATTAATCATCTTGACAGTAATTATAGACTATTCAAACACAAGCGTCCAACTTTTTTTTGGCCAATATGAGAAATTTCACGAATGCTGAATTAATTGCTTAGTCTTCTGGATCTAAGGTTGCCATAAGAGCCTGCCTACAAGACCTTACTCCTCGTTCATTAAATAGTTTCTTAAGTACACCTTTTCTTTCCGCTTCCAGGTTCTGGCAGAGGCACATTAGGTGTATGATGTTTTCTTGACCAGATTTACAAAGCGTACACGTCCCAATTTCATCAATTCTTTTCCATGGTGCCAAATGACATGAGCCTGGAAAGATACCGAACCTAGCATTCATAAAGATTTGTTTCTTTTTTTTTCGTCCATGATGTTTCCAAATAGGTTTGGATTTTCTTTTTCGTAAAACCATTTACTATTGACCACGCATGCTGTCTTTTAATGAAATTAACTTTGTCCTTTATCAAAGAGAGATAGTCAGTCATTTTGTTTACTGTCCTCTTGAAACTCTCCTGCTTAACCGTTGTCCCCCCTGGTCCTGCTTCACTACAGGAGGTGGAGACAGATTGTGCAGAGCAGACACAGCCTAGTCCGGGGCTAGTAAAAACTCCTTCCACCACTTTAAATGCAGAAAAGGTCTATTCAGCATTGCTATGAGTATTCCAGGAAAGGAGGACACACCACAACCCCCTTGTGACTGTCTAGTGTAAATGCACATATCCAGCTCCTTTCACTCCAAAACCAGACGGTATAAATACAAACAAGCTCAGGCATCGAAAAATCATAAAAATATTACTAGGTCTGCAGGTCTAGTGACTTAAATAATCTACTCGACCTATTTGTAATGCTCTTGTCTTGATCCATAAAGTGGTTTCAAATGATTTGAACGTGGGCAACTATTTTAATGCTCTGAGCTACCATTTTCTTCATTACTACATGAGCGCTCCTTCAAATGTTCACGTTCACCATGTCTGCTGTACAAAAAACTTTTTCCATTTATAATCCAAATCTAGTCACAGGATTCACATGACCCCTCACTTGCCTCTTAGTTCATTAACAGCATTGTTTTCAGGGCGGGGCATGAAGGTTTCTCAAACCATGTTTAAAAACGATCACTTTTAATAAATACAAATTTAAAGCATGAAGTGGTAGCTCACTGTCATTTATAATTAGCAGATTTTACATTGAAATGGCCACTAACTTTTCCACTGACGTGGTATTACTGATACTATTTTATAGTGTACAAACAATGTTTGGAAATAGTTTCTGCAAATAAGCGTCATTTGCATCTCACCAAATAAAGTTCTCTGGTTTGTATTGCTCATATTTAACTCCTGTTTGCATCACATTTCCTAATTACAAATAATGTGCTTTCATAATTCCAGATATATTTTGAAATATCTGTAATGTTAATTAACAGGCTATTTATGTAAATGTTGTGTGTTAGAGAAAAATAACTGACCTCTTCAGACAGCTCACCAGACAAAAACCTCTCTAGTAAGAGAAAAATAAACTCCTTTTTCCAAGCAGCAACTAGTAAAAAGACAAACTGACATTTGACCTCTTTCCTGGAACAGACTGCAAATGTGGCTAGATAAAACAAGATTTATTGGCATCTTTATTGCTCATTCACTTTCTGAATGAACAGAACACCTGCTCCTTTCCAGCCTAAATTCACTTGCCAGATTAGACTAGTGGGTGCTAAAGATACCACAACCTGATAACATTTTACCCCCAATTGCGAGTGGGCAAGTGGATTTTCGAGGCCTTAGGCAGAGGCACACAAGATGGTTAAGTAAGAAAATGTCCACTTTCTAAAAGTGGCATTTCAAACACCCAATTTAAAAAACACCTTTACTAAAAGATGTTATCAAAATTTGAGTTCAGAGATCCAAAACTCCATTTCTCTATCCTGTCCCAATTGAAAATTACACTTGTAAGATTTTACAAGGCTGCTCCCATGTTAACCCATATGACAGACCGCCTTTGAATAGTGAAAAACGAAATGCACAGTATTTCACTATCCGCCCATGTAAAACACCGTACTACATGTCCTACCTTTCACTTAAACTGCACCAAGCCAATGGGGCTACCGTGGGCCTAACTTGGGGGTGCCTGACATGTAGTAAGAGGGAAGGTTAGGGCCTGGCAAGTGGGTGTACTTGCCAGGTGCACATGGCAGTAAAAACTGCGCACAGACACTGCATTGGCAGATCTGAGACACCTTTGAAAGACTACTTGTGTGGGTGGCACAACCAGTGCGGCATGCCCACTAGTAGTATTTGATTTGGCCGTAGGCATCCTGTTCGCGCTTGATAAAACTTTTCAAATAAATAAAAAATGTCTTGCGCTAAATCCCCTACAAACCTCAAATTTAGGTAAAAGAAATTACATTAATCGCCCAATTCCACGTGGGATCACCGAGCCAGCACAAATTTCCTATTGCCCAGCATTTCCTTCGCCTTCGGTCCCCTGAGTAAATGATACCTCACTTATGTGGATGGGTCAAGTACCTGCGACAATGAAGGGCCAAAAGCGTGTAGAGATGGAGGGAGGACCAATGCTGGTCAAAGAGTGCATTTTTTAATACGTTTTTGGACTGAGACTGATCAGGGCACCCACGCAAGTGAGGGGTACTTTTACTCAGGCGCAGTTATCCCAAGCAGAAATGTAAGGTAAATGTGGAAAAACATTTTTTAGCTACATTTGAGGTTTACAGAGGATTTTGGATAAGAAAACATTGGGGGATCCACGTAAACCACACCTCCCTGGACTTACTTGGGGTCGGTTTTCAGTGGAAAAATTTGACCACGTTATGTTTTGGGCAGTTTCCAGTCGCGAACACAATGCCCACCCAAGTGAGGCACTATTTTTATCAGGAGACTGGGGGGAATGTTAGGTGGAAGCATTGTTTGTGGCCCTATGTGGACAAAAAGTTGGGGAGGGGCATAAGCGCCCACTACCCCCATATAGCTCAAAAAAAGTAACGGGGGGGGTAGTCCTGGCAGCCAAGGGGTTACATTTAAGGAACAGAGCTGAGCACTGCGCTAAACACCCTCTCCTTATTTCACCACAGCGCTGTGCAGCTCCTCCCCCACTGCTGGTTGCTTCCCTTAGAGCTCTCACTGCAGATGGTCTGTGGCTGCTGCCTTCCATCCGCTCCTTGATTGTTGTTGATACATTATCACTCAAAGGATGATGTCACTCCCGCCAGCTTCCCATGCAAAGAATGGTAAAAGACAGAGAACACGATGGCCGCCTTGTCTTCGGTTAGCTAACTGCCTCTTGCAGTAAGTAGCCTTCCTTAATGGCAGTAGGTGCGCCTTGTTTACTTCCTCCATAAAAAGCTCTCAAACTAAATAACACATTTTTGTTTTATTTAAACGTCCAAAGCATCTGTTAGTTCTTCACTGCATCTGCTTTATTGAGCCTATTTCTCTATGTGGGGAGCAAGGAACGCTGAATGCATTATTGTCTAAGATTACCGCTTTCCACCACTTTTGACTTCGTCGCCGCGTTTTTGTTATGGTCCTTTTGCACTTAGAGGCTGTCACCTTTCTTAGTGGTCCTTTGGTCCACTTCTACATTCTGATGAGAATAGTCTCGAAGTGTTACTTGTGGTGTTTCTAGACAATTAGGTAGGATTTTTTCTTTCTTACCTGAGAGCTTGCACTAATGTATTTGCCTTTTCAGCTTCAATCTGTATGTTCATCTTCTCAAATAGAGACTATCGATAAACATAAAAGGCAATCGTTGACTGAACATGTTCTCAGGAAATATCAAGGGCCTGAATGATTTAACAAAAAGTAGCCATAGAACTCTCAATTCATCATGTCATTTGTGAGTGCTTCAGCCAGTTCTCATATCAATGTGTTTCTGTGCTCACTGTACTCCATGCATCACCATACAGTACTTCTACAAATAGCAAACCGCATACGTCAACTCCACTACAAACAAAAAACATAAGTAAAAAAACCAACATTATTTATGTCAATATCTCTAACTTTAACAAATACGAGGTTGATTTCACTGCAAATGCTTTTCTTTTCGGGGAAGTGGCTATATCCTTATTTTAAAATAAATATGCTTTAGAAAGCTGCACTAAGTAATTTCATAGTGCTGAATCGTGTATAGCCAAAACTCAAAAGCATTATTAAAGTGACACTTTCCAGTGTCAGTCTTGTGTTTGCTGATCCCAGGCGGTACACACTGATGCTGCAGGTCCTTAGGGAAATGTGTTGTTTAGAAGCTTACTTTAGTTTTTGCCATGTCTGGGCAATCTGCCACAATAAACATTGCAACCCCAATGGTATTGCAAATGGGAAGGGTGAGGGGAGTGGGTGAGGCTGCATTCCAAGTTCTTTCAATGTTTGAATCAGTTTTCTGGCCGTGCTGCACTTAAGATGAAATTATGAAAAGGGACACCTATGCTTATTTAAACATTTAAGGAATAAAAATGAGAAACTTGTACGATTACAGTGTGTGAAGCAGGCTATTGGATCCGGGGACAATGTTCCATGCAGGAATGAATTAAGTTACCGCTTTATCATTTTGTTCTGAGACATTGTGCCTCCTCTGCCAAGACTCACTCCCACCATCCTCCCCATCTGCTGCCATGCACACTGCCCCTGTTTCCCTAGTAAATCGAGAGGGAAAAGTGCTTGCAGTGCACCGGATGGCACTCAGGAGGATTACTAGGACAATCAAAGTGCAGCACAGTTAAGTCTATGAACTCATGAGGCAGGCAGGCTATTTGTCTAATGCCAGGGGACTTGCTCTGTAATTATACTGCCATTGTCCTGTGAAGTTGGCTTTGCCCATGAGACAATCTGAATTAAAACACAGCAAACCAAGTGGTAGCACAACCCTACAGTAGTGAAGGCTACTTATACATTTCCAGACGTGGCGTACACTGAAGGATCCTACTTGGCAAAAAACATTGTAAGCTACACTAGTGGGGCTTGCAAACAGCGATGTAAACCAACTGCAATGAACAGCTATTAGTTAGCTTGGACCAGTTAGGCAGAGCACCTAATGATTACTAGTAGCAGCTGAATGAGCAGCTGAATGAGCATACGGTAACAAGGTTCTAGTGCAACTACTGAGCTTGAGTTCTACAAAACAGTCTTTCATCTAGAAATGTTCCTCTTGCCCTGGCAGATTAAATGGAGGTGTTGTACTATATCATGGGGGAAATATTGCACTGTAAAAATATTGCATTGAATACTACTAAATAAAGACAAATGGATGTTAAGAATAGTAAATATACTTGTATCTCTGTGTGTGTGTGTATAATCTATATATATATATATATATATATATATATATACACACACACACTCTACTGGCGGTCGCCAGTATGTAGTTATAGTTATAACCTAGTTTCCATAGGAAGAGTGTTTTTTTGATTTGCTAATAACTTTGGCGTTGTTTGATGAATCTTTGCGAAATTCTTCCAAAAAAAAAGGTCTAACCAGGTCCGCTTCTATCCTGATAGTTTGGGGGTGATTCGTCAAGCGGGGGCTAAGAAAAAAGGGGGGTCCCAAAAAGTGTTTTCTCCATGTTAATTTCCATAGGAAACTTTATTACAGGCTACAGCCCGAACTGCTGAACGGAATTACACCAAATTTGGCAAAAAGGTAGCGCTTTGTTCAGAAAGTGACCTTTTTTTTAAATGGTGTAAATGTGTTCTGTAGTTGCTGAGAAATTAAAAAAATAAAACTTTCGATATCTGGGGAAGCGGTGGGTTTGCGAACACTCTCGACCACGAGCTTCACTGTGACTGGCAGCCAACAATCCAAACCAGGAAGTGTTGGCAGGCATCTTGTGACTCGGTAGAACCAAGTCACAAGAAAACAATAGAAAAAAGATTAAAAAAAGATAAGGGGTTAGGGTAGAAACACCCTGGCCCCCCAGGCTTGCTGATGCCTGCTCAGCGGTCTCACAAGGACCCCTGGGTAAACGAATCCGGATTAAAAAAAGAAGAAAAAAAAGGAAGTGGAGTCTTTCCCACTTCATTTAAATGGCCCACCAACGGGTGGGTCAGGTCCCGGGGGCTATCCTATAATTATATTGCGGGGGCCTGCGGCGCCCGGGTGACCGCCACCTCACCGGGGCTATGTAAATTAGGTGTGGGAGGGCACATAGCCCTTCCGCAGCCCTGGAGACCGACACCTCCCCGGGGCTTGTTTTGTAGTTATTGGGGGCCTCCGAGGCCCTCCTAAGCCCTGGGGACCACCACCCTGGAGCTTTAATTAAATATTGAAAGGTAGGCCTTGCGGCCCCCGCCCCCCCCCTCTCCAAGCCCCAGGGACCGCCACCTCCCCGGTGCTTTGAAAATAGAGAGAGGGGGGCCGCACGGCTCCCCTTCATGGAGCCCTTGATGCCCTGGGGACTGCCACCCCCCAGGGCCGGCATCCTGCAATGTACCGGGATACTGCCCATGGTACATTGCTGTTTGCTATAACAGGGCGGGAGCATGGCTCCCACCCTGTCATAGCGAACACTGCTTTGCTTCATGGAAGCGAGAGTAGGAAAACCTACTCGCTCTTCAATGAAGCAAAGCAGGATTGCTTTTGGGTAAGTGGAGCTGCATGTTAGTAGCTCCCCTTGCCGAAAAGCAATGCCAGTTCCCGCAGGAGGCGACGGGACCGTGAGGGCATTGGGACTTCCCCCACGGTCCCCAACGAAGAGGCCAGGCCCCGGGGCCAGAAGTGGACAAGGGAAGGGGGACCACGCCCCTTTCTAATGATTAATAAAAACATTCAAGAATTGGGCATGCCCTGGGGATGGGGTCCTCGGGGCAAATATAAATTAATGGAAGTGGATAATTTTTTAAAGAAAAGTTTGGAGTGGCGATGCTAACGCAGTTTCAGCACAGCCCCCTAGTGTGAACACGCTGGGTGCGCGGCTCTCAGCGTGGCCCCCTAGTGTGAACTCGCTGGCTGTGCAGCACCAGAGTACTTCACAGGTCTTTAATAGGCCATATACCTGTTAATGAGGCTTTGTTGTGTTTTCACCCCTTCTGAGAGCCCCTGCATCTCCACTCTGCCTATGACTGGAATAATTCGAGCCCCCTCCCCAAAACTTTTTATCAGCCTCCCCCGAAATGTGGCTCTAGTTGCGCCACTGACTGGCGTACGCTGGCTCTGCCCACTCCGCTTACGCTTACAGAATTCCATAGATTCCATCCGCTGTACATCAATGATCCAGCTGTGGGGCTGGGAATATCTTGCAGACAGGAGTCTGGGCCTTTTATTACCGGTGTTTCACCGACCCAGTAGCTCGCTTTAGGGGATCCAGTGGAAGGGACTCCGGGGATCCAACAGTCAGAATTCCTTGATCCAGAGATCAACTACCTGGGAGGGTATCAACTGAATGAGAATGCAGTATACCGCAATGAGAATTCCAAGCTCCTGGACTCTGATTTTCCAAGCATCCGTGCAGTATTCCCTCTAGCCAGTGGCCCAGATTTTAGTGGGCGGGAACCCAGGGTACTAAGGTACAGGGTACCCCTGTAGGGGTCCCGTAGCAAAGAATGCAGGGTGCCTCAGGAACCGTCTCGGTGCCTAGTCGCGCTCCGTGGGTAGTCTTTAGGGGGATAGTGAGTGTGTTAGCAACAGTTCTTTATATCATTGGGCTGAATCCTTGCTCATATAGATTGAGTCAAAAGTCCATTTTTGTGTAGAAAAAGGCTCTTTATTGATTTTAGTAAAAACATGAACAGCCGACACGTGTTTCGCCCCTTGTGGCGATTCGCGCCAGGGCTTTTTCAAGGCTGTAAGAGATCAAAGTTACATATGTAAAAAAAGTTGCCTGAGGACTGACCTTTGACCCCAGTACCAGTGAGTGAAGTGTTAAGAATGAAAAGGAAAGTGATTAGAGTGAGGCAAAAAGACTCCAATTTCATTAGTCCATTGCTTCCATGCAGAATATGATATGTGAAAGGAGAGAAGGAAAAGGAAATACTCTTTTGAGGATTTGTGATAACACTTCTAAATTGAAGTTTCTGATTGGTGATCAGTGTAGGAAAGAGCCGCGGTGACAAGCTTAGAACATAAGAGGAGGTGAATACCAAGCGGAAAAAAGCGTACACCTATGTGGTTATGATGCTTGAGTGTTTTTAAAGATTGTCTATGAAACAAGAAGTGTAGTTAGTTTAGCTATTAACCAGAAAAGATTCAGGAAATCAAGTTCAATCAGATCGAGCAAACCAATACTATTCCAAGTGATCAAATTTACATGCCAGAGGAAGGTAAAGCAGGAAAAAAAGCTCAGTTAGTACTGCATACCTATTTACATTAGTTTGCTCATTGCAATTCTTCATCATAATTTGTACTGCTTTCCAACAAAAGTCCGGTTTTTCAAAATATGGATCTGTTAATATAACATTTACATTTAGAGAGAATTTTATTCACTATATTCATAGGTTTGTATTCAAGCGTTTTTTTCTTTAACAAACAGATTCACTTCATACAATGTGAGTTATTGCTAAGCGGATTGTTGCCTTGTCTCTACGAGACTAATTGTAAAAACCATTGTCTACATTGTAGCGTATTTGACATCTTTGAGACAGGTCTAATTGAGAAGCAGTACACAACGATATTTGTAATTTAGTCAGTGGGAGTAAATTTCGGTAGCTTATATCATCTTTGTATTTACACTCGGAAGTGTGGCACTTCAAAAAGGGCAGGCACTATTTTTTAAGACTAATTCAAAAAAGCAGGTTAGTAGTTAGGAATAGTCTTAGTGGCCTGGCATGTGGGTTCCGGTATATGGTATTGGCAGAGTATAACGCCAGCAAAGTTGTTAGATATCGGCGTATTGCACGAGTACCGAAAACACGAAGGTCCGGTATTTAGGCATGGGTGAGATCATACGGACACAGAAGAAGTATTACCAAAAGGAAGCCTGTCCATAAGAACAGTAGGCGCACTTACTTGTGAGGGGAAATCCCTAAGTTTCGTAGTCGGGAGCCCTTCAGTTCATTCCTTCCACTTTCGCGTGTGTGTTTGTGTGGCTGCAGGCTGCCTCTTTTGAACCGGAAAGACAAAAAATAACCCGGAAGGCAAAGCCAGTGCGGTTTTGCGAGAAAGGTATGGTTTACTTTATTTCTGATATTTGAAGTTAACCGTGCAGGGTATGCGTTCTAGATTGAGCAGGCTCGATAGCATCTACTAACTAATCGTGTTATTTTATTTATTTTCATTAGTTCGTTCATACGTATTTCCGCCGGTTAACCCGGAGGTTTCAGGCAGGGTGACTTATTTGATAATGATCGACAACGGACTTATTTAGAATGTCTGGTCGTGTTTTTAGACTCCGCCATTTCAGAGTGGCGTTATTTAAGTTAGTTCGATGAATGAGGGTTACAATGGACAACGCGGGTGTCCGTGGAACAGCGTTTTATTACAGAGGTGGCAGGCAGGATAGTCAACATTACTTCGATGTTATTGTGTTTGCGGGGAAAGTGGGCAAAGTTGCACCAAATAGTCTAGAGCAATGCTATGTGGGGCAAGAAGTCCCCATACTCAGATTTACATATGGGAACACCATGGGTAGTGTCTGCTCTCCCGAGGCTTGGTTTGCAATCCTGACGCTCCTCTGGCGTTGCCACTGGTTGACTGCCAATTAGAGCTAATCTCGTGCTCTGGGTTAGGCTCCGCCAACATATGTACTTATCCAATCACTCCGCCAATCCCTAGGCACTTAAAAATTCACCATACACTCTACGTGCAGTACTCTAATCATCCAGTCTCTACCCATGTACTCATAGAATGACCCAGACAAAGTTACATAACCGAGGTCTTCCCCACTGCCAGAGGTAACATGGCTGCGTGCGCAGTCAACAGCACAATGTAATCTGGTAGGGCCCAGTGCCATCATGCACACTTAATGAACACACGGACACAGTTAGATAGATGGTGGAACTGGCTACAGGCACGTGTGCTCGGCCCCTTTTTATTACCAGGGTCACATGTCCAGTGACGTCTGTGCTGGATGCGTGTGGGGTGAGTGTAAGCCAGCCCTCAGGGAATGGTCGGTGCTGGAAACAACTATAACCGTGATCATTGGATCACACGCACAGAGATTCAATCATCAAGGGTCCATGACTTGTGGTGCACTAGGATAGGGGCACCAGATCGTAAATAACACACAAAAGATTCTATCAGAAAGGGTCCATGACTTTTGATGCGCCAAGGTAGGGGCAGCAGATCTGAAATCATACACAAAAGATTCTATCATAAGGGGGCCATGAGTAGTGGTGCAGTGAGGTAGGGGCACCAGAGATGAGCGTGCTCATGTGAAGAAATTGTTAATGTCCCTTCTGAATATTCCTGCTGCCTGAGGTGATATTGTTGCGCCCGGTGATTACAGCACGAATCTTAAAGGGTCAAGGAGTTATGTACAGAGTTAGTGTCACCTGAAGAGCTCAGTGTGTGCTCAGCCAGCGATGGTGGCATGTCCTTGCAGGACAGGATTAGATTGGATATGTGCGAGACCTGCCGACCGCAGTGTAGGCCGGATGCACCTGTCAGCAAGGGTCCACAACCACGTGGTGTTGACTTGTGGTGCAATGAGTTAGTGGCAACAGTGGCGCTCAGCGTGTGCGCAGCCAACGATTATACGTGGTTCGGGCAGGCCGCACTGATAGCAATGTCTTTTGCCTAATGAATTCTGCCTCAATAAGGCTATGTGGCTGTGACTTGTGGTGCACTGAGTTAGTGGCATCAGAAGCATTCGGTATGTGCGCCGCCAGCGATGCGTGGTGCGTGTGGGCCGCACTGGGAGCATGTCTATTGCCTACTGAACTGTCATCTGCAATCGTGACTTGACCTGAATTGTGAGCCCTGCTGTCCGCATTGTAGGCCGGAGGCAGCGGTCAGCAAGAGCCCACATCCACGTGCCGTTCAGTTGAGCTGCACAGTTAGTGGCACCAGAAGCATTCAGCGTGTGTGCAGCCTGCGATGATGCGTCGTCCGGCGGGCCGCACTGGTAGCAATGTCTGTTGCCTACTGGACTACTTGCAAACACTTAGGAGCTCTAGAGAGAAATTAGATCAGGTCGCCCTCCACTCAAAGCAACCAACAAACCCAATTAGACCTGATCAACACAGCACTTAATTCTTTTAACTTCCTGAGTGGGAATGGGAATTCATTTTTTACCCCAACAACAATCCTTCATAATTCCAGGGTATTGTACTTACTTGCGCTGGCCATATCTTTTCAAATATTGTGCAACTGACCTTCAAATTAACAGTCACTGTGTCATCAACAAATACCCTCCACTTCAACAGTTGTATTTAAGACATAACATTGTGAATGAATTTGTGAAAAAAATGTGAAAAACGAGATAGCACCTCACGTGCGCAACACCAACAGAGCTTACTGGTTAATTATCACCAGTTGTGCCCACGTTTTTCATCATCGGTTGCTGTTTTGTAAAAATAATGGTGTCCAGAAAACTAGTGAAAAATAAATGTGCGTCTGCTGACAACAACACAACCCAGTGAGGTTAAAATTGAGATAGGCCACACTGTCACCAAACCACTTTATTCTGAACTGGTGGGCCAATTCAAAGTAAAAACCAACTGCATGCTTGCAGACCATATACTGATGGGCCGACATGTTTCATTGCCTGTATGTTGTAGAGGTACAAAAGGGGGTGGTGATGTCCATCAACTGTGTTTTTTGCAATTTTCACCCCGAGTGGGCTGGGTATGCTCACTGGAGTAAAGCTATCCAGGCTGAAGACGGCTGATAGCCAGAAACCGGTCCTTGGATGCTTGATTCCAGTCTAGGAAAGACATGGCTTGGTAGTTCGGGCTGGACTGTTCCCATGAGGCACAGGGTCAAGGCTGATTTGCATATAGCCATTGTCTGACCTAGGGTGGTGTGGAGTGCAAAAAAACGATGGATTTAGGCCCAGATCTTTGTACTGGGGTGAATGTAAGACATTCTGTAGAGGCAATTTCTTCAGGGCATGGGGTCTTAATCCACATTTCTGGACCCTTGTTCTGTACACACAGTGACTGTTAATAACAAAGAAGGTTCGTTAAAATTCGTACTAATCTCACTTCTTAAAAAAACACATGCCTTGTGTCTCCACACCATAGGTTCATATTTACCAGGTAGTAGCCTAGGCCCCTCGTACCAGCTACCCACCTCATCACACTGGAGCTCAATGCTATTATGAGCCCTGTTGCAATACTCCGATACTTGTAATGTCCAACTTAAAAAAAAAAAAAAAAAGGAGGGGACAAACATACATGACTCCGAGAGTTAAAATGTTGCACCCCCTTGCCACTGATATGGGTACAGCTTGTTGTTGTTATAGCTGCACATTACTGTGGCCTTCTCACATATTACCTGGGTGCACCACTTTCACATTTTCTAAAACACCCCCACTCCCATCGCTGAGTCGGTATGCCGTTTGTAGTTATGCGCTCAACGTGGTTGTTTACAACTGTAAATGGTTACGTTTCTGTGCCCGTGTCACTCATACAAGTGTAGTTCTTGGTGTCCGCACATAACTGTGACCTACTCGTGTCCCAGTCCTTCCAATAGCACATTGATCGAGTGCGTCTGTTTATCACTTTTAAAACGCCCCCATCGCTGAGTTGCTCCGCCACTCAGAGACGTCAGTTTCTGGGTCACATAGGGTATTCACCAGTATAACTGGTTTTTCAAACCCCTCTCTTCACACATTTCACTATCCAATCCCCCCCCCCCATGCATCACAAAACCTCAGCCTGGGACCCCTAACCGCGTGTACCACTGGACGAGCGTTTTCTCGTTCTCGTGTGGGTCGCGGCAGGTCCAGATTTAAATACAGCACTTCGTGAAACCGGAAACTCACTCGTTTCCGTATCACGTGATCAGCACTATTCTGTGGGGGCCATCTTGGAGAAGGGAACTTACTTCACTCCTGATATCTGCAATTATTATAATTCTATCACGAGCCATCCCCTAATGGTGTAATATTCTCCAAAAGCACAAAACCACACGCCCGTCTTCTTTAAACAACCGGCCCACACGGACACCATGTCCTTCCTTCCCACTATAGTATCTCACATATGCTGCAGGTATAGGGATCTCGGGCTAATTATTATGTATATGTAAATGATCCCAAACTTCTATTTCAAACTGACCCCTAGGACTTTATTAATCACTTCCATGTGTAACAAAATGATCTAGGACTTTTCTAGAAGTACACATCCTGCAGGCATTTATTGGGTAAGCGAACAGTGTTCTATTGGGTTCGGTTAAAACAATCTTCCAGATGATTTTATTTAAAAGAACATTGTACAGATCTCCTCTACTGAACAAAGGAGCAGTTATGTGAACCATATCCGGGCCCTGATGCACTCACTCTTAAGCTGACCGTATTCCACTCAATGTAATTGTTAAGACCAACCTGGTCAGCTTTCTCCCAAAAAATCCAACGGGCCTCGCTTTTGGATAATATTTTGTCAATATTATGGATGTTACCTAAAACTTTCTCAAGTACCGCCCAAGTCCGTGATCTAGCATCATGGTTCTTCTCCTTAAAATGTTGTACTAGCTTAGTTGTTAATTTTCCTGCTCTGATCATACTCTGGTGCTCCTCAATCCAAATCTTGATTTTATGTTATGTTAGCCCTATATTGTTCAATCCACATGAACAGGTCAACCGGTAGATCACATTCACCGTATTACAGTTGCTGAATTTTGTAAGATGACATGTTTTTCAATTCTTCAACTGTACGTCTTTTGTCCTCTCCGTGAGATCACATACAGAGCACGACCCAACATGGGTAATGTCCCGGAGGGAGCGTGGACTCTTTAATGCTAGCTTTTGGATGGATATGCACCAGTTTGTCCTTTAAATTACAAGCTCTCTTAAAGGCGAATCTGGGTTGTGGCATTTTAAGTTCAGATGTTGACAATAATAGCCTGGCAGATTTTTGTTGCCAACGGATCAAAGGTCATCACAACCAGCAGACAGTCTGTTCGCAAGTTTTTTTCAAGCGTGCACTCCGTGGCGTTTTCAGGGCTCTTTTCCTAGCTTGATTTACAATTTTCCTCTTATATTTCCCTTCCACCAGCTTTTTGTATAACTCCTCTGACTGTTGTACATAATCATTTTTAGAGGAGCAGTTCCTGCGATATCGCAGGAATTGACCTACTGGCAAGTTGTCTCTTAAAGCTCGGGGGTGAAATGACTGGTAATGCAGAAGTGAATTCCTGTCAGTCATCTTCTGGTGTACAGTGGTGCACAGCTTGTCATTACTCACCACTATGTCCAAATCTAGATACACTGCATTCCGGTTGCTGAAATACCAAGTGAATCTCAAACTTGTGTCTACAGTATTCAACCAATTTAGAAATTCCAGCAACCTTGTCTCTGTTCCAGACCAGATACATAAAACATCGTCTATATGCCACTTCCAGAGGCGAATGTTCCTCTGGAAGGGGTTAGACAGATGATCGATGCATTGTTCCTCCACCTGACCGACATAAATGCCGTACAGACTAGGGGCGAAGGACGCGCCCATTTATGTCCACCAGCCTTGCAGAAATAGATCATTTTTGTTACTAAAATAGTTCCTGGTAAGAGCTATTTCAATGTACTGTAATACGGAAGACTGTGGAGTATCGTAAAACCACTCTTGTTCCCCAAGTGCCCGCGCTGCTGCCACCAGCGTGGTGGCTTGGGGTACACACGTATACAGTGGCTTAATGTCAATCGTAACCAAGAACTCACACATTGCATCAAATTGTATGTCCTCCAAAATGTTGAGGATATCCCTGGTATCCTGGACATACGAGGGTTGTTTTATTATGGATTCTCTTAAGAAGAAATCTGCAAACTGTGACAAAGGCTCGAGGACTGATTGCACGCCCGAAACTATGGGGCGGCCTGGCGTGGGCCTTTGGGCCTTATTTTTAGTACTATGTAGAACACCGGGGGTCTTGGTTTGGGATTCACCAGGAATTCAGCCTCCTTCACAGTGATCCACTTTTTCTCCTTTGCCACTCCGACTATTCCTTTAATAATCCCCTGTAGTTCACTAACTGGATCACAAGGCAGCGGATGATAATTCTCATGCTTATCCATCAGTCTCATGACTTCATTCTCGTAGTCTGTGCTGTTCATAACAACCACCGCCCCACTTTTATCCGCTGATTTTAGGGTGATCAATGGATACTCTTGTAAGCTCCGAATAGCACGCCAATCATCACGACTCATATTATGAAAAGGTTCACTCTGCACAATGTGTTCTAAGGAGTTGATCTCTTCCAATACTTTAAGTTCAAACACTAGAGCCTCTGGGCCTAGTGCAGAAATGGGGGGGCGCAAAACTGTGAAGGTCGGTGCAAATTCGTATTAAACACTGACGGTGGATCCTGAGTTTAATTCATAAAAAAATGTTAGTTTAATTTTTCTCGTGATCTCTTGATACACAATTCTACATTTAAAAGGATCATGCATAATATTGAAAAAGCTCCCACTTAAAGCCCTGGTGACACCACGGCAATGATGCTGCTCCTGAATTTCAAAAAGACAAGGGAAATCCAGAGAGAAAATGACTCTTTAAAGGATTTCCCTGCCCCCTACAACTTCACCAGGCATGACCTCATGCCGTAACTTCTCCACTAGTGAGAAGTGAGCAGTGTGAGCAATGCACATCCATGTGCCTGCTGTCACTGCAGTCCGGAAAGAAACGATCCACCTGTGCCAGGGCACACAACAGAGCCCGAATTAGACCCGTTTCGAGGCCCCCTTTAAACAAGCATTTGCAATGCAATAGGTCTCGCATTTGCGAGTATTTAAGCTACTGGCATTGTAATTTACAAACTTTTTATCTATGTGTTGGTTTTGAAAACCGATAAATAAAAGGCATTGTAATTTGCAATGCCAATAGCTTAACATTTCGCAAATGCGAGACCTATTGCCTTGCAAATCCTTGTTCTATAATGAGAGGTAGAATCCCCTTTTCTAAGGTGAATCCTGGATGGATGGAAAGCAGTAAAAAAAGGAGTAGTGTGATTTGGAAATGGTGAAAATTAACATTGAAAAATCTCAAATGAAAAATAGATATGAAGCATGGCACTAAACCAGTAAATCTACAAGTTGGTCAGTGGGTACATGTGAAGCGTGGTAAAAACTGCCTAACTGGGAGAGTATGTTAAGTGAACCTAGAAGAATTGTCCAAGTAAAAAGAAAACTCTGGTGTTGGATAATGGAGACGTTTGGCACTTGAGTCGCCTTGCTCTAACAGGAAAATGTAGTGGGAGTTTGATTGAAGATCTTACTCCACGCGATGATTATTGCTGATTAAATGGTAATGATGAAAATCTTGTATCCCCACCAGATGTGATTCAACATGTCATGATGATATTTGCGTCAATGAGAGTAAGGAGTGTGTTTTGAGAAGAGGGTGTTTGTAGGATGGTTAATCTAGGATTGGAAGTAGTAGTGAACTAACGCAAGATGAGGAGAATCGAGACGTTTCTTCATATTCTGCTGAGTTAAAAACATCTTGTGGTAGAATTGTTAAGAACCCTAATCATTTTAATGATTTTTTATGTGAATAAAAAAAAAAATATATATATATATATATATATATATATATATATATATATACACATACATATTAGTATTGTTAATGAATCTAGTATATCATGGGTAGAATGTGTGTTAGTTGTAGAATCCCTGTTGCATGCATTCTAAGTTCTATGTGTGTGTGTATGTATGTATGTATATATATATATATATATATATATATATATATATATATATATATATATAAAGGTCACTGTGTACTGTTCGTGTCCTTGGATTTACTTCTCGCCTGCCAAGGGGTTGTTATTAAAGAAGACACTTTTGGAAAGTATTGCCGTGTGGATTATTCGAGGCCAATGCTACAATCAGCATAGCTGTATATCAAGGGTACGAAATACGCGCAATTTTCAGCATTTTGGGAAAATTAACGGAAATGCGAAATCGGAATTGTGCCGTACTTTTTAGTGAGGAGAGCATAGTCTCATCCATTTTAGGTATATTGTGTGGATTTCACACTGAAAAAAAGAATAAAGAAGCACAAAAAACACACCCGCAAACAGCCACTTGCTTCTGGTTTGCTCATTTGTTGCGTTCCAATGCGCTTGCAGCATTTTTTTCTACGAATGGCACATAAACGCGCTATTATGTCAAGCTGAGTAATTATCTGAGATTACACTAGTGTAGCGGATATTTTGCCCGGGGCTAATCAAGGCCACATACGTTTTGACTTGCTACTTTGCCCTTCTCCTGACCTGTATCGGATAAGGTGTGTGTGTCTGGAGAAACAAACAGTGTGCATTCTTTCTCGAAGAATGTCTGATCCACTGACTTCGTGGTGCTGCTTGTCTCCCTTATCTCTCCGCTACTTTTGCACCTACACGTTGAACTACTGGATAGCCTCGTGCACCCGCTTGATGATACATTCCACACTTACTCAGTAAAATGCAGGTCGTCTGCAGTCTCCCAGGGCGACGGATTCTCTGACGACGGCCATCTTCACAACTGAATGAATCTGAAGTAGCCCTGTTTAAATGACTGGTCACCCATAATTTAACAGTGTCTTCAGGTGACAGGACCCAAAACTAACATCATTTTTTTCTCTTCCCATTATTATCAAATAATACATTTTTATACTTAATCTAAAGAGCCTAACGTTCGGCATTTTCTATATGTATATTTTAAATCTGTAATTTACTCTTATGCTTTAACTTGGTCTATATCTGAATAGTAAATCTGAATAGAATAACTGGGTAGAATGAGGGCACGCATTCATAGGTGATGTTGCATGATGGTACAGTGGGCAGACAATTTGTGTTTCATGGACCAATATCTGCCTTTTGGAATGCAGAAATTACCTCTGAGGGTCATGCCTGGCTTTACTCAATCTTATCTACTGCCGTTTTTTTCTTTTAAGAATCTAGATGTTGTATCATCCCGTGGCATGCTTTTGCAAATAAAACAAGGACATTTAAAGTTTGTCTTCAGAATAACTCAGTCCCTGAAGTTCTGACTTGCCACCGAATTTTAAAGGGAGATAGTTTCCTCAGACACACATATGGTCACATTAAGTTGTCCGTTTCGTTTGTGATTGATGGTCAGGCCACATTCTACTGGCAGACTTTTCAAGACGTATATCATGTAACATACATTCTGTAACAGCCTCTGTGGCCTGATGTCAGGTATCCAACATTCGCAAAACACATCCTTGTCTCTTCTCTTTTCACACTGCTATGCACCACACAGTTTGACGATCTCTGCTGTATGCTGTAACTACTTTCCTTGCATGTAGCTGACCGGGAGGACGACGAGGGATTCCTGCGCTCTCATAGCGCTTCTGAATTTGCGTGGGGTTGTAAGAGGGGAAAGGACAAAGCCTGCAGCACACGCCGAGGGACTGCGAGGTCCAGCAGTCTCTCTGATCCACAGCTGCTGCCTCTTCCCTCGGCGTTCCCGCCCCCCCGCCTGGAAAATAAATCAACCTATCGCGGCCCCCGCTCCGCGGGAGCCGCTCACAGCGTGTAGCTGACCGGGAGGACGACGAGGGATTCCTGCGCTCTCATAGCGCTTCTGAATTTGCGTGGGGTTGTAAGAGGGGAAAGGACAAAGCCTGCAGCACACGCCGAGGGACTGCGAGGTCCAGCAGTCTCTCTGATCCACAGCTGCTGCCTCTTCCCTCGGCGTTCCCGCCCCCCTGCCTGGAAAATAAATCAACCTATCGCGGCCCCCGCTCCGCGGGAGCCGCTCACAGCGTGTAGCTGACCGGGAGGACGACGAGGGATTCCTGCGCTCTCATAGCGCTTCTGAATTTGCGTGGGGTTGTAAGAGGGGAAAGGACAAAGCCTGCAGCACACGCCGAGGGACTGCGAGGTCCAGCAGTCTCTCTGATCCACAGCTGCTGCCTCTTCCCTCGGCGTTCCCGCCCCCCGCCTGTAGTGTATAAATCTCGCCCATAATCCCGCGACGCGGGACATAGCCCGGGGCGAAGCCCTGGCAAAGGGCGGGCCCTCTACGGCCCTCATCGGTCAGAGGAGGACGGGGACGGGCCACCCCCTTTGCAAGTTGTGAGGTAATTTTCCGACCCGCATTACTGCCTCCATGTCTAAGCCCAAATCAGGGGATATGTCCAATCACATCCCGGATGATATATTTGCACATTCCCCATCCAGTTTCTCATGGCTGGATGACCTTAACAGTCTGTGCAAGGCCAAATATCTTCCAGCAGCACCCTCCCCCACGCTAAAACGCCGCAGCTCATCATCACATCCAAGGGAGCATAAACCTCTTACTGATACCAAACGTATACCCCCCAGGGATACGCTCGATAAAAAGAAGATTGCTGGGAACAAAGTCAATGGGAGCCCTATTAAATTTCAAACATCTGATAAACCTTCTCCAAGTCCAATTCCATCTTTAACTAATTCTCTTTTTACCATGCCGCCTGGTGTCAATTTGGAGGATTTATCACCACCTTCCCATCAGGCCCTCCTATCTATAGTTGAGCATTTGCTCAAATCTTTAATACACCCCTTGATGGACAAAATCACTGCGCTGGGGAATAAGCTTACAGGGCTGGAGAACTCCATTGAATCCCTCTTGAAACCCCCTGTCCACAACGCAACAACGCTTTGTCCGCCCACAACCACCCATCCAAATTTAGCCAACTTGACTACTCCGTATGAAGCGGCGCCTATCCTATTGCCAACTCCCACCTCCTCTCTGCCTATCAACCCCAAAGCCCCCCTGAAATTAAAAAACCCACGCCATGCTCCACCTAAACTTGTGCGCACCACCCACATACACTTGCCTCCAGAAGCAGCGCCTTTTGTCATTGTTCTTTCGGGAGTTCCTGAACTGACAGAAGGCAAAGCTGAGAGACACCACGATCTTATGAACAAGGTCAAATACTGGCTATCAAAAAACAGACCTCTGCCCTACCACCTTGATGGCCGAATAATAAGTGTCCGGAGGGTGGGATGGCTTGGACCTCTTAAAAAAGACATATCGGGGGATTTGATCTTGATACGTTTTAGGAGTAGACTTATTGTGCCATTCATGCAGACGTGGCTACCCCAAAATGGAGATGGACTCTACATGACTTTTACCCCTATAGGTCCTACACGCTTTCCCCAAGTACTCGGAGCATTGATAGCATCCTGGGGGGTAGAGGAACACATTCAAGTAATTGCAGCAGTTTTCCAGTGGCTTTTAATTATCCCAAACCGTTCTACAATGGTTTTTTGTGTAATAATTATTAATTCTTGTAGATTACTGTGCCCTACAACGTAGCCTAAAGGATGAGTACAGTATGTTTGATGCATTAACTGGGTAACCAAAAGCTATTAGGAGATTGATTTTAAATGTTCATAAATGTATTCTAATATTTATCTGTATGCTTTTATGATTTTAATATCTAAAATCGAATAAAGCTTTTTGATACTGATACTGATACTTCCTTGCATAAGACAACACTTTGTACCTATACACTACTGTGACTCTGATACTTTTAACCTCTTATCACTCCTAAACAGCCTTCTGCTAAGTCTCTGCTCTTCTCTTTTAATCTAATTGTCCCATATCACTGAAATCTGCTTTCTCGATATCTTTATCTCCTCACTTTCAAAAGTCCTCTAAAGACACCTTCTAAACAACAAAAGCAGGACAGATGATTAATTGCCTCATCTGTAACTCGCCTGCCCCCTACTTCTTTGACGTATTTATGCTTATATAATGTAAATATGAAAATTACCTTGTTTGTTCTGTATCTCAACCACTATTCACCTTGTATCATATTCATAAAAAGTCCGTGTTTAACTCCCAGTTGTACAGAATTTCTTGATGAAATTTCTTACTGCTCAGAAAGTGAAAAAAGTATATTAGCTCCTTCACTGGGTTTGGGGTCTTTCACAGAGAGAATAATTTTTTTCCTTTTCCCGCTTTTGGTGGTGCATAATTTAGAGCTTTCAGTGTCTCCCAGTATCTGCTGGTAGTGTTTTTTAATCTGGTATTTTTTTCAAGTTTTTTGTGCTTAGTTATATTGAGGCCATTAACACGGTTGTATGACATTACCATGTCATGCCTTTACTACGCATTGCCTTTACAACTAAAGGGTATTTATTTATTTATTTAAAGAGTTTTATATAGCGCTGGCTAAGTATATATCCGGTAAGTGAAACCCCTATTTTTATTTACACACCCTTCTCACCAAATACCCTTACTTGCCTATTAAGAAAACGCTGTTACAGCACACCCTTATTTTTTACAATAAATCCAAAATACATGTATTGGATATTTGTATATCGTAACAACAAATGATCAAATCCTAAAGTCCAAAGACTAGTACAATATATTAATCATATAAAGGTTTCCAGAGGTAATCCACGAACACAATCCATTGAAAAATTCTTTTTATTGAAGTACAAGAAATTCCCTGCAATGACTTAAGCAAAACACGTGTTTCGTCTGTACATATCCGTATTCTGACTTTCTCAAGGCAAAGTAGCTATGTTGTAGGCCGAAAATCCAAAGCACAACGGGTAATCCGTACGAGTAGTATTTTGATATGCACTCAAACAAGATCCTCAAATCAGATCGCAATTCACAAAGAATTTGCTGGCGAGTGTAAGGTTATAACACGTCCTCAAGTATCCTAATCAAACCCGTACCCCGTTGGTCTTGGTCAATTGCACTGTGGTCCCAAAATTCAGCCGATAATATAATGAGGACTGATGTAAGTTGACCGTAGCAACGTCCTTACTCAAATAAGCAAATAATAACCCTTACTTGAGCGTCAATTCCTGAAATGGTGATGAAACATCGAAGGGCCAGACTAAAACAAAGTAGCAGACAACACACTTCGTGTGTGGCTGTCCGTGAAAGAATCTTCCTAAAATCAGCCTTACCACCCTATACCATTAATCCATCATAAAAACACCCTAATCACCGAGCACCTCATCCTCTCATAAGCCCCTTTACCACTCAGTACCCCTACCCACCCCATATCAGATTTTTCATATTCAATATGAAAAATCAGGCCGTCTTCACAGTGCGATAAGCAAGCCCATCCAATCTATGCCCCCTGCTCGACATCAGATTTTATCCTAGGAGGCAAGAGAAGGTGGGCACTTAGTTTTTAAGTTTATCTACTGTGGCACACAACTAAAATGGGTATAAATTAAAAGGATGGTATGCAGCATTTTGCACGACAGCTGCTAAGCATTATGGACATGGTAGTCCTTATATGAGAGTTACTGGGACTGAGACGCTGCAAACTTGAACATTGCTTTGAATAAATGCAATAGCAATGAATAGGATAAGAGTACCGGTTGAAAGAGTTGTTTCTTGGTCCCAAACTGGGAATAAGAACCAGAAAATTGATACATACAGTTTCCTTATCTGTTTATGATCGAAGGGTATTTAACCCTTTCCATGTGGCCGCGATTCCCCTGGTGTGCTGTAAATAGCACGAACAGGGGCGGGCCGTGACGAACCCCAGCCGTCATCCGCACACGAGCACCGTAGTGCATGACGGCTGGGGTTCGTCATCAGCATGGAAGGGGTTAAAGTCAAGTACAACTGTACAACTGATCCTCACATTTGCATATGACTAAGACCATGTGAGGGTTTAAACGCGTTATGCTGTTACATTTGGACTGCCTGCTTGAAATAAAAACCTATTTTTACTTGCCTCCCAATTGGATGGGCTTGCTTATTGTGCTGTGAAAATGAAGTGATTTTGCATACTTACCATTTCATTTCGAAGGCATATTTGTGGTAAATGCTGGGTTGTAAAGGCATTTTCCCCAATAACGGGGGGATTATTCAGGTCATTTTTTGGTGCAATTTGTGTGAAGCCCACCCTACAAACTGGCTTCTGTGCCTGCTTTATAAAAGCTAATATCTACACCTCAACTCAATTGCGCTACTTAATTTTTTTATAAATGTTGCGGGGAAAGGTAAGCTCTGGTGGGATTCAAATCCGTAACCTGCGCATGCACTTATAGTGAATTTTTTGAGTTTAAGAAAAATGTTTTAAACTTTGCTTTTTTAGTTCTGTTCGTTGTGTAGGTCTATTTCTGATGTGACGGTTAGACTGACACAACTAACTAAAATTTAGTTTGTAGACCTTCCGCATATGAGCAAATGGATGTAAACAGAAATGTCTTGATTAATCTTTTGTGTTTTCTGGTTCAACATCTAATACAGTACTGTCCCGCTCATTATTCCCCCTTTAGAATTACTAAACTGTGAAACTGAGTTTTTGCGACATCTGTTAAAACCTTAAATTGCACAAAAGAAAAGAAATGGGTAAAGCTTTAATTCAGCACCTTGATTGTATTGCTACCGTATATGACTATATTCTCCAGTGATTCTATCAGGAATGTGTTTTAAGAAAAGGAAGTGCATTTCCCATCTTGTTTTTCTCCTGATTTCCTCTTCCCTTGTTCCTCTTGCCTTCTTACTTTGTCAGTCTTTTCTATACTCTATTTTTATTCTCGTATTTCCGCCTTCCCCTCCCTCTTCAAAGATCTGTTTTTTTCCTCTCCATGTTAGTTTCTGATTAATATGAACTTGGTACGAAAAAGTAGGATTGTAATATGGCTGTGAAACTGCTTTTGTCTAAAGATTGGACACCTATATTCAGTCTTCTCTCCCAGCTAAACGCAAGAATTCTCCACAATGAAAGAGTATGCAGACATAAAACAGTTGGTAAATCCATTTTGTATTTATTAGGTCGAGCCTATCCCATTCCGCAAGGATAGGGTCGAATTTTAGTGTGCAAAATAAGTTCTCAAACCATCGGCGGATTTGAAGCAGTTCACGTGAAATCACTTGAACACAAGCACGCGCATTTCCCATTATCAAAGCAGTCAGCCTCCCTCCCACAGGCTTCCCAAGCTTGCGCAGTGCGCGCTGGCCTCACTTCTCCTCCCCCCTAATTGCTTGCACTTTCACGCCCGCCAGGCCGTGAGCTACATCAAAGGGTTCTACTGCCCCACTCCCTGCTTCATGGCCGCTTCTCATTTCTGGCCGTCATCACATCATCAGCCTCCCTCCCACAGGCAGCTTGTTTTTAAAGAAGGCTTGTTTGTACTTGATTGCAAACATGTCTTTCTAACTCTGCCCCATAGTTGCCATGTATCACTATTTTTATGTTTAAAGTGATCTTTTCCTTTGGAAGCATTGCATTTCGATATTTACGAATTGTCCCACCTTCCCTGGGGCTATTAGTCTGCTCTGTATTTGTCTCAGAGTTCAGAATTATGTCAGCGTTTTGTGGTGAAAATTGCCATTTCGCTCTTTACCGGTTTCTAAAAGTTGGCAAAAATCCAACCTTAGCACATTAGTTTGTTGATGTACCTAAAATAAAAAGTGCCTGCTCTCAGCTTTCCCCATTTTCATGAAAAAATGCCTTTTTTCTTTTGACCCACTAAGGTCAAAACCTCAATACTTTTGTAATCTAGGGACATGTACAATCCTGTCGTGTTGGGGTAAAAGGATGCATTTATATCATCTGTTAAAAAAACGTCATGAGGGCTTAAATTGCAAACTGTTTTGAATGTTAAAAAGGATTTTCACTGCAGGGAATGAACTGCCAGCAGTTAAGGTATTAAATACTTCCCACAGAGCGGGTGACTTAGCTGCTCAGGGAGGCCCTGCCATGCTTTAGTGAAGGGGTATGTTCTGTTAAAGGTCAATTACTTTAGGTAGCATTGGAGCGATTACTTTTTCGTTTTATCCAAGCCGGTGAGCTGGAGCTCATTCATTTCTCCAAAGTACACGTGAATAACCGAGATCTAAGTTAAATGTCATTCAGGTCCCTGTGTAACAGTATACTAGCCCCTTTCTAGTCCAGTTCTTTTAACCATCTTTGTAGAAGGGGCAAGTGACTGCGGTGCGCGCGCCACTGCGTTGATATTTCGGTCAGAGAAGTGACCGTGTTGCACGCGACAGCTGGCGCTAGTCAGCTTTGCATATCTGTTATCTGTGTAATGACTCCGGAGGGCTCGCAATCTGTGTCAGCACGAGTGGTCAGTTGGAGGAAGGACTGCATTTGTCTTCCGGGTTTATCTTTTTGCTGTCATCACTGATGTAGGTCTTATAGAAGGTTTGTGGCGTACTAATTTTTCTGCATTGGTGTGCTTAGAGTGCCTTCTTTGCTACAAAGTACACTTCTGTTCTCTATGACATGTTCGTGCCCCTTGAGCAGTGCGTTGTGAAATGTATTTCAGTGATCTCAAATCCGTGCCATTGTGTGGAAGGTTACTGAAATGGCTCATCCTCCCCTGGCAGTATTGTAAGAAAGGCAGCCTCTTGGGCTTCAGCCAATGCAGCTATCCTGCTGGGTAAGCTGCAAAACATCGACAATACATCATATACACTTGGAATTCAGAAACGCTTTCAGGGGTTTTGCTTAAGTCATAACAGTGTTATGAATTATTTTTGTAAATGTGTGTTTTGAGAGTTTGAGGGGAAGAAGCGTGTTTGCAGTGGCATCGGGCTGGAATAAGGACGCGTTGGCACCCAATCAAATAGGTTATAGTATGTAATGAGAGGCGCTTTAACTAACTCAGAGTCGATATCCCACAACTAGCAGAGGTTTCGTGCTGAAGCTGAACCCAGGTTAACTTTGTTTATTTTACTTGAGCAAACAATATGCTCATCCCACTATGTCAACCTTCCTTCCACGTTTGTCTATATCCCCAGGGAATCTGGCAATGATGACTACTTTTATAGCTCTAAATCCCGTCCTTCCATGTTGTTCCTTCTGCCCCCGCCTCAAATTCTCATCTACGCTTTCTTCATGCTCACCGTGATCTTCCTCCTCTGATCACATGCGCTCTTTTAACCTTTGTTCTTCCTTCCCCCTCTCAACACATCTTCCTTCCCTCGTTCGCCTCATCACCCCAACCCTCTGCTCGTTACCCCTTCCAAAATACCACGAGCTGCCCTGACCGGCCAGGCAGGTCTCATTTGCAAAGCCCATTTTTGAGATAAAGTTAGCAATTATTAGGTTTTCACTTTTGAAAAGTGGTGACCAAGCACGGACCGTGCATATTTCAGACATAAAATTCAAATGAATGGGCCACTCCGAGGTTTTAACTATATTACAGGGTTAGTTTTAAAGTTTATTTTATGTCAATAAATATTTTTTCACTGAACTACAAACTACGGGTATTTTGGACCAATGGATGGGGGGAATTTATTTCTAAGGGGAGACATGGAGCAGATGGTCACCAAGAATGTCGTGTTACAATCCAGTGCATTCTGGGAGTAACAGTGCAAAGGCATTGCGGTTCATATAAATGACCTAAATAACAGGAAAACATGGTCTATAAAAGAACATGGTTGTCAAGTTCTCAGTTTGCTTATGTGACATTTCCCTATTGACAGAGCTTTAAGTGGGATGAAAAAACTGGGGGGCGGGTATCGGAGGCGTGTTCGATATAATGCAGGTCGTAGATTAGAAACACCTAAGCTAAAAATCTATGCTTAGCATAGTTTACCACTCTACTGCTATTTTGCTGCTCTGTCATTGCATCCAGACATATAATACAGGTATCATTACACCTACAATAAGCCTGGACTAATTGCTTTGTCAATGGGTATTAGTTGCATAAGATAAATAGGCAACACATGTGGCTCCTTTGTATAGAATATTGGAAATGCTTCAATTATAAAATGACGAGACTGTGAAGGTACTATAACAAGTCTCTTTGTAGTTACATTAAAGGCCGTGGAGGGTGGAACTGCTGCAGAGTTCATTTTTTTTTTCACCGAGTGTGAGGGCAAAATTGGAAAGCCCATTATAAATAACAATAATATTTAAGTATTAATTATTTAAAAAGCCATTGCTATAGGTGTCACATTTTTTAAAGTTAGAACTATAGGCATTGTAAATGACAAAGCGATTAATTTAGCTATTTTCAAAACCAACACGTAATAAATGTGTCATTTACAATACCAATAGCTCAAACTTTCCAAATGCGAGACCTATTGCATTGCAAATGCTTGTTTTAGAATAAGGTATAGTATTGTGATCAAGTACTTTTGAAGAATTTGCAAATTTGTAGTAGGGATTTAAGAGAGCGTTCAGGCTGGAGTTTTGTGAAGAATGCATCTTGAGGTCAAATAGACTGTCTTAAAAAAAAAAAAAGTATTGTGGGTGCATCTTAAAGGTGTATGGTTTTGGGCAAAGGTCCAAGCCTTCCCCCTGTAGTAGGTCCTTTTCTTTTGTGTGCGTTAGTCTTACTCTGTCTTAAATCTACAAAGTGCAAACCAGAGAGTCTCTAGAAGAAAAGTATAAATGACACTCTGTTTAATTGAAGGTGATTATCTTTTATTGGTTAGATGGCCTAGGTTTTTATTGTATTCAGTATATATTATATTAGGTTCTTATTTTATTAGGTACCGATGCCTGTGGACCACACATTGCCGGACATTTTTAGTTGATAAATTCAGTAAAAAGCAATACAAACTGATTTTACGCTTTTGTCGAGTATTCTAGCAATTTAGGAGATGAGTGACTTCCAAACAAAGCCCCATCCAGAAAGGATGGTTTTTCAAAGAAATGCAAAAACCCTTTCCAATCAAACTTAGGATGAGTCCATTAGATGCAAACAGCCCTAACTCACCTGTCCGATTTGATCATCCCTCCTCAGACACCCTCTAACATACTCCCAGACCTTTGCGGCATTAGCTTGCACTGCTGTTGACTTCTATTCTTGGCATCACAAAATCCTCTCTCAACTGGGTCTCATCCTAGCTCTTGTAGCTCAATCAATCAATCAAACAATCACCGGATAAGGTATCCAGGAGCTTGCAGGCCCCAGAGCCTTATTCAAACAGCCAGGTCTTGAGGGCCATTCGGAATTCTGGAAGTAAGGTGATGGTCCGGAGTTTGGTCAGGACGCTGCTTAAGGTCGTTACTGCGATTTGTGAGAAATAGCGCCCTCCACTTCTGCTTCAGTAGATGCAGGGAGTAGGGATAAGTGAGGGGGAGACAGACTGTAGTTTTTTTCGGCAGTTGGTGGAAGTTCAGGCGGTGGTTAACGTAGGCAGGACCATGGTTGTGTAAAGACTAAGCCTGGGCGTAGTTCGCGTAGCCGCACTCCGCGAGCTACGCGAAGATGCACTTGCACTCCGCGAACTACGCATAGCTCCGCGAGCATGCGTAGTAGCTTGCTTGACCCGTTCGAGAGCCATTTTTTGTCTTCGGGAGCGCCATGGAACTCTGGAACCTGCTCGACACCACATCTCCAGACGTCGCCTTCCTCACGGAAACATGGATGAACGCCTCCTCGGCGCCCGACATCGCCGTCGCCATCCCGGACGGATACAAGATCACCCGGAGAGACCGCGTCAATGAGACAGGAGGAGGCATCGCCATCGTCCACAAGAACACCATCCGCATCACGACCAACTCAGACGACACCCTCACAGCCGCTTAACATCTTCACTTCCAGATACACACCGACCCCAAGACCACACTCAGAGGCACCCTCATCTACAGACCCCCAAGACCTCGCACACAATTCAGCGAAGACATCGCAGACTTCATCAGCCTGCACGCCCTCGCCTCCGCTGGCTACATCCTCCTAGGGGACATCAACTTCCACCTGGAGAACAACAACGACAACACCACCACCACCCTGCTGGACAACCTCGCCAACCTGGGACTCATGCAACTGGTGAATACCCCCACCCACTACGCCGGACACACGCTTGACCCAGTCTTCTCCTCCAGCAAGTACATCTCCTTCAGCCACTCCACCGGACTCCACTGGACAGACCACAGCTGCGTCCACTTCAGCTTTAGAAAGACCACGACTCACCACCACCCGCAACAGGTTCCCCGCAGGAACTGGAACAAGATCACCACCGACCAGCTCACCACTTCACTGAGCCAGAACCCTCCCGCCAGCTCAACGGACCCCAACCAAGCAGCCAACAACCTCACACAGTGGATCACCAATTGCGCTCGCCCAACCAGCCTCGACCACTCGCAGTCCGGCTTCCGCGCCAACCACAGCACCGAGACCGCCCTCATCGCAGCCAATGACGACATCTGAGCCCTGCTCGACAACTGGGAAACAGCGGCCCTCATCCTCCTGGACCTCTCCGCAGCATTCGATACGGTCTGCCACCGCACCCTAGTGCAGCGCCTCAGCAACATCGGAATCCAAGAGAAGGCACTGGAGTGGATCATCTCGTTCCTCACCGGAAGAACCCAGAGAGTCCGCCTCCCCCCATACAAGGCCACCGAAGTCATATGGGGCGTACCACAAGGATCATCACTCAGCCCCACCCTCTTCAACGTCTACATGAGCCCCCTCGCAGCCATCGTACGCCAACACAACCTCAACATCATCTCCTACGCCGACGACACCCAGCTGATCCTCTCCCTCACCAACGACCCAGGAACCGCCAGAACCAACCTACACGTAGGGATGAAAGACATAGTCGAGTGGATGAGGAACAGCCGCCTGAAACTGAACTCAGACAATATGGCAGTCCTCATCCTTGGATCATCACCCTCCGCCTGGGACGACTCCTGGTGGCCCCCTGCCCTGGGCAGCGCACCCAAACCAATGGACCACGCACGCAACCTGGGCTTCATCATGGACTCCTCCCTCTCGATGACCAGACAAGTCAACGCCGTCTCATCATCATGCTTCAACATCCTACGCATGCTCCGAAAGATCTTCCGATGGCTCGCCACCGAAACCAGGAAGACGGTCACACAGGCACTCGTTACCAGCCGACTGGACTACGGAAACACCCTCTATACCGGAACCACAGCCAAACTCCAGAAAAGACTCTAACACATCCAGAACGCCTCCGCACGACTCATCTTGGACATCCCCCGACACAGCCACATCTCCGGACACCTGAGAGACCTTCACTGGCAGCAAGAGAATCACGTTCCAACTCCTCACCCACGCACACAAGGCCCTCCACGACCTGGGCCCCAGGTACCTCAACAACCGCCTGACCTTCTACACTCCGTGCCACTCATCCAAAGATCCACCATGGGAGGAAGATCCTTCTCCTACCTGGCAGCCAAGACTTGGTACTCCCTCCCCATCCACCTCCGCCTGACCCAAGACCACCTCTGCTTCAGGAAGCAACTCAAGACATGGCTGTTCGAGCAGTAGCGGTCCCCCTCCCCCAAGCGCCTTGAGACCCTCAGGGTGAGTAGCGCGCTATACAAATATCCTGATTGATTGATTGATTGATTGCCTGCATGCTCGGGATGTGTAGCGCGCAAAGTTACCCATGAGGTTTGTCCCGCCCGCTCGCGTCCCCTTATTTCCAGTCACTACTAACGTGTTCGCGAGTTATTCTGTGCCAGATTGCAGTTTCTGCGTGTTCGGCAACTCGATCTTACCGACAAGCATCCTCGCGCACGCGAACATGCTATTGAGCGCGCGAGAACTACGCTACGCAGCAGTTTGCGGAGTATTCGACAACTTCGCGTTCTCCGCGGAGCGCGGAGTTGCCGAAACTCCGCGAACGGAGCGTAGTTCTTCGCCCAGGGTTAGTAAAGACTTGTGTGCTTGAGTCAGCAGCTTGAATTAGCATCTCTTCTGTATGCGGAGCCAGTGGAGTTACCTGCGGTGGGGTGTGATGTAGGTTCGTCAGGGAAGGCAGAGCACGAGCCTGGCTTTGGCGTTCGTTATGGTCTGAAGTCTCTAGGAGGTGTACGGCATTTCCTTTGTGGAGGGCGTTGGCATAGTCCAGTCGGCTGGTGATGAGGGCCTGTCACTGCATCTCTTGTGTTGGGGTAGCTACTTGAAGATCTTGCATAGTATGCACAGTCGGGAAGCAGGCAGAGGAGATGGCGTTGACCTGTGATTTCATGGTGAGTTTGTTGTCGGTTATGATTTTGAGGTTTCTGGCTAGCTCGCAGAGCTCAACCCCGCATTGGCATCCGACCTTGCCTCAGCAGTGCCTGACTGCTACAAGATAACACACAGAGATTGCGTCAACAAACACAGAGGTGGAATCACCATCATTCCCAAGGTAGTCTTACACTGCACCACCATCACAGACAACGCCACCCTGATCATTGAGCATCATACCTTCCAACTCAAGAGACTGCAAAATCAACATCAGAGGTACGCTCGCCAACAGGCCTCCAGGCACTAGCCTCAAATTCTGCAAACCATCCCTGATTTCATCGCATCACTCGTCATCGACTCCAAGCACTACATCTTCATCCTAGACCTCAATTTCCACATTGATGACCCTGGCAACACTAGCACCTCCAATCTCGAACGCATAAACACCATTGCCTCATTCAACTAGTCACCAACCCCACGCACACCGCAGGACACGCACTTGACCCTATTTTCACAGCCAGCTACAGAGTCCAGTACAGCCACGTCACTGAAATCACCTGGACAGACCACACCATTGTCCACTTCTCCATTACAGCCGCCCCTCCTTCAACCGTGTCAATGGCTTGTGCCGACCACTGCAAAGAGCTATTTAACATAGTCAGAGTTCTCCTACCCCATAGCCTCAGAAAACATAATCACTCTCTTCCAGGAGCTCTGTGACTACTTGGCGGACTTCTTCCATGCCAAGATCTCCAACTTCAATACAAATCTTCGAGCCCCAACCCACGACATCCTCACCTGGGACCAGCTCACCACTCTCAAAACCACAGCCATCATGAACTCCATCCACCCAGGAGCACTGGCGGACCCTTGCCCCCACATCTTCAACCTTCAGCAATGAACTCACCACCATCCTCAATGCATCCATCGCCGTGGCCACCTTTTCTGATGAATGGAAACACGCTGAGGTTAAACCCCCTCCCCAAGAAACCGTCCAACTCCAGTGAGCTCAAGAACATCAGTTTCATCTCTCTGCTCCCTTTACCTGCCTAAGTCCTCAAAAAGGTCATCAACCGCGAACTCGCGGAACACCTGGAGCACAGCCTTCTGGACATCTCGTGCCAACCACAGCGCCGAAACCACCCTCATCACTGCCACCAACGACATTAAAGCCCTCCTTTACCGAGGAGAAACAGCAGCCCTGATCCTCGTGGACATTTCAGCAGCAGGTAATGCTGTATCCCACTACATCGGAATCAAGGAAACACCCTCATTTGGCTCCCCTCCTTCCTCACCAGAAGAACCCAGAGAATCCGCCTTGCTCCCTACACCTTCGAACACAGAACAATCCTCTGCAGCATCCCTCAAGGGTCATCTCTCAGCCACACCCTCTTTAAGACCTACATGACACCCTTCCCCATGGCCAACATTGGCAAAACCCATCGGTTAAAGATCATATCCTACGCTGCCAACACCCAACTGATCATTTTGCCATTAGAAGAGCCCTCCACCACAAGGGCTGACTTGCACAGGTGCATGACGAGCATCGCAGATTGAATGAAAGACAACTGCCTGGAACTCAACACAGAAACGGCCTGAAACTCAACACAGAAAAAAACTGAAGTATTGATCTTCGGGAACAACTCCTGATGACCTAAACTAAGGCCCTCACCCATGCCAACAGACCATGCCCGCAACCTCTGCATTATCCTGAACAGCCAAAAAATCACCATGAAAAACCAGATCAACTCCATCCCTTTTCCCTTCAAATTGATCTTAGTCAACACTAGACGAACCGTCAACCAAGCCCTAGTCACTTAGCGGCTGCAATACGGAAACATACTCTATGCAGGAATCCACTCTCCTGAAGAGACTAAAGACCATAGAGAATTCTGCTGCCAGACTCAGCCTCAACCTCCCCAAATAGACCAACAACACACTCTCACCTCAGTAAGCTCCAATGGCTCCCCATTCAGAAAACATACTACTTCAAAATGCTAATCCACACATACCAAGCCCTGCACAACAAAGTACCAACATACTCTACCATCACCTGAATTTCCACTAACCCTTCAGACAACTTTGCTTCCCCTCCCTTCACCTCAACAACACCCTTAGCATTCGTTGAAGTCCCAGAGGAGGTTGTTTCTTCTCCTACCTTTCGGCGAAATCCTGGAACGGCGTCCCTCTTCACCTCCAGACCTCACCCTCTCTACTGGAGTTTAAGCAAGGATTCAAGACCTGGCTGTTCGGTGAGCCTCCACAACAAGATCCGCAGCTCCTGGATATCCTCACGGGCAATTAGCCACGCTTTACAAGTCATGATGAATGGTTGGTTGTAGTCTAGCTAGCAAAATGTTGAGACCCTGTGATCTTACGATGTTATCCAGCGGGGTCATATATGTTTTGAAGAGCGTTGGGCTGACCCCTAAACTGCAGGTGATCTCCTTGGGTTCGGAGATGAAAGGTGTATCCTCTGGGTTTTTCCAGTGAGGAAGGAGGTGATCTATCCGAGCCCCTTGTATGCCCACATCTTGGAGTATTTCAGTCAGCATGCGGTGGGTACAGTGTTGAAGGCTGGCGCGAGTTCAGTGAGGATCAGAGCTCCTGTTCCTCCATGGTCGAGGAGGGTTCAGGGTTGCTGCGATCAGGGCAGTTTTAGTGCTGCGATTGCTGATGAACCCAGATTGGGGGTCCTTGAGGTGCCGGTTCTGTTCAAAGTGTGTCATGATTTGCTTGTTGATGATCTTTTTCAGTACCTTCGCTGGGAATGAGAGCAAGGAGTTGATGGTGGATTTTAAGTTCACGGACGTTGGCAGAGGGTTTTTTGAGTAGTGGTCTCATTTTTGGGGTGCTTCCAGGCATTGGGAAATGTTGCAGTTGTGATGGGTGTGAGTTACGGGGTGAGTTCCTGCCCGATCCATTGTTTCCAGCGTTTGAAGAAGTGGTGCAGGTATGGGTCCGTGGGAGCTCCTGAGCGGATGGATTCATAATGAAGGTGGTCTCCCGGGTAGAGAGGAGATTCCAGGTGGTCAGTCTGTGGTTTGTCTGTTGCTGTGGTGGCGTATCAGTCGAAGTCCGTAGGTGAGGATTGGGGTTTAAAGTTTCTGTATGTGATTGCAATATTGTCGTGTAAGAAGTTGAATAGGTTGTTGCATAACTCCTGTGAGGGTGTGATGTTTTTGCTGGCAGCTGGTTTGGATAATTCCTTAACAATGTGGAAAAGATGCTTGGTGGTGTTGGTGCCTCTTTTGATGCATGCAGCTAGGGCTGTCTTCTTTGTTGCTGCCCTCAGCAGGCAGTGATAGAGGTTGAAGAAGGTATTGAAGGCTATCCTGTCGGAGGTGTCCTTGCTGGCGTGCCATCTCTTCTCCAACTGTTTGCTGTCTTGTTTTACTGTTCTTGGTTGTACCAGGTGGCCATTTTGGAGGATTTTCTCTTGATGGGGATGATGCTGTCAGCTGAATTGGTGATCTAGACGTTTAAGTTCTTCACTCCCTGTTCGAGATTGGTGGCGGTAGCAGGCTTACAGTTGTTGAGGGCATCCATCCAGCTGGTTTCTGAGCTTTTGTTCCACCTCAATATGGGGGCGCTGGTCGTCTTGGGGGTGGTGGTGCAGGGACTGGAGATGCTTAAGTGGAGGATCGAGTGATTGGTCCATTGTGAGTTCCATGATGTGGTTGTATTTGACAGGGTTGCTGACAGTAAATATGGGGTCCAGTGTGTGTCCTGCAACGTGTCGTGGACTATCGGGATCAATCCGAGATTGCTCATACTGTCGAGGAGATGTGTGGTGGTGTTAGGGTCGTCTATGTGGAAATTTAGGTCGCTGAGGAAGATGTAGTCTTTGAAGTATAAGACCTGGGGCTCACAGAAATCTGCAATGGTCTTCCTGGAGAGCTGGCCTGAGGGGCCAGTATGCGAGGTTTCCTTTGATGGTTGTCTTGTCCTTGTGGAGCTTGAAGTGGAGATGTTCCATGAGGGTGGTGGTGGTGACCGTGGTGGGGCACTTTATGGTCTCTTTGTGGATGATTGTTTCTCCTCCCTGCTTGATTGGGTAGTCTTGGTGAGTGACTTTATAGTCTTCTCAGATCACTGTTGCAAGGTCTGGTGCGGATGTGGTGTTAATCAGAATCTCTGTGAGAGATGATATTTTGGTACGAGGGTGCCAATGAGGCCCTATTATTCAGTGGAATGCTTGCATAGTGAGGGTTTGTTGATAAGGGCGCATATGAGCAATATGCGGTTATATCGACCACATTGTTACTGCGCATACCATTACAACGCAAGCCGTTTACATGACAAGCTGTAGGGGGCGCACTGGAATTAGGTGCTGTATAATTGACTATTCCAACTCCAGCGTGAACAACAGTAGGGGAGGTGTTGGAATAGTAAATTATACTATTTCTTTATTTAGAGGGCACCCTTCAGCAAGTCGTAGAAACTAAGTGCGTTGTAACAGCCGCGTTGTAATCTCATGCGTTGTACCGCATGCGATGTAAACGCTGCTTTCCGCTTGCGAGTTGATGTTTTTGTTCTCCTGGTTTCTGTGTGGTGTTCGGGGTGTGGCTGGTTGGTGGGCTGGTGTGCGAGATGTGGCAGTAACTCAGTCGCCATCGGTTGGAACTCCTTATTTTCACTACCAATACAGTTTAACCCCCGTACTCGTGTGACATACAAGCCAGCTTCTTTTATCCCTTTTCATTTCCCGTTATTGATGACACCTCCACAAGGATGACTATCCAAATCACTTTTCTTGTTTTCAGCTTTAACCTGCAGTATCCGTTCTATAGCTGGCTTGTCATTGTCCCATGTTGACCTACTATAAAGAGACATTATTTCACAGACTGCCTTGCACTAGCATCCTACCCAATCCTCATGTCCAATTCTCCATTACACATCACTTTGTTTATGCTAGAAACATTGACCTACACTTCAGCTATTGTATGTGTCTGGTAGCGTTCACATTGAGCCCACCAGGGACACTAAGAGCGATCGACTCATACAACACTACATTATTCAAGGTGGCTACCTTACCCCTGGGAGGATTAACAGAATACATGGGCGAACAGACTGGGCCTGCCCCAGATGTAACTATATTGGAGCCGCCTTATGTGGTCCTGTAGTTCCCTACACACTTACTGATATTGCATTTGTAAAATCCTGATGGCAATAACAGAACCCCATCTGGACTGCACTTGGGAGTAGTGCATATTGCACCTCTTTGCCAGAGGTAAAAAGTGGAGGGCAACAACCTGTTTCTTAGATCCAAGCATACTAGCAGCCAAGTGCTTAATAAGAAAGAGGTGTAGAGTCCAAAACTACCAGTGATTATAGCATGAGGTATGGGCTAGAGCTGAAGCTTCAGTGCTCAAAATTGAAGATCTTCATGGGCTCCGCAAGGTCCCAATAGATAGTTACAATGGGAGATGATGCTGGAGGAACGGTTTGGGTCCATGGAGAATAAAACGGAGGTGGCGGCTGCTGTCCCAAATGGCGACCTCACACCTAGGGGACACCCGCACTTTAAAAGCACTTCTGGGCTGCGGGAGACCTGGAGGGTTCGCCCCAACTCATCCTATTATTACACGGGAGGCTCCCTTATGGAGCGGACACACTGGAAGAATGAATCGTAGTGACACTGGTGGGATTGACCCAACACCATTCATTATTACTGCACGAGTGCACCCATACCCAGTCAGTCGCAACGCATGCCACACCCTTATCTAAGAGAGTATAACCTTCTATCTCCCATATAAATTATGATTTATACGAGAAGTGTCTGGAAGTTTTGCAAGCTATTCGTGACGCCGCGCATGCCGCCTGCATTTAATGCTACAAGTCTGTGCATGTCTAAAGTGGGACAGGAAATTGGGGACACAGTACTCAATGTGGAGACGTGAAGATAGATTATCATGCTCAGAAGTTTTCGTTTACACATGTGTTAATCTGTTGTACACTTATTGGATAGTCAGTTGCAGATATGAGGTTCGTAGGAAAAATTGGCCACAGCACAAAATAGCCCTGGCACAACATAGCATTACATGGCTATTTATAAAATTGTGTAGGCATACTTATTGTAAATATGTGGTCAACATGTGATTGTCATTTCGTCAGCAAAATCTCACATATGCTCCTTTTATATTGTGTACAATGTGTGCAGCTTTGCATAGAAAACAAAATCAATAAACAGATGGCTAAACAGGGACGCATGTTACTGACTAAGGGCCATATGTATCAAGCTAATTAGCATTCGCAAAGGCCGAAATTCTGCGAATTTCGGCCTTTGCGAATGCTAATTAGCTAAATGGTATGTATGTAACATGTTTGATGCAAAATAAGGAATCGCAGAATTTGCTATTCCTTATTTTGCGATTGCACTTAAGGAATCGCAAATTTTGCGATTCCTTAAATGCAATGTATCAAAGAAAAGATTCCGAAAATGTCATTAAGGATTCGCAAATTACCACCAACTTTTAGTTGGTGGTAAGTTGCGAATTCTTTAAAAAAGCTTTTTAAAAAAAAAACCAAAGGTGCCATATGACGCTCATACATGCCCTTAGGGCATGTATGTGCGCCATATGCCCCCAAATGTCATTTTCAGGGGTGCAGCAGAGTGTTCTTGAGACACCCCTGCACCCTTGAAAATATTCCTAATTTGCGAATAGCAAATTACTAATCCCAAATTCCCCCTTCTTTCCTATGGGCCTCCTGGCCCATAGAAATGAATGGGTAATTTGCGATTAGACGGGAAGCCCAGGGTCGGGATGTGGGTCAGGGTCTGGGGAAGCTATCTGGCTCAGGGGTGACCACGCCACGAGGCCGGGTCCAACACATAGTGACCTTGGAAATTTCTCCCAAAAAAGATCACAGATGTTTGAGACCGGATGGCATCTCCATGATCTACATCTACTCTTGACAATTCTATTATAATTCTCATAACGAGAATTCAACCACATAGCAGAGCTCCACCACATTCATGCTTAGGTTGTATCCGTTGTGTGTATTGCAGTGGGGCGTGCAGGTCTTCTGACTCGCACGTCGGCTATAGATGTGGGGCATGGACAAGGCAGTGGCTGAGAAACGTATTCTATAGTCTTTCCGATGACGGCGAGAGATACTAACCGAAGGATTGGTGAATCGAGTCCAGTGGCTATCTTGAAGATTTGCTGGAGGAGATTTCTATCTTTCAAAGTTTCAGGGGTGTTTAGGTTAGAGGTTACACATCCCGACCCTGGGCTTCTCGTCCTCGTTCCCCATTTTCCTGACATCCGAGGCCGAGGCCCATGTCCCTGCACCTAAAATGGCTGCCCCAGCCCGACCTCGGCCGACGGCGCCATCCCCAGCCAGGGGGTAGAGCGCTCCCAGTGAGCGAGAGAGGGAGGAGTAGCTTGGTCACACCTTCCACCTCCCCTCGAGAGATGAGTTTCGATCACCCATCTGGCCTCCCTGAGGGCTGGCTCCAGGCCTGTTGAGCGTCTGGGATCCCTCCAGACCCAAATTGAAAGGATGAAAGGAGCCGCTGAGGCAGAACCCCCAACAACCAGCCCCCAGGTGCTAAGACCTCCGCCTGCGAGGACTCCGGACATCAAAGGAAGGGAGTCCTATATCAGTCGTGGCTCTGGACCGATCAAACAAGTTGTATCCTGGACTACGAGAGCCCTGCTGACCTGGTCGCGGCTTCCCTACTATCCGGAGAACTCTTGAGCCCTGCTGATTCGTTCGCGGCTCCTTGCAACCGAGAAGATCCTAGAGTCCTGCTGACGCTGTTGCGGCTCCTCGCTACCTTAAGAACTCTTGAACCCTGCTGATTCGTTCGTGGCTCCTTTGCAACCGAGAAGACCACTAAGCCCTGCTGACGCTGTCGCGGCTCCATCGCTAGTTTGAGAACTCTTGAGCCCTGCAACCAAGAAGATCACCGTGAGCCCTGCTGATTCGATCGCGGCTCAAGAGACTACTCTGGTCCGGCTGGACTCAAGATCATCCCATATCCACCAGCTCGAGGATTGAGAGCTGTGCGCCGGATACCTTGAACTTTGAGACTGTCCCGCTACCCTATCCCTGCCAAGACTCTTCGAGCCCCGGCTCGTCTGTACGTAATACTCTGCGGATCATAAAGATCCATTTTTATTTGAAGAGATAAAGAATACGTTCTCTTAAAATCTCCAGTGTGGTGTCTCTCTGTTGAAGTGGTGCTAGCGCAGCATGTACGATTCTAGATTCGAGATCCTCAGCCTGAGGGTCTCCCGCCAGTGCTCTGCTGTATTCCTAAGAGAGGTGGGTCCCTGGGGGGTCAGGTGCGAAATCTGTCCTCTCCCGAGATCGGCCCTCTAACACTATGCATTTATTTCCGATTTGTCCATATTGTACTTGCCCATAAGTGAGGTAATCAATTTAATAGTTTTTGGATATGATTTTTAGCTGATTTTACCCAGTCATTAATAAAAGTGGGGTTCATATTTAGTATAGTGGGTTTGTATTTAACCCTGTGTTAACACTCCAGGCTTTGACTGTCTGGTAGAGAGGGGCATTTTTCTATTTTAGGACATTTTGTAATTAACTGAAAAAAGTAAGCTTTGTCTTCCTGCGTTTATAAGGAGGATGCGAATGTCCTTTGGTAGTTTTTATTTTCAAGTATATTTTTTTCAACACCAGCACCAAGGTAACTCAGGTGATCAGGATGGAGGGGTTGTAATGATCAATTAAGGTCTAAGCATTTCCATCTTGTACGAGAGCAGTTATGAGTAGTAATAAATGTGCTCCGGGTCTTGGCATAGTTTTCATACTTCTGACCGATATATACATATGTTTAGTTTGAGAGATGATTACGATAAAATGATAGAGAATGGGATCTTTGTGGTAAACTAGTGTGTTCCTGAGAAGGTTAGTCACTACCCCAGTGATTTATCATTACCTGGTGGGTGATCACCATTAACCCCTTCCCTGCTGGCCCGTTTCCGCCCCCGTGCGGTAAACAAACGAACAGGGGCGGGCCATGACGAACCCCAGCCGTCATCAGCACACGAGCATCGTAGTGCATGACGGCTGGGGTTAGTCACCAGCATGGAAGGGGTTAAGTGGTATTTAAATATCTAAATAGACGTTCTGAAGCATTTGAAGGAGTATGTCATCAAGGGAATTTCCATAATGCATTTTATATGACCTCTGTTTGTTATAGCCGCTCCACTTTTTCTTTTGGATCCTTGGGTCACTGCAGATCTATGAGCTATGAGGGTTGAGTTGAGCAGAAGAGCTAAGTTTTAGTTCTTTATGAAGAACACATCAAGATAATATTGTAATTTTAATGGGCTTGCATAGCGCGTAGCTGCTACAAAATGGAGCGTCCTAGCTCTATGATCTTCTCTGCAGAGAAACAAACAAGTACAGGGACGTTGATTACAAAAGTCAGGCTTGGAGAGGTTTTCCGAAAATTCCTTCAGTTGGACATTTTCGAAGTTGAATTGAAAAGCCCTTCCAGAGTTTGGAGACTAAATACAAATAAATGATCCATATTTGTAAAGCGCTAACCTATCCCCCCTTAAGGTTTCAGGTTGCTGGTGGCTAGATTAAGTAAGCTATTGCCCAGAGTCACGTGATGATGAGTTGCCGCCAACCCTGGGGATCGAACTGTGAGCTTTGCGCACCGGAGTCAGCCGCTCTGGCCACTCGCCACACCTCTCCCTCTGAAGGAACGCCCCCTGCCTGGATGAACTGATTCTGTGGACTACAACCAATAGAGAGTCTGAAGAACAGAAAAGTCTTGCTGGTGTAAGGCATAATCAGGCCATAGATAGTTTGGTCCAATATTCGAGAAGGCTGTGTAAGCAAAACACAAGGCATTGAATTGGATCAGTTTGCCAACAGTCGACCAGTTCAAGTTTCTAAGGTGACCCGTGACAGAGACAGGTTTTGAAAGTAAATGGGCAGTGGAATTTTGAATTGTCTTAAGATGTTTAAGAAGTGTTTGGGATAGGTCAAGATAGAGTACATTACTTTAATCCAGGCGGGAGGTGACCAAAGCATGAACTATAATTTTCTGGGCCAATAAGGGAGGAAACACGTTTTCAGAATCCCAAAGCAATTGGCAGATATGGTCCTGACCTGAGGGCCAAAACTCAGATTTTGGTTAGGCCAAACACCTAGATTTTTCAAATTTGGTTCCAGATACGAAAGAGTACACGAGTTAGGCCACCAAGTGGAGGACCAGACATTCGGGTGGTTCTCCACTATCAAAACCTTTGTGGCTTTTCCACAGTTGAGCTTGAGGCAATTAAGACCCATCCACCTAGTTATCTTGGGGAGAAAAGAGTTTCAGCTGCGACAAGCGATGACGCAAATTTTGGCTGAGTGAGATAAAAAGTTGCATGCCATTCATGTGAGTAAAGTGAAACGGTACCATTCAATTATATCTGCTAGTGGGTGGATGTACACATTAAAAAGAATAGGGCTCAGGAAGTATCCCTGAGGAACCCCCGAGGGAGTGGGAACTTCATGGGGGGAGGGAGAGTCTTCATTGCAGGTTGGAAGGTATGCTTTTTAGGTCTCGCCTGTCGATGCGCATGCGCATCGAGCTTGCGAGACTATGGGGGCTTAAACACTCTTTAACCAACTTGCAAGGAATCGTGGCGATTCATTGCAGTGCCCGTGAAATTTAAGCTCAATGCGCATGCGCATTGAGCTTAAAAGCGCGTGCACATGCCCCCAGCCGCCTGCCTTGCCCACTCTCTCTCTCACAGCCTCCCCCAGCTCCGCCCCCTCACTTCTTGGTTGCACGGCCGCTAGGCCGTGCCTCCCCTACTCTCCTCCCCCCTCCTCCTCCTCCTCTCCTCCTACTCTCCTCCCCTGCCTGCCGTGTCGCACCTCTCCCCGCTCCGCCCCCTCCCCTGCCCGCCGTGTCGCATTTCTCCTCCCCCCTCCCCTTCTCTACCTTCCCTCCATCTTGTCTCTTTTGGCCAATTAAATCGCCATAAAACAGGAGTAAGGCTATTTCAGCCCGTTGATCTATTAACCTACGACCATTAGGTTACGCCTGATATGTTAACCTATGACTTTCTGGCTAGAGAAAGGTCTATTCCGCATTAATCCGTCATTCTCCCAGTTTCAAAAGACGAGGCCCAATCATGTCCTAGGGCATATACCCAGGGCCCTCTAACTCCCAAAGCTCGAAGTTTACGGGTCGGCTGAAAATTACGTCATCCGTCAGCCGCCATCTTTGTTTGAAGACACAGCAGGTCTGGCGGTTCAACGCATTAATGACTTACTACAGGGGCTCTCAGGGTGAGCCATAGGCCTCATATTGCAGAATTTTCCATTTCAAAGCCAATGCTCGCCACCTGAGCTCAACGCCTATATCGTTTATGCTGCTCTGCCAGCTGTGGCCTCAAATCTACATTTCAGCATGTTCTTTGCAAGCGGAGGGAACAAAATACTGGCATGTTTCTAGCACACTTTCAGGTGCCCACCGACATACATGGTACAATGAGTCAATTTCAAACTTGTGCATGGGGTATTTTGTAGGCACGCATACTTATTTTAAAAAGATCTAAGATGTACATGTTATGCGATTTGGTTTTCTGGAGCAAAGACAATAGTTTTTGCGGTAAATGCGTTCATCCCCACAACCCCTCTCTACCTTCTCGCGAGATTTGCCTGTACGGAGATGAAGTCACAGACACCTTACTCCTTTCTCTTGAGTTCCACAGCAACCCGAGACGAGGAATCTCTCTTAACCACTCATATTTACAACCAAGTGAAAGCCCTGGTGACAGCTGCTTACCCAACCGGCTCTCTGATGCCCTGCGGCTTCAAGCCACAATTAACCAAAAGACAATTTAATGGATTTTACATGAAAAAAAAAATAACTGTAGTAAAGAAGAGCACTTCTGCCATGAAACCGTGGGTTTAGCACTTAAAGTATTTGTAATATAACATTATTAAAACTATTGACATTGTAACTGACAAAGCTATTAATTTTGCTACTTTCAAAACCAACACATAAATAAAAGTGTCATTTACAATATCAATAGCTCAAACTTTCCTAATGCGAGACCTATTGCATTTCCAATGCTTGTTGTGAAAAAGGAAGCAATCCAAGCTGTACTGCTGAAGATTCCACACACCGTCTCTTAGTATGTTGTTAGAGGCTGTTGGTGCCCCCTTGGTCTAGAGCATGGGTACTCACAAACTTTCTCTCGGGGCCAAATTTTCACTGTGGTTTGTGTCCGAGGGCCGCACCAGTGGGGGCGGGATCAGTGCCGAAGGGGGCGGGGCTGAAGCAACAACAAAAAACTGACCATGAGGTTGATCACTGGTCCCTACAGCGGACACCTTCGTCCACTGAGCCACCAGACCCGGCATACACACATCTCTCTCTCTCCCTCTCCCACTCCCACTCCCACTCCCACTCCCACTCCCACTCCCACTCTCACTCTCACTCTGTCTCACTCTCACTCTGTCTCCCTTTCCATCCCTCGCTCTTCACTCTCTTACTCAGTCACTCCCTTTCTCTCCATCCCTTACCCTCCCCCCTTTCCCTGCATCCATTTCCCTCTCACTCCCTCACTGTCTCCCTTTCCCTCCCTCCCTCACTCCCTCTGTCTCCCTTTCCCTCTCTCACTCCCTCCCTCTGTCTCCCTTTCCCTCTCTCACTCCCTCCCCCTGTCTCCCTTTCCCTCTCTCACTCCCTCACCCTGTCTCCCTTTCCCTCTCTCAATCCCTCACCCTGTCTCCCTTTCCCTCTCTCACTCCCTCACCCTGTCTCCCTTTCCCTCTCTCACTCCCTCACCCGGTCTCCCTTTCCCTCTCTCACTCCCTCACCCGGTCTCCCTTTCCCTCCCTCACTCCCTCATTGTCACTCCCTTTCCCACCCTCACCCTCTCTTTCCCTTCCTCCCTCCCTTTCCCTCCTTCCCTCTCCCTCCCTCTCCCTGTCATCTCACCCTGCCTCTGTGTCAGCCTGGGCTGAGACAGCTTCAGAGCACACACACACATAGCCGCACCAAGACAATTAACAGGTCTTTAAGAGACCATTAGCATGTTAATGAGGCTCTGTTGTTAACCTCTTAGTGCCCCTGCAGCTCCACTCTAACTATGGCAGGAATTGCCTGGCCGGCACCCACAGAGCAGCAGAGTCTCCGAGTCGCGCTGCTGTAACTTAGTTTGCAGACATTCTTTAAAAAAAAAAGAAATTAAAACACTGGTATGATGTGTGCAAGGTCCGCGGGCCGCCAGGAAAGGCTTGCCGGGCCGCCAGCGGCCTGCGGGCTGTACTAGGAGTACCCCTGGTCTAGAGTTAACCTGAGAACATTGCTTATTAGTGTTTTTCTGCAATCTTGGTTTATTTAGAAGCAACAAGATGGGGCAGTCATTTTCCAGGATAGGTTTTTCCAAAGGGGAAATTATGCCAGTATGCTTCCAGGAAGGGGGTACTTGGGCAGAGTGGTACGCTTGGTAGCACACCCAAGATAAGGTTGATGCTTGAAAACCCCTTGTTGATAAAGTGAGGGGAGCAGGGTCAACAAGGGAACCAGACTTATAGAATAGCACAAATGATTATCATCCTGTTAAAGTAGATAGAAGTATGAGAGCCCCAAGGGGTGGTGTGGCATATACCTGCAGCCATTCTTCATTTGTCGTTCTTGTGTTTTCGGGTCCGGTTTTGCCGAAATCAACCTTTCCTAGTAAGGCGTTGTGTTTTTCATCTCGACCTGGTGATTTTCTGTATTTTTTCACCCTGCGTAGCAAGGTGGCCACAGCATGTCCACTCTGTTTCATAGACATGATATTTCACAATTTAAGAACCATTGCAATTTACATTCTATTAAGCCTTCCAAATGCACCTAGAATCATTGGCTTCTGGCCACACATCTGTTGTGTTAACATAATTTATGTTGATAGGACTTTTTACTTGGGGTGTCATACTCTCAGGTGGGTATCTACTATTGGGCCTCCAGTTCCTCTATATCTCGCACCCTGTCCTACTCTCTGCCATGTGTTGCGGCAAGGGCCTATCTGTGCACCACAGTCTTAAATGCATTCCAGAAGCACACTGGAGAGGATACCGAATCAGTGTTGTAGGCAAAACATTCTGTTATGCAGCAATACAGGAGGTCCACCATGGACTCAAGTCTGAGGCACCTGGGACTCCAGAACTATACGCCCTTCTGACTCAACTGGGGGCCATGTATCAGTAATTCTACTGGAGTGTGATCCAAGACATCCCTGGGAAGGATACAGATGCCCTTCACTGGAATGGGATAGAAAAGTAGTCTATTCTTGCGCTGCTATGATGCACAGCAGAGGTATGTGTAAAAGTGTCGGTCATAGAGATGTCATGTGCGCCATACATTGTTCAGCCCCATTGATGTCACCCATTGATATAAGGCTGGTGTTCTGGAAGAGGTTGAGGTTTGAATGGGTGTGTACAGATTTAGCAACTGTGGCCTTAGTCACGACCTAGTGTCAGTGTATCTCTGAGGTTAGCAAGTAAGCCTCCGTCAAGGCCTGCAAAGTGGGAATTACCAGTGAAGGGGGCACTTGGACTCTGCATAGCACCCAGGGGATCCAATGAACCATATATAATTAGCAAACACCCTAGTCTGTATGGGTTTTTATGATCACCAGTGAGAGCGATTTATATATGAGGATTGCTAAACCTCTGGATCCGCCTAGTAAAACCCTGGTTACACACCCTAATATACATGTATAAGACGTTTGAGTTGATAACCAAAGTCACAGTTTGTTAGTCTCCAGCAACATGACCTTCAGAACTAATTTCTGAATATACGGCAGCACTGCTTCCCCCTTAATTTTATCAAGGAGCCCATTGAAGTTCCTGGCATTTATTCAACTCTGTACAAACCCATCTGTGTTTGTATGATACTGTATTAAAGAATTTTGATTCCACTTCCCACCTGCAAGCATCTGTCACCTAGACATAATCCTCTTAACAAGACCAAACTAGCGGCAGTAAACTACAAACTGGAACAAGTAACTGGGAAGGATCTCTGCCCTCAAAAGTGAGGAGAGATCGTCCGTGCAGAGCATCCCCACCACGCCTTCAAACAAAATCATAATCTCTAGGTGTGCTATGAATCTGGATGTGCAAATAGCCCTTTCTCAACCAACCACAACCCTGGGCCTCTCCAGCAGATCTGAATATGCTCATAAAACGGCAGGTTCTACATGTTTTCAGGTAGAGGTGCAGGGGTGGCATTCCTCTCCAAAATCATAGAGTTCAGGATGTCTGTAGTCGTCATGGCTTCACCCGCAGAATCTGTCTTGGAGCCAGATCCCCGTCTGGCCTACCCCACACACGCCAGCCTCTTATTGCGTCTAGGAGGCGCACTACTTTGGTTTTGTGTTGTTGTGACTCTGGCTCTCCATCAGTAAAAGGCTAACTCTATTGAGCCAGCCCTCTTCAAAGTGCACTATTCGCCCGCCCCCCACTCTCCGCCCCCCCCACTCCCATGCAGCTTCAGGGGTCTCGAAAAAGGAGGCTTTATATTGCCAAATAATTTTTGGTTTCCCCGGTAATAGGCGTTGATAGTCTTAAGTTCATAGCATGGAGTACCTGCTGGAGTCATTCAAATATTTTTCATTTTTGCTTAACAAACATGGTGTCGTTTGAAAAATCTGTAATCTCCCAGTGTCTTGTATGAGCTGGCAACTCTACTGGGCCTCTAGATTGGTGCCTTGTTAAGGATTTTGGCTAGGATTGGCTGGGAAGGGCTACCAGGCTGTTGTCTTGCCCGATGATATAACATCGAGCAACAGATTATCTGTAGGGATCATTAATTGAAACCATTGGAGCAGAGAGTGCTCAGTGAGAGAGACTTTTGCCCCCTCTGAAAACTCCAAATGACCAATATTATTAAAGCGTGACCTATTATTGGCATCCAGTGCCCTATCTAACAGAGTCTTATTTGAAGATGAAAGTCTCTGAACCTCGCCTTAGTCTTTCACGGAGTCCCCCAATTCTCCCTTCCGACTATGGCGGAGGAGCGTCTCCTCCTCTGCTAGGTGCCTCAAAATGCCAGGTAAGGAAAAATAAAACTATAATAAACATTTTTTTATTGTTGTGTTTTTCCTTTCCCTGCAGAGTCTTTGGGGGCAGGGCCAGGGGGAGGACAGTGCACTGGTATCGGTGCACTCTCGGCAGCCAAACAGACAAGCGGGCTGAAGTGGTCTCCAACCCGAGCTGCGTTGCCCGGTTTGAGACTGCACTACGCAAACAAATGATGGACGGAATGCTGAATGAATCAAACATTCAACCCCAGTTGAAAGATCAGGGTTGAATCCATTGTTCTTTTGCTCACCATGCCACCCCAGTTTAGACCCAGCCATATGCAAACTTACCCAATGCAATAGGTCTCGCATTAGGTAAGTTTGAGCTATTGGTATTGTAAATGTCAATTTTTTTATTTGTGTTGGTGTTGAAAATAGCGAAATTAATAGCTTTGTCATTTACAATGCCAATAGTTTTAACTTTCGCAAATGTGACACCTATAGCATTTGTAATGCAATATGTGTTGTATTTACTTGACTTAGATGTATTGATATTACAAATAAATGGCTTTTATTTTTTTAAAATAATTAATACAAAAGTTATTGTAATTTATAATGGTAATAGCTTAAACTTTTGTAAATAACTTTTGTGAAGATAATGTTCAGTGTATTTTACTGTGACGAAAATACAAGAACAGAAGTGAAATATTAACATCTTTTTGTGACATTTGTAATAAAGCTTGAAACATTGAGAGAACATATTTGAACCAGTTGTTGTTGAATGGTTGTACAGATGGATGATGTGGTGGCACTGAGTAATGTTGTGGTGGCGACGAGTGATGCCGTGTCATTCAGTGATGCTGCGGTAGAGCATAGTGATGTTGTGGTGCCCCTGAGTGATGCTGTGGTGCCCCTGAGTGATGCTGTGGTGCCCCTGAGTGATGCTGTGGTGATGCTATAGAGTGAGGGCGATAGATAGAGGGCAATATATAGATAGATAGATAGATAGACAGATAGATACACAGAGTGAGGGCGAAAGTTAGGCAGATAAATAGAGTGAGGGCGACAGACAGAGTGAGGGCGACCACTGACGGTTTGGTTTTCAGTGTAGTTGTGTGTGGTTCACACCTTTCAGTGAGAGGCTTTGGGGTAGAGGTGTGCCAGAAAAAAACTCATAAACGCCAGATTGCAGCGTAATGTGTACTAAAATAGATCAGCCTAACAAAAGTGTGTAAAAGACAATACATAAAAAATAGTTGTCTAACAATTAGGCGGGTTGGATGGTGGTGTGTCTGCCTGCTAGAAGCGTGCACTGATGGCTGGTGGTGTGTATGCCTAGTGGAAGCGTGCACTGACGGCTGGTGGTGTGTGTCTGATGGAAGCGTGCACAGACAGCTAGTAGTGTGTTTGCATGATGGAAGCATGCACTGACTAGTGATGATGGCTGGTGGTGTGTGTGTGTGTAGAGGAAGCATGCACTAATGGCTAGTGGTGTGTGTGCCTGGTGGAAACGTGCACTGATGGCTGGTGATGTGTGTGTGCGCCTATTGGAATCGTGCAATGATGGCTGGTGGTGTGTATGCCTGGTGGAAGCATGCACTGACGGTTGGTGGTGTGTGCCTGGTGAAAGTGTGCACTGATGGCTGTTGGTGGGTATGCCTGCGTTGGAAGCGTGCACTAATAGTGCACACATTCACCAGGCACACACCACCAACCAACGGCCGGTGGTGTGTGCCTGGTGAAAGTGTGCACTGACGGCTGGTGGTATGTGTACCTGGTGGAAGCGTGCACTGATGGCTGGTGGTGTGTGTGCCTAAGGGAAAGTTTGAAAGTGCAACGAAAAAAATAAGTGATTAATGATAGGGAAACTCTGGATGAGAATGCTATATTTCATCGAGGATCTATTAAAGAAGGCAGGACTGGGGTGAAGGAACAATGCCCCAAAAATACACTGCACATTCTGCTTCACGTTGTGCAAAAAGACCAAAACATTACATTGTGGAGAAGTGTGGCTCACTGGTTAGAGGAGGCAGACCTGGAAGCAGAGGTCAGCCCGGGACCAGGGTTCAATTCCCGGCTTGGCGGGGTCTTGAGTCCTAAAATGTCCATGGACTCAACAATTCTCGCTCCAGTACCTACCCGATTCACGGGTTCATAGTCTGCGACTCTGGGCAATAGCTTGCTTAATCTCCACAACGGCCCCTCGCGGCGGGATGCCTGGCTTTCACCTTGCGGATACCCTGCCGGGGTTATCTCACAGGGGAATACCAGGACGGGTTCCCTAAGCAAGCGCTTAGAAACCGCTCTGTGATTTGCGCTATATAAATTCCTTTACATTTACATTTACATTTTCCGTAAAGAATAAAAAAACCAACAAAATCTAATATTTGACATTGTAACTGGAAGGAGTGTTCAACCTGGGTTAGAAAAGGTAATTTTCGAAACCTTAACCAACTCCTTAAAAGCAAACCAGTTTCTACAAGGGTAACTTTGCTTCATATTTAGTTGCTTGGACTGAGCACAAAGATAACTCTTGAGGCATCATGAAGTAACCGAGCCAAACATTAGAGTTAAATTAACAATTTCCACATCACGTTTAAACATACAAGAAAAACACAAGAGAGAAAATTAAACCAAACAAAAAAAAGTCAAAGTGTTACATTAAACAATAAATGACAAACATTTGAAAACTGATGGGTCTCGATTTAGAAGGCAAGTGCAAAGCTGTTTAAAAACGTAAAAGAACAAGAGAAACTAAGAGGCAAATGGTGAGCATTTTGCGGCCGCTTTGATGTTCTCAGTGGCCACGCGGCTCACTGAGAACATCAAAGCGGCAGCGAAATTGCTCCCAAAGCTGCAGGCGGACAGATGGTGTGCGCGCGCCCGTCGCACATGCACTGTGTCCGATCTGCAGACTTATGGAGCAATTTTGGAAGCCCTACTATACTCTCGCAGAAGCAACCCATGCGCGTTGGCTTCAGCGACACCTAAAAAGTAACTTGACACGCCCACTTTTACTTGTCATAACACAAAGAGTTTCTTTCCATTCGTTTGTAATGTGTGATGTTTGTACGAAACGTCTTGTTTAAATACATGAAGGGAAAACGTATAAAAGGCTATTGGAAATTAAGGATATACATTAAAAAGCGTGGTATTCATTTGAAATCGGAAGAAAGGTTTAGTGTTGGATAAATATCGGTCTTCCGGCGGACAGAGAAAGACCAAACTAATATTAATATAAATGCCACATACATTGAATCTGTGGAGATAAACAAACTGGTTGTCAGCAGCATTGAGCGTGCCTGACAGCGCCTTAAGACCCTTTAAAATATATCTTGGCGCAGTGCAGTGATCCTTTAATCTGCTCAACCCCGGCACGTGCTGAAAGGGGCTGTTGGGATTTGCTCAGATGTCCTGTCAGTCCAGTCTATGAAGCGTTTCCTGGAACCACGTCATGATAACATAGGTGACGCGATTGGGCAATATACATAGTTTATAATGTGCCCGTAGCATGCTAGGAGCATCCATGCTAAAAATGTAAACCTGTAGTCTATGGAAACGTGAAGTGAATGTACACATGTGTGGGAATTTCGGGATGGTAGGTTTAAGGGGCGAGTGAGAAATAGCGCTCGAGGGAGGTGGGAGAGGGACAGAAGGGTAGAGTGAGAAGGAGAAAGGATGGGGGTGGGGGATCGAAAGGAGAAGGGAAGAATTACCAGCATAAGTGGAAAAAAGAGAAAGGCGGTGCAGGATTAGGGGTAGCAGGGAGGCAAAGGATATGAGACTGCAAGAGAGAGGGAAAGGAAACGGAGATGGGTGAGGAAAGGACGGTGTGAAAGAGAGGGCGCTAGGAGGCTGAGAGCAGAGAGATGAAAGGACGTGGAGGGAGATTCAAGATGGAAGTGGAGGGCAAGCAGCAGAGAGCAGTCACCAGGAAGAGGCATGAAGGGGCCCGAGGAGTGCATCGGGTGGAGGGAGAGAAAATACTGGGTAAGTTGGGAGCGAGAGAGGAAGAGCATGGGTCAACGGAGAGGAGTGAAAGCGGGAGTCGGCGTGATAGAGAGAGGGGAGAAGGGGACGGAAGAGGATGCGAGGAAATCATGGTCCGAATGCAGGCGAGACCTAAAAATGGGGATGAGCAGGTGTGGGACCATCACTGAAGGGTGCCACAGTGCCAGAAGAACCAGAAACGAGGTGGGAACACAAGACGCAGATAGAGAGAGGGAATGGGCTTGCCAGGAAACCAGGGCTAATGGCGGGAACAAGAGAATGGGCACTCTCTCTGAAATCAGTCTCTTATGGTCCAGGTTTCACGTCAGGTGTGTCATAGTTGCAGGAGCGTGTACACCCTGCCCAACAGAAACAGATGCATGGCCTGGCCACCCAGAGTCGCACACTGAAGGTGCAGGTAAGCAGAGAGCCCTCACCTCAAGAAAACAGCTATTAACAAAACAAGGCAGCGCTGGGAGGGGACTGGGCAGAAATGCGAGTCACGGCCTGGCCGCCGTGAAGTGTGAAGCAGTGGGCGGGGAGGCAGGAGCAAATGGTAAGGGGAGCCTTTGAAGAGCAAGGCAGGGGGATAGAAGCGCGTTCACGAGCACGTGCACTTCTACAAATCTGCATCGTGAACTCAGCTTTCTGGTTTGACTGCAATAGGTCTCTCTACGAGACCTAAAAAGAAGGCTCGACCAATGTTCAAGACTGAATTGAATCCTCGTGTCACTTATGCTAAAGATCATTTGCATAACATTTTTTAACAGTTCTGTTTTTGTCAAAAAAGTTTTCACTTATTTGATCCAATCTTTACGTCAGTTACAAGCATTTCTCCTAAGTTCGATAATGACATAGCCCCATATAGAGAACTCTGTTTTCTGGTCCCTGCGAGCACCCTGTCACCAGATGTCTGCATTTTTCTCGTTTTGGTCAAATTACACGGGCTGCTTTGTGACGTGAACAGAGAGGCGGGAGCAAATGTTTCACGTGTGCAGTTGAAAGCATGGATTAGGCATAATGGTGTGAAATTTTATCCAGGGAATACGCACTGCAACACAGGTGGCTGATTCTAACCTGTTTGCAACGCTGTAGTGTGTGGGTAAATAGTTTTAGCAGCAATACTCCAGACGCCTGGAATTTTTATGTGACTTGTAAGGCGGGTGTCCGTGAAATAGTTATACATTCATGCTGCTGGGAAGGTCTACTGGAAATCGCAATGTTTACAATCGTGCTTTTCTTTTGCGCATGGCGCTTGTTTTGTTCATGCAGGAACAGTTGGACACATGCCGTGTCTCCCCACGGTTTTCTTTGAGTGTAGAACTAACTTAACCCCTTCGATGCTTGTGACGGAACCATTCCGTCATCAGTCACGGTTGGGCTGTGCTGATGACGGAATGGTTCCGTCACAACCACACCCATTTAGATCGGGGCCAGCACAGGAGGAGAATTCCTTTAGCGCGATGAGGTTAAAATGCTAAGGATCACGTAACTTCAGGGCTGCTAATGAATATTGTAGTAGAATCATTTTTTTTTTAAAAACCTTCTGTTGCATTATGTTACTCAACCAGGACTGTCACCTCCATTAGCACGAAAAGGGTTACCAGCAGTCTATATACATTCATTGATTGGTTGATATTCATTATCTCTTGAGATAAACAACTTTTCCATCCACTTAAATTTTTACATAGGCAGTAACATTTCCCTTCTTTTTAGGGCTCGGGCCTGCGTCACCACGAAGTGGGGGCGGAGCTTCCGAGCTCTTTTGTATTCGAAAAAAAAAAAGAATTCTGAAAGGGGTCCAGGCTTGCACATTCCTTAGTGCGCGCCGCGTTTTTTATGGCATCTGCCTAGTGATTCGTCTTCGCTGTGCTGTCTATTTAGTAGCCTTGACGTGAGAGGCTATATTTACTTTTCGTCCGTCATTTATTTCAGTTTCATGGCATAAAGTGTGCGGTTACGTGCACGGAAGACTTATTAATCTTAATTAGGAGCTGTCAGAGTGCCCGTGTAATGCAATGCAGATGGTGGGAGCGCGTTCACCATTGCAGGAGCTGTCAGAGTGCCGCGTTCACGGCGGAGATAATTGAAAGAAGTTTCCTGTAGCTTCAAGGGCAGTCACAGTACTTTTTAGGAAACACGCGCAGAAGAATACATAAATCCTCAATTACCAGCTGTCCGAGGTGCCGGTAATTGAAGGCAGATGGTGCTGGGAGCGTGTGCACTGCTGTGTTTTTTTTTTCCCTTCAGCTCTGTGCGTGCATGAACAGCCGCCCAGCAATGTAGAGAATCACATGCATCAGATCTAGTTTTCACACCATCACACGCACACGCACACACGTACACACACACACATACACACACCTTTGCACAATGGCGCCTGCTTGTGCATCATGGAGCAGTGCAGTGGGAGAATGCAGGAACAGGCCTTTTTTAGGTTTTGCCTGGCGAAAGCTGCGCTTTCTGCGCAGCTTTTTCGCGCAGGCGAAAACCTGATGAGAACTGTAGTGTAGCTTGGTTCGGCCCTCGTCATTGATTGGCTGGCTCCGTAAACGGAGCCTTGCCATTGGACGAGGGGCCTGTCCGTCAATGCCGGACCAGACACGGGGGCGTTCCCGAGATTCTTTGGCTTTTGCCGACGTCACACGACGCCGGGAACGCCCCCGTGTCTGGTCCGGCATTGCCGGCACTTCTGCGTCTCTCCTGCCCCGTGACTGGCCGGCCGGCCAATCCTAGCGCGGCCGGCCGGAAGTGCCCGCCCCCCGCAGCCCGGGGAAGAAGGAGAGGAAGACGGCAAGCACTATGGCGGCGCCCGCGGGGAGACCGGAGAAGTGCCTCTCCAACCTGCCGCTCTGTCTGGGCTGCCCAGCCTGTCGCTGCTCGCCTCCCAGACCGATCGTCACGGTGCTCTGCTAGAGGCTAGTTGCTTTAAGCCCCGAGTCGTCGGAAGACGCTCTGCTTCGTGGGATAAAACACCCGGCATCCACCCTGCCCCCTCTGCAACATCCAGGCGTCTATCATGTTGGACTTTGGCCTCCATGTCAGCCAGGCTTTTGTCCAATGCGTCAAATCGCCCATCGAGGGCCTTAAAACCAGCCCTCATTTCATGGAGCATCGATGCAGACAATGAAGGGAGGTCGTCTACTCTGTCCGCAATCTGAGCATTGTCCGCCATGGTGGGGGTCTCTTCGGTCGTTCTGTCTGTAAGTTTCCCAAAGGGCCCATGCCGCGGTGTAGTGGTGCAATGTGGATGCAGAGTGAGGGACAGGCCCTGGTCGCAGTCGGCGGGTCCAGACACCACAAGGAGTCAAGCACGTTGTGCACAGCAGTGGGAGAAGGGGATAGTTGAGACCTTGGCGCAGTTCACAGCCGCCCCGACAGGAGAGAGGACGATGGGTAGTGCCTAGTACAGTCTGCGCAGCTAGATACCCATGTCCAGGACTACTTGTTAGTGCGTATCCTCTGCCTTTGCTGTGCTCTTCACCTGGCCGCCAGGAGGACCCAGTTGTAGGGGACAGTTGAGCATCAGGAGCGCGCAGTCTTGGACACACCAGAATTCTGCAGTGAAAGTGCGTAGATCGCAAGGCCACTGACCGCGGTAAGTGTTGAAAGATGAAAGGGGGTGCAGCCAGACATCACATCAGGGATAGAGATATGTCCATCATATGGGGTTCTCAGTTCAAGGACGCAGTGTGGTAGCGGCTCGCTCACAGGCCCGGGAGCAGGCTCAGGCGGGCACCCGACAAGAAGAGAGTCGAAGGGGCCACAGAGCCGCGCGGCCAGTCGCTGCGTGTTTGGGGTAGGCACCAGAAGGGTTTCCCCCAACCGTCTCCTACGCCCCAGCACTCGTTATTCAATGCAGCGAGGCATGCAGTTGGCCCTGTCCCCAACGTCGCCTCCCAGAAATGCCGAGTGTGTTTAGTGCGGAACGGGCGCGGCCGACCAGGCCGACTGCAGAGCCCGTTCATGGCGCATGGGGAGGTGTGAGTCACCTCAGCTGGTCCGCAACTGGCCGCAACTGGCCAGATTGCGACAGCCTACCATCCAGGCAGTTCACCGCCGATCCTCCAGCAGCAGGGCCCAAGTCGCTGTGTCCATCTCTCTGCAGTCCCAGAGTGCCGGTGTCGGAAACACAGATTGAGAATGTCTGTTGGACTCGGGATTGATTCAGGCGCACAGCGCCACAATTTTCTTGGCAATGGTGTTGAGGCATTGGGGGGGGGGGAATGCTGGAGATGTAGTTTGGAAGAGAGGTTGGGTGCAAAGATACGGTGGTTCGTGGTTGGGTGACTGGTGTAGAGCAGTCTTGTTTGACAGGTGTCTAGTGTAGGGCAAGATGGGTGCACAGCGGATGGGGGAGGTCTGTTGTAGTTCTGCCTGTATGAGAGGCTGGGTGCTCAGCACCCTTGCCGTGTAATGCCTTGTACTACATCTGTGTTAGCAGTCGCCTCAGGCTGTTGTTTTTTATGCAGGGGACGGGATTTGATCATGCCCATTACGCCGTATTGCTTTTCAAAGGCAACTGTTGCAGAGCCAAGTGGGCTGTTGAAAATTGTGTTTTCTCCACCTGCCCCTGTTGCCTGCTTGTGCCTCCGTTTTCGTGCCCCTGTTGCCTGCTTGTGTCCCTGTTGCCCGCTTGTGCCTCCTTGTGCCCCTGTTGTCTGCTTGTGCCTCCTTGTGCCCCTGTTGTCTGCTTGTGCCTCTGTGTGCCCCTGTTGTCTGCTTGTGCCTCTGTGTGCCCCTGTTGTCTGCTTGTGCCTCTGTGTGCCCCTGTTGCCTGCTTGTGCCTCTGTGTGCCCCTGTTGCCTGCTTGTGCCTCTGTGTGCCCCTGTTGCCTGCTTGTGCCTCTGTGTGCCCCTGTTGCCTGCTTGTGCCTCTGTGTGCCCCTGCTTGTGCCTCTGTGTGCCCCTGTTGCCTGCTTGTGCCTCTGTGTGCCCCTGTTGCCTGCTTGTGCCCCTGTTGCCTGCTTGTGCCTCTGTGTGCCCCTATTGCCTGCTTGTGCTCTGCTTGTGCCTCTGTGTGCCCCTGTTGCCTGCTTGTGCCTCTGTGTGCCCCTGTTGCCTGCTTGTGCCTCTGTGTGCCCCTGTTGCCTGCTTGTGCCTCTGTGTGCCCCTGTTGCCTGCTTGTGCCTCTGTGTGCCCCTGTTGCCTGCTTGTGCCTCCGTCTGCCCCTGCTGCCTGCTTGTGCCTCCGTCTGCCCCTGTTGCCTGCTTGTGCTGTGTTGGTGTGTGTGGAGGGCTCTGTGTGGCTGTGTGTGTAGGAAGCTTTGTGTGGCTGTGTGTGTGGAGGGCTCTGTGTGGCTGTGTGTGTGGGGGGCTCTGTGTGGCTGTGTGTGTGGGGGGCTGTGTGTGCGGGGCTCTGTGTGGGGGTGTGTGTGGGGCGGCTCTGTGTGTGTTTGTGTGTGTCATTTGCGATAGATAAAGCTAGTGGCATTGTAAATGACACTGCCATTTATTTATGTTAAAAAAACATAAATAAAAATAATGTCAAGAGCAATGCCAATAGCTCTAACTTTAACAAAGGCAAAACCATTGCATTGTAAATGCTTGTTAGTAAATATAGCTCGCCAATATTTCTCTCTCAATTGAACCACGCACACAGAAACATTGATTGCTGGGATCAGTTGCGCTAACATTTAGTAAATTTGCCCTTTACTTTCTACTTTTTTTCAAGTTTCTTACCTAAAATATTCATCACCCCTAGTCCATTTTTTAGATCACCAGAACTCTCCATCTTTATCCTTTACCCCATCTCCCCAACCCCCAGTGGTCATCCATATTGTTACTTCTTCTAAGCTTACTTAGTATGTAATAAGCAGTTTATAAGGAGACAATCACATCACATGGGGCTCTAAGGCTGGTACACTGACATAGAAGGGAGGCTCACACTAACATCAGAAAACTGACACAGGAGTAGAGTAGTGAGTAAAGTAGTGAGTGCAGAGTGGCGGTGAGTGCAGAGTGGCGGTGAGTGCAGAGTGGCCAGTACTACCAGTACTACCACCACCAGTACTACCAGTACTACCGCCACCAGTACTACCGCCACCAGTACTACCAGTACTACCGCCACCAGTACTACCAGTACTACAGCCACCAGTACTACCAGTACCACCGCCACCAGTACTACCAGTAGCAGTACTACCACAAACAGTACCACTACCACCACCAGTACTACCAGTACTACCACTAACAGTAACACCACCACCAATGCTACTGCTACCGGTACCACCACCACCAGTACTCCCGCTACCAGTACCACCACCACCAGTACCACCACTACCAGTACTACCACCACCACCAGTACTACCACCACCACCAGTACTACCATTACCAGTACCACCACCTCCAGTACTACCACTACTACCACTACCAGTACCACCACCAGTACTACCACTACCAGTACCGCCACCACCAGTTCTACCAGTACCACCACCACCAGTACTACCACCACCACCAGTACTACCACCACCAGTACTACCACCACCAGTACTACCACTACCAGTACCACCACCACCAGTACCACCACCACCAGTACCACCACCACCAGTACTACCACTACCAGTACCACCACCACCATCACCAGTACTACCACCATCAGTACTACCAGTACTACCACCACCAGTACTACCACTACTACAGCCACCAGTACTACCACTACTACACCCACCAGTACTACCACTACCACCACCAACAGTACTACCACCACCGCCAGTACTACTAGTAGCACCACCACCACATTAACACACTCCATAACACTTAGCAAAAATACATTACCATTTACAATGCCATTAGCTCAAACTCAAATAAATCCGAGCCCGATTGCATTTCTAATGCTTGTTGTTATTACCCTTGCTAGTGCAAGGAAGAGTAAAGCTTTTACCCCTTCCTACGTGCTGTATGATCATGTAGTCTGTTGATCACACACCATTTTTACATACCTTTTTGTGCATTTGAACTGTGTCTATTCAGTAGCGCTCTTTGTTAAACAGTTTATAATTCTTTGGATGTAAATATAACAAGCATTTACAATGCAATGGTCTCGTCTATGTTAAAGTTAGAGCTATTGGCATTCCAAATGGCATTTTTTTCATTTTTTGTTTTTGTAAAAAAATAAATGGTATTGTCATTTACAATGGCAATAGGTGAGCATTAGAGTGTAGAAGAGAGTATTAGCCGACAGAGCCCAACACACACACACAGAGCCCCCCCCCCCCCACACACACACACACGCACACACACACAAAGGCACACACACCGTGCACCCTACACGCAACAAATGCTCTCCAAAAACAACAAAAAATACAACTGACACTTTTCGACAAAAATTGCACACACTGGTTCCATCTTCCACAAATAAAATTGCACACACTGGTTCCATCAACAGCAACATGAGGCTGTAATGGCCGGATTTTCCGCTTAGATGGGAGCAGCCCCTAGGGGCCCCGATAACCCAGCCAAAACGTACTCACCTCCCTCCTTAGAACGTATTCACAATGGATATGGATAGATATATATATATATACAGGTCGTACCTAAGGATGGGGAAATAGCAATACACATGCATGGATTTTCTATAACATCTTATTCACATCAGTTAGTCTTGCGGCCACTCCGACCCAGACTGATCTACCCTAGGGTAGATATGACACACAATCCGGTGCGTCTACACATGGGCCTGCAGAACCCAATGCTCTCCTTTCCAAACGGTTCGCAATCCGGCAAACCTACACGCCAGTCATCCCCCCTGACGCTCTCACTTATGCAAGCCACAATCCAGTGAGTATACACGCTGGTAATCCTACCCAACGTTCTCACTAACGCCGCATATCAACGACGACCACATTCCTATGAGCACTTATCGGAACAATTTCTCCTTTGTCTACTTGGGATAAAACTATAAAAATAAGATTTGGTATGGTTTCCAAATAGTTTAATATGCCTACTATCCTCGGCATCAAAGGTCCACGTTATTCCCTATTTATGTGATCACCTCTTACCTGAGTGGGATTACTCGTCCATTCATATAAAATGGAAATCGCCTAGGAGTACTGTTTACCAGGATTGAACAAGAATACCAGGCACACTTTAGTTCACTAAGAACTAGGGTATTTATTGACAATAAACATACATCAAAATACTATGCAACATAATTTCTGCAAAGAAAAGGTAAAGGTTAGAATGCGCGCTTATTAAAGAAAGGGCGGAGGTCACCTGGTTAACGTGCAGTCGGGACTCGGCAGTCATCTAGGTTCCCTTCTCGTCTGTGTCCTGGCTCGCCTCGCAGTCACACCCCAGCCGTCACAAGTACACGTCTGCACCACTAGGCTCAACCTCGTCTGCTTCCCTCCAGGCCACCGGAACCTCGCTGGTTATTAACTACCGTCTCTCTCTCTCTCTCTGTTTCAGTGCGCTCCGCGCTAATGCTCCTTCAGTCTTTCTCAGAGAGTTTCGATCTTAAATCTTTCTCGGACTTCAAAGATGGCGACTGTCCGCCATGAAATAATTAATGGCAGAGATGCTAACGGCTAGATGCCGCCTACGGACTGACTGACGACTGACTAACACCTTCGCTAATATCAAAGCCCGTTCCTTCATGGAAAGTTACGGTCAGCCACCTGCCGCCCACCAAATTCTTGTACCTCCCCGTACCAAGGACACGTTCCCAGCCGGCCGGCCTGAAGTTGTGTCTTCGGAGTGGAGAAAAATACATTCCTTCGATAAGGGCCAGCCTGAGCCGGTTCTCTCCAAGCGAACAACAGCTTGAAACTAAAACACTACACTTGACCTAGAAGGCCTCTCAAGCTACCAAGCAGAGAGCAAGATGGAGTCTGTCTCGTTTAAGGCCTACAGGGCCCGCAATATGCGCAACTCCATGGAAAATATCCTAACACTTTAGCAAATAGGCAAATCATGATTAATACTTATGTATCTATCCCCTAACTTAGATTCATAAGCCCTACACTAAGGAAAGGGACACGAAAATACTCTACTATACAAAAGGCAGGGATCCTGTCTATAGTCCTAATCCCTATGCTATGGGGGTGATAGACTGGAGTCACTCTCCATCATTCTCCCTCTTAAAGGAGCCAGAAAAGGGCAGCCATTACAGAGGCATAAAGAGTAAAACTTAGAAACCTAACTCACCATCCCTGGAAAATATCAGTGATAACAAAAACATTGCATACAGCACCCACTAAATTCATAAGACAATATTTGGCACTATAAGAATCAAATTACCATATCTTCTTAACAATAGAAGGATCATAACTCCAACATGTGTGGAGATTTGTGTGTTCCATTCTTAACCTCTTCAGTGCTCATGACAAGGTCAACTCGTCATGGGTTTTACCTGCCCTGTGCTTATGACGAGTTGACCTTATCATGATTCTAAAGAATTCAAGGAATGTCAGCAAATGACGGGAAAACCCCTTAGCAGCCAAGGTGTTAATGTTCAACATACGTCTTGAAAATTGGTATTTTGTGTTGAAGAGCACGCTCCGGTTCACCCATCAAAACACGTGGGTGGGGGGGAACCAGAGGGGACAATGCAGAAAATGCCATAAGCCACACAATACTGTCATCTGTAATTAATTGCAGGTGGGCTATACAACATTGTTACCCTATAAACTGCTCTATTTCTGGATTATTGCCGATTCTTTGAGGGTTTTTTTGGAGGCATAAAGTCAAGGCATGGGGCCTAGAGGAAGCGCGCTCCTCCCTGGAGGGGGGCATTCAAAGGCTAACATTAAATCCCCTTGAAATTGACCCCCCTCCAGTTCAAAGTGAAGGGGGCATCTCATGCTTTGCTCCAAATGTCCAGTTATATAAAAGGCTGCCCTTTTGTTTCCCCAAAGGCCCTCCAGAGGACTGAGGATAGAGGGGGGGAGGGAGGGAGCGAAGGAGAGGTGGAAGGAACAGAGAGAGGAAAGAGAAAACGTGGAGAGGGAAGTCGAACGACAGAACGGTGGGAAGCCAGTGATCGCAGCGAGGAATAAAGAGGCATAGCGGAGGGGTGATGGGAGGGCAGGGTGAAGCGAGGACATAAACACGGAAAGGGTGAAGAACGGTGAAAGGAGGAATAAGGTGAGGTTTCGGGAGGGGGAGGAATACCGAAGGAGAGTGGGAGGGGTGAGTGGCGGGAGGGACGGTGGTGGAGGGAATGACGGTGGTGGAGGGAATGAGTGAGGGGAAAGGTGGTGGGGGGCGATGATTGCAGGTCTGTAAGATGGCGCAGGCAGCAGCCGAGCTAGGGCAGCGGCACGAGGCGCCCTCGGGCGTACATCACACACTTATTCATACTGTGTCTTTAATACCAGTGGAACACAGGAGCCCGTTGTGGAGGGCGTGCCGATGGCGGCGGGGGGAGGCTGTGGGCTCGCCGCCCCGGGGCTTCTCTTCCTGCTCCTCAGCTTTGCTGCGGGTGAGAATCCCCTTGAAATGGACCCCCCTCCTTCAGTTCAAAGTGAAGGGGGCATCTCATGCTTTGCTCCAAATGTCCAGTAATATAAAGGGTTGCTATTTTGTTTCCCCGAAGGGCCTCGAGGACTGGGGAGAGAGGGGGGGAGGGAGGGAGGGAGGTGGTGGGCAGGCAGGGAGCGGTGGAAGGGAACCGAGAGGGGAAAAGAGGGTGAGGAAAAGAGAAAACGTGGAGAGGGAAGTCTAATGACAGGGCGGTGGGAAGCTAGTGATTGAAGCGAGAAATAAAGAGGCATAGCGGAGGATGGTTTACAATGAGGCAGTTACTGCTGTTGACATGAAAATGAGTGTTCGAGTCGGACACAGCGCGGAGCAGCTCTGCGGGAACTATCACTGCGCCGCACGTAACCTCTACCCCTCGCATGTATTTATGATAGCAATGACAATTGTTGGGTGATTAATATTACTCCAATTATTAGCATATATGAAAGACTTCTCGGAACAATCGCTGTTCAGACCGCTGTGCAATAGATGCAGCAATGACCGATTTCCAGCGCTTAACACCAGAGAACCAAGGGTTGCTTATGTTCAGGCACAGACCAGGAATATCAACTAACACAGCGCTAGACTATACAGGCTGCAGTCATAACAGGGAAATGTAGGCCAATAGCAGTCTCACAGTCCACAGCAGATGGCCTTGGCGCGGGAGATGCAACCGGATGCAGGGGCCAAGTATCCTACACATGTACTGCACTTTGGTAATTGACAGGCAATCATATGAATGATATACTCGAGGAATGTTAGTCTGTGGGGGTATGCCGACCAGCACTTCACTAATTCCATAGCTGCAACTAACTGGGCACAGCACACAGTATTTCTCACTGTCTACCACACCGCTCTCTCCCCACCCGGGCGGCATGCAGCATTGCAAATCACTCCGTGCAACGTTTCCCACTAAGCCTTCCACCGCTACCCGCCACAACACCGTCCACCCTTACCGAAGCAAAATCGATGTATTTTTGGCATCAGTCAGCAGCCTCTACCGTTTGTTGGTGAATAGGGCCGGTGTTTCCAGGATAATATTGCAGGTACACGCTCACTGGGAGCGGTCACAACGGGCACCAGACACTGCAGTTATAGAAGCGAGTTGCCGCCATTTTGTGTCGCGCTGGTTCCCTAGCGGGTTCTCGCTTTCACCATATAGCGCAGCAGCCCCAGTGGGGTCGTGTTTTTGCAGGATGGTTTACAAGGAGGCGGTTACTGCTGTTGACATGCAATGAGTGTTCGAGTCTGACACAGCTCGGAGCAGCTCTGCGGGAACTTTCACTGCGCCGCACGCTTCACACCACCATGTTTCTCAGAGGTCCAGCAGAAATGCCTCGGAGAAACGCCCCGTCATTTTCGGATTCGTGGGCGTATTTTTCTTTCCCTCTTCTTCCCATTGGCTGGAAGATAAAATTCCAGCCAATGGGAAGAGGAGCGAAAAACTAAAAAACACCCCATCGAATCCCCCAAAAATAGGGGCTTAAATGGACAGACGCCCCTCTCCTCCAATGGCTTGCCTCCGTTTAGGAAGCCAGCCAATGGAGAAGAGGGGCGGGTTCAAGCTCCACACTAAGAAACATAAGATCTCGCTGGCGAGACCGCGCAAGCGCAGCCTACGCAGGCTGAGACCTAAAAAGTGTCATTGTAGGCTTTTAGCTTTCCTTTCTCATTCTGTAAGAATTTTTAATTCGTCCAAAACACTCCATGGAATTTAGAACATGCGTTAAACAGAAATAATGACACCAATCGCCACATCGTCCACCAATCGCCACATCGTCCACCAATCGCCACATCGTCCACCAATCGCCACATCGTCCACCAATCGCCACATCGTCCACCAATCGCCACATCGTCCACCAATCGCCACATCGTCCACCAATCGCCACATCGTCCACCAATCGCCACATCGTCCACCAATCGCCACATCGTCCACTTCTCCCCACATCGTCCGCAGCATTCACCTCCACATCATCCGCAGCATTCACCTCCACATCATTCGCAGCATTCACCTCCACATCATTCGCAGCATTCACCTCCACATCATTCGCAGCATTCACCTCCACATCATTCGCAGCATTCACCTCCACATCATTCGCAGCATTCACCTCCACATCATTCGCAGCATTCACCTCCACATCATGCGCAGCATTCACCTCCACATCATGCGCAGCATTCACCTCCACATCATTCGCAGCATTCACCTCCACATCATTCGCAGCATTCACCTCCACATCATTCGCAGCATTCACCTCCACATCATTCGCAGCATTCACCTCCACATCATTCGCAGCATTCACCTCCACATCATTCGCAGCATTCACCTCCACATCATTCGCAGCATTCACCTCCACATCATTCGCAGCATTCACCTCCACCTCATTCACCTCCACCTCATTCACCTCCACCTCATTCACCTCCACCTCATTCACCTGTGTGTGGGGCTCTGTGTGCAAATGCCATTGCTCTCGCATTTGCGAGAGATTAAGCTATTGGCATTGTAAATGACAATGCCATTTATTTATCTGTTTTCAAAACCAACACATCAATTAAAAAAATTGTCATTTACAATGCCAATAGCTCTAACTTTTGCAAAGGCGAGACCGTTGCATTGTAAATGCTTGTTGAAGGCCTGGTGGGCATGGACAGTACACAAAAGTAAAGCAGGATTTTTTTTTTTTTGTTTTTTTTTTTTTTTTGAAAACCTTTATTTATCTCAGACATAGTACACAGCGTCAGCCTACAACCATTGCTGGCCGGCCGCTATGACAATATACAATCTTCCGGAGCGCCTTGCTTGTAACAGTTGGCAAAAAATTGGGCAGCACTGCAATAAACTGACAAGGGAACACCGGAGGAGGATACAGAGGGTTTCGTTTTATAATTTTGACGAATCGTCCTAGAGTCAGACAGGGTAGCGGAGTGGGCGAACTACTTAGCAGGATAACCACAAGTGAACATCGTTATAGTAATACAGAAGTGGATCATTACGAACAGGATAGCTAAGCATAAAGATACATGTCGCCCCAGTTAGCGCCCGCCCAATCAATGTAACATGTCAGAGATTGCAACCTAGCTTAACACGATAGGACAGGATATGGGAGGGATAACTACAAGCTAGCAACAAAAGGATCCGACTGCACATGGAGAGAGGCATTCATTACATGGGGAACTGCGTAATAGGATATGCGCCCTCAATTGGTAGCAGAAGAGGGAAGGAAAAGCAGGATATGCAATCATACAGTAACTATGGATAAAAATCAGTATCCTGGTCTTACAGTCAAAAAACATATGGTAAGGACATAGGCACAAAGCGCAAGGAACTTCTCAGAAAAATAAAAAAAAACCTAAACCCCCACCTCCCGTCTGACCCAAGATATGAAGAAAAGAAAAGGAAGAGAACAAGAGAGAAAACAAGAAGAAAGGCCATAGAAAGAAAGAGAGAAAGCAAGCCCCAACCCCCCCACCCTGCACGTCGAAGAGGCTACGGCCCCCCCCCCCCAAGAACGTGCCTGTCGCCCCGAAAACCCACAGAAGGGAAAGAGTTAGGGAGGAAGAACAGAGAAACCTGATCTATACCTCCCGGTAAGAGCGGAGGAGGACATATCAAAGAAATATAAAGCAATCAATACGCGCAACCACGATCAGCCATCCCCGAGCCCCAAGACCAATACCAAACCAGCACTCGAATTCCCGGTTCATGTAGTACAATGTCAGCAATAAGAGTTTCAGCAGGCCAGGGAAAAAGAAGCAGCCTCAACCCAGCCCTTTATGGTCCAATGTGTAGACAGAGTCCAGCTGCACGATGGCCATCCCGGACGGAGCAGGCAGACCAAACGGCCGCGGCAAGATGGAGCGATGACCGCCATGGAGTGTCCAACACAGAGCCCAGCATAAAAGAAGTGCAGCAAAAGGAATACCACGTAGCGTTAGGCCGCCAAAGAAAGTCAAGCCGAGCAATAGCGCCTGTTCCAGGGGAAGATGACAAGATCCATCAGTGGACAACAGTGAGGTAGCCGGACGCGGCTTTTGTAGGAGAGTCCCTCGCAGCCGCGTGAGACCTTGAACAGCCGACGTCTTCCGAGTTAGCGTACGCATTGACTCGGTGGGGGTCAAATCCTGCGCCAGCGGCGCACTCGTGGGCAACTGGATAGGCAATCCGCGGTAACAGGGCATAGGATGTGGCGCGGCGCCCAGCACTCGCGGACAAGTTTGGTCGGACCGTTGCAGACTGGGGGAAATGGCGGCCAGCCGGTCCTCCAGGTCTTTGGCAGCAGCACAGTGGGCAGCACGCAGATCACTCAGAGCTACGAGGACGTCAACAATCCGCAGGGGCGTCTCAGAAATTAAAGGTGCAGCGATTCCCTGTACGTCGGGTAAATCCTCCGTAGTCGGTGTTAGAGAATAAATGCCACCATCCCAGGGAGCGAATCGATCTTGGAGTTGCCGCTGCACACATCGCTTACAGGCGGGCGCCATGTCCAGAAGCCGGACGCCACCGTCTCTTGCAATCAGCCGAGCACTCCGCCGGCGCTCGCAGCAACATAACCAGACAGGGGGCACTAGGGCAGTCCAGTCCATTCCTGCAACTCCCACGATAGCAGGCGATGAAAACAATAAGCGGGGTCCAGCGGCACCGTGAGGCAATCTCTCGCCAGTAGCGAATGGCGGCTTTCTAAGATGGCGTTCACCACGGAGGAAGATAGAATGTATCAAGGAAGGCCGGGATGACGATACAATGTGGCATTCTCATGCTTGAAAGCAGCCTGAGGGACAACGCAGCAAGTTGGGCTGCCGCGGCCGGGAATCATAGGCAGCAGTCGTTCCTCAGCGGCCGTCGCCGCCCAGCTCGAGATGGCCGCCGCTGCCGTTTTCGGGGCCGGCCACAAGCGCAGAACAAAGACCTAGGCTCTGCCGCGAGGCATCAGGGAAGGGCGAGGGCGCCCCGTCACTGCACGGATTCCGAAGATTGGCACACCCTCGGGACCGGATTCGTCTCCCGACTCCGAAATCACCGATGAAAGGCAGGATATCTGGGAGGATAAGGCAGGAGACGGGAGAACAGCGAGGCGGTCCGCGGAGCCGAGGAATCAGGCGGCCATCGTGGTTGCTAGCTAGGCTCCAAGTAAAGCAGGATTAATGAGGATTGTGGTTGCATGGGCGGGAGCTACGCTTCTAAGCCGTATAATGGTGTTAGGTCTCCCCATTGCACACTCCCCTCCCACCTCGAAACAAAGTTTAACATTAATCGCTTCAATTCTTCCAAGTTCTGTGAATTTTATGTATTGTTTTCTCCAAATAATTATGATTTATAACTAGATACTTTTTGGTTAAAAATAAACTAGACAGAAGTTAGCGATGAAATGAAAATATGAATTAATAAGAGCTACTGCTCTTGGTCATATGCAGATATTTGTATACGAGTTGTCTATAAAATATGGTGATGAAAGTTGTACACAATAACAGATGTGCTGTCCTTTTTTTTTTGTCTCAGGTGTAACCACAAATATGTCTACTGAATCGACAACTGACCACCCTGCCCAAGCAAATGGCTCTCCAGTGTCTTTCTCACCACCAGCACCACCAGGAAAGCACCACCTGCCAGGGAACCACAGACACAGTGATCGCTCGCACTCACCCATGAGGGGGCTCCGTGTTCCCAGCCCGATACCTACCCGGCGGACCAGGACATACTCAGCGTGAGTGAAGGCACTAATTTTAACTTGTAGGAATATGGGCAGACCGCATTAGTCTTTCTTTCAGATCATTCAAACCAAGCTTCAGGAAATGGGCTGGGATATTTAGATTTTTGTGAGCAGAGGAGGGACTGTCTCTTTATTTCTGGACTAGAACTCACCCTATTGACGTGTATTTTGTCTCTTTGCATTTTTCCCGGAATTACGCATTGAGAAAAAATTACCAAATAGACCACACTTCCTGTCAACATTGAGAGACTAATGCCTCTCACTAGTAGTTTTTGGCAGCCCTGTATGACAAGAAAAAGACCTGAGCAGTACAAGCTGGACTGAAATGTGAAGTAGCCAGGAAGTTTCTGTATAAATAGCTGACATTTCTATTTCTCGAAGTTAAGTATTTGAAAATAATGGATAAACACCCAACACTGGGCCTGGTATATAATGATCTGTGACATGCTGGGAAGACATGTGTGACGACTTGCTGGTTACTTTTCATCACAGTTATGATGCTAGGTATTCTATTGCGGTCACAGCGGTTCTCCTAAAATGCACATGCGCTAAAATCTTGGATCACATGACAAAATGTTTTTTTGTAATAGTGTGTGTGATATTTGTCTGCTGCTGTTGCACATAAAAAGCTGTTAAGCATATATGTATCACTAGGATAACATTGTGCCAACGAAACATTTTCCATAGCTAACTGAAATTTTCGTGAATTATGGATTTCGGTCAGGAAAATATTTTTTTCACCCTCTGATGACCTGTTCACTGTGGCAATGCACTTGCGTCATAAAAGCTTAAGTGTGCACTGCCCAGCCACGTTATTTCCACTGTTTGATCTGCATATTCCTATGAAAGGTAAACAAAACTAGCTTTACTGTTGCAAAAAGTAGCACATTTTTATCTGAATATTGCGGAAAGCTGATGTATTATCCTTCGTGAGATAAAATGTACTTCAGTTTCCTGTTAAAAAGCATCTTAGGCTTGCCAGCTGAACCAAATTTAACATGCAACATTAAAAGATTTACCGGGTAAGATATGTGTTTTAGAATACTACAGTGATAGGTGGTTGATACCAAACCTCTTGATGATAAAATCGGTCCTTAATATATAATTACCCATTCTATATATAAACGCTCTGTCTTGCTCATTCTGCGCCTCTATTTTTAAACGCGCCTTCCCTACACAACACCTACAGAGTAAAGTGGTACTACAACAGCTTGTGTAATAAAAATAGATCACAAACCTGTTTGGCACAAAAGGTCACTTTATTAGGACAGGCTTGAAGTTCATTGAACCATCATTTACAAAAATGCATTCAATAAACCGTTCTTACTAATTACTCTTAAACATTCCCCTTCCTTAAACTGCTAAATATTAACCTTCCTCAATACGGATTCCCTTATTCTGCAGTCTCACTCTTATCTTTTTCCATCTACAACACTCCCTTTGCTTCCCAAATCTCTCTCTCTCTACCAATCGTCCCCAGACAAATCCTGCTTGGTCTTGTCTGTGTTCTCAAACTCTTCTCCTCGTCATCCTCCCCCACCATCAACCCCTCCCAAAGGGTGGATACACCTGCACCTGACTCTCCATCCTCCCAAAACTACAGCTACCCTGTAAGGTGTGTTCCAACCCACAATAGCCTCTCATCCTTCATCTTCAGACTTCCAGCCTTCTACATCACAGCCGTTCAGGCCACAATTTCTCCAGCAAACACATACCTACATAATGTAAAATACTTTACAGAATCTCGATAGATGCAACCCGGCATTCCTGAACATATATTTATGCTCAATTGAGAAAACAAAGGTCCTGAGTACATTCAAAGATACAAGTAAATGATATATAGAACACAATAGGCTACTATATATTTTTCCATGTCCAGCCGGACAAGGAATTTATTTTCAATTGGAATCACAAGTATTAAGTCTGAATACAAAAGCAACAATTCTTAAAGTAGGGCACAGTCCTGTACCGTACTAGTGAAAGAGGCACAGTTGGAAGAACATAGTAAGAAAAAAAGAATATAGTAAAAATAGGAAATTTGTCAGGCAAAGAAAGAGCATTCTGGGCACTTTTCAAATCAATGTTAGAAGTGTTTGCCAGAGTAGTACATACAAAATAATATACAATGGTTGAGTGTATGTCTACTTAAGAAAGTCGACGTTTCGATCCCGTGCTCTAGTTACAAAGGGCGTGCACACATATACTTCAGACCGTGTGGTCTACTTCAAATTCATTCGGTTAAATGATTCTTTCAGACGAAAATTTCCAAGAGTATTCAAATATTTTATTTCATATTATACTCGGTCTTCATTTATGCAAATATATTTTTTGCAGATCCATATCGCTTTTAATTTTCCACATATACCCAATGCATTTCGGGTCATAAGTCACCCTTCCTCAGGGGTCTGTGTATAGAAAAAACAAGGATATTTTGAGCTAGCCTCATAACACATTAACTTATATCGCACAAACATTCTGTAAAACATTTTTATCAGTGTAACTCATTACCTCGGCTCGGCGGGCTCCCTGTGAGAAGTAGGTCAAGCTAAGCTTGGGGATACGTGCGCTGCTTGCCACGGTGTGGAGGGCTCAAAGTAAGGGGCCACAATGCGCTAAAGGATATTTGCGCTGTTGAAAAATTGGAAGAAGAATTAACCAAGGGTGGTGGTTTAGGTGGGAACAGTGATTAAGTGTGTGCCGTGGAACATACCAAGGGTTGGAGGAAGTAGCACAAAAATTACCCAGAATTAAGTGAATAATATATAATGTTAACAGAGTGCTCCAACGGACATTAAAAGATTTACTAGTTACAAAGGTATCTCAGGACTAAACAGAGTTAATTGCCCGGTTTAGATAATCATACGCCTGTGGAGGATAAAACAGGGAAGGAAAAAGGGAAATAGGTTTTTTAAAACAAGGGGGAGAGAATTTTGAGAAGTCACCAATATTGGAAGAAGAATTAACCAAGGGTGGTTGTTGTGGTTCAGGTGGGAACAGTGATTACGTGCGTGCCGTGGAACATACCAAGGGTTGGAGGAGAAACACTGAGTTGTGCTCCTGAGGCGGAAGCCGGGAGCGAGTCACATTTTTAAAAATTGTAACTGTCACCTAATTAACTTGTGTATTTTAAAAGCACTTACTCTCTTTGGGAACAAGTGGTCAGTAGCAGCGGAGTTAGCGCTGACGCTGCACTTTCATTTCCAAACACTCCTTTGGCGCCATCTCGCCAAGAGCGGAGGCCACGCTCCTTTTCGAGGCCACGCCCCCCCCCGGCAACGCCGATTTAGGGCGTCGAGTAGAAACACTGAGTTGTGCTCCTGAGGCGGAAGCCGGGAGCGAGTCACATTTTTAAAAATTGTAACTGTCACCTAATTAACTTGTGTATTTTAAAAGCACTTACTCTCTTTGGGAACAAGTGGTCAGTAGTAGCGGAGTTAGCGCTGACACTGCACTTTCATTTCCAAACACTCCTTTGGCGCCATCTCGCCAAGAGCGGAGGCCACGCCCCTTTTCGAGGCCACGCACTCACGATCCTCACTCCTTGGAGCAGTATAAATCATGCGCATATTCCGGTCGCGCAGCGGGCGCGACGTTTGCGCGCCGAAGGCGCGCCAAAGGTAAGCCGTCCGTGACCGACCGGGGCCAGGGGCCACTGCCCCTGATCAGCCATCATGCCAGACTATCACCTACCACTCGCATTTTCTGCGCCAACTAAACCAGACAGCTACGTCATCCTGCTTACACACATGGGACCCCTCCATTCAACATTCTGCCTGTAACCAGTGCGGATTTCATTTCTCATCCCATGTTGCAAAGAAACCCACATTATTCTCTATGCTTCTGCTTAATTGCCGCTCACTCCCCTAACACTCTACGGAAATCTCCCTATTATTAGAGGAGACAAGCCCAGACGTCCTTTTCGTCACAGAGACATGGTTACAGGAACACTCTGAACCTGACCTGGTACAAGCACTCCCGTTCGGTTACCAAATACTCCGCCGTGACCGCAAAACAGGCATTGGCGGTGGTCTAGCAGTAATTTACAAATCAGATTACGTTGTCACTAGTACCCCCGTAAATTTCCCAGACTGCGAATGTCTTCCTTTTTTTATACAATTCAGCGCCACACATACCTTTTCGGGTATGCTCATATACCGTCCGCCAGGACCACAAGTGCAGTTTCTTTCTGATCTTGCCTCGATAGCTGCAAGCCTTGCAGTCAGCTCTGCCAATTTTACAATTTTGGGTGACCTTAACATCCACCTGGATGACCCAAACGACTCCACAGCCAAAGAACTATCCTCTAGCTTAAATGCCCTCGAATTACATCAACATGTCCGTGGGCCCACCCACTTAAAAGGACATCTCCTAGACCCCATTTTCAGTAATTGCCAAAACCTTCACGCTGGAAACCCTCTGCCCCCCCCCCCCCCCCCCCCCCCTCTCCCTGGTCTGACCATTTCCTATCCTGCTCACCTGGACCCTGCCCCATCACCTCCCTCCCAAACCCCCGACGATTCAACGATCGCGCAATTGGTCTAAAATCCCTTTATCTGAGTGGCAGGATCTCCTACAACGTACCAAACCCACTAACACATCTATTCCCATTCAAGACAACGAGAACTATAACAGATGGATCATTAGTTCATTAGATCTAGTACTACCGCTAAAAAGTTCCCATCCCAAGCGGGGCAATCTCACAGCCCCGTGGTATACGAATGATCTACGAGAGGCCAAACGTGTCTGTAAACGACTTGAGAGGAAATGGCGCCTCAATTACCTCCCAGCAGACAAAACGAGCTATAGAACAAAACGAGCTATAGACCAGCAATTAAAAACTATAAAGCAGACATCCATCTAGCTCAGGCTAAATATTTTGAACATAAGATCGAGAAAGCGGCGTCCAAACCTAAGGAGATCTACCGGATAGCCAAATCCCTCTTGCAACTTCCTGAGGCCCCAAAGGATCAAAACAACACTCAGACCCATTGTGAGGAAATAGCTGAGTTTTTTAATCAAAAGATAGAAATCTTCAATTCTTCTTTTCCCCATCCCGTTGCTTTGCCCACAGATTCTGCCAACATAGGCTGCAAGACAGTCCCTCCTAATGTTTTCAATAGCTTTCCTCTATTAGACCTTGTTAACCTAGAAAAACGCATGGGACAGGTTAAATCTGGATCACCTATCGACCCAGCTCCACCCAGTGCTCTCACCCAGATAACCCATCAGACCTTGCCTACCATCCAAGACCTGCTCAACTCCTCCCTCCACACTGGTATTGTTCCACCTCTATGGAAAAGAGCAATGGTCAGAGCTCTATTAAAAAAAACCCAGTCTCGATCAATCTAACCCCGCTAACTATCGACCCATTTCCCTCCTGCCATGGCTCAGTAAACTTCTCGAGAAGCAGGTTAACTCCGTTCTTACTGACTTCCTGGAAGCCAATAACATACTGGACCTTTCCCAGACCGGCCTCAGGCCCCGTCATGGAACGGAGACTGCATTAATTGCAGTGACGGAGGAGGCAAGAAGGATCTTGGACGATGGCGGGTCCACGGCCATCGTCCTACTCGACCTAAGTGCCGACTTTCACACTGTTAATCATAATACCCTACGCCATCGCCTCGACAAAATAGGAGTGTCAGGCACAGCACTCAATTGGATGAGGTCCTTTCTCACAGACAGATCCTTCCAAGTTTTTGAGAGGGACTTCACCTCTTCCAGTAAACCTCTCAACTGTGGAGTGCCTCAGGGTTCCTCCCTGAGCCCTACCCTTTTTAATGTCTACCTATGTCCTCTAGCTGATGTCGTCCGCCCCTTCGGTGTGAAGATTGTCACCTATGCGGACGACACGCAGCTAGTGGTAGCACTGGACCCCCCCCCTCAACTCACACCACAGCTTACACAAATGCCCGGAAGCTGTCGCCGCCTGGATGTCTGGCTCCTGTCTAAAACTCAACGGGGACAAAAATAAGGTAATGCTCCTTGTTAATAACATCACGAAATCCATTGACCCTATCTGGCCCCTCTGTTTAGGAAGTCCCCCGCAACCCAAGGAGCAAATCAAGAGTCAAGGGATCTGGCTTGACCAAAGTCTCACCTTTAACCATCAAGCTATCAAGCTCGCTGCCACCTGTTTCGGGTTGATGAGACTACTTCGTAAGATTCTTCCTCTCCTTCCGTTCCACTCAAGATGGATTATGGTTCAAGGACTAATCCTCTCTCGCCTGGACTGTGGAAATGCCCTGTATCTTGGGACCCCACAGTCTACACTTAACAAGCTCCAGGTTATTCAAAATTGCGTGGCAAGAATTCTCCTGAATATTCCTCACCGAACCTCAGTCAGAGCCAGATTGAGGGACCTCCACTGGCTCCCGATGAGATCTAGAATCGAATTAAAGAGTATGTGCATTGCACACCGCTCATACTGGGGAACAGGTCCATCCATTAATTCCCCCCTGGTGAAAGCCTATCAGCCTTCCCGCCCCCTCAGATCCGCGACCTCCCACCTCGCCTCAGTCCCACGCATTAGGAAAGCTAGATGTGGAGGCCGCTCGCTCTCTTACAACCTAGCCAAGATTTGGAATTCTCTTCCCCTCCCAATAAGATCAGAACCCAATCTACTCACCTTCCGTAAACTTCTTAAAACTTGGCTTTTCAGCAAAACCTCGGTTTAATTCTTCACTCACCCCACTCATTCCAGCCCTCTTGCTCAACTCAACCTTTTCGCAGCGCTGGGACGCCCCTGGGTAGCCAACGCACTTTACAAATAAAAATAAATAAATAAAATAACCGCCATTTCCTCGGGGAGGGCGTTGGCAACACGGGTCATGTGGTATTCAGCGTTGCGTGCGGTCTTAGGATCAAGGGATCCGCTATGAAGTAACGGGAAAAGGAGTAAGTATCCATACATTGCGAACTAGATAAAGGCCAGGGTCGCTACAGTGGCGAGGCACTTACCGAGCCGGTTCCACAACTAGTACTAACAGCAGATGCATCGCTGACAGGCTGGGGAGCCCACTTACTTCAATACACAGTCCAAGGGCTCTGGACAATAAAACAAAAGAAACTGCATATCAACCAACTAGAGTTGCTAGCAATATTTCTGGCACTAAAAGCATTCCAGAAATACTTGTACAACAAGGCTGTGTTGATCCGGACAGACAACATGACCGCCATGTACTACATCCAGAAACAAGGAGGGACACACTCTCCACAGCTGTCCCACTTAGCACAGAGCATATGGAGGTGGACAATTCCAAGAAAATTTTTTCTCCTAGCAGAACACCTGCCAGGGAAAGACAATCAAGTAGCAGATCTGCTAAGCAGACCCAGCTAACAGCTACACAAATGGGAGAGTTTGAGGCATGTGGGCTGCTGAATTCATATCTGTGCATAGATCGCCGCCTAGTGTTGGGTCCGGATGATTGCACATTGTTGTCCTGGAAGAGTCGTCGAAGTATCACGAGATAGGTGGCTCCTCCCCTGGACTACAGTGCGCATGGGCATCGACTCCATCCCCAGATTGTTTTTTTCCGCCATTGGGTTCGGATGTGTTTCGGTTCCCTCTGTCGGAATCGATAGTTGTTTAACTTTCTTTGCTTGAGACCAAAAGGTCTTTAGGACTCGCGTCGGTATTGTCTATCGTTCGGGTTGGTTTATTCATCGGCTCCGAACACTTGCTGCCCTTCCGCGTGCTGTAGGCGCGGACGGGCCTACACGACGCTCCAGACTACTTCAACATGGAACGAAGTCCATTTAAGAGGTGCCCAGTGTGTGCCTCAAAGTATTCGCACATCGACGTGCACCCAGTGTGCAACAGATGCTTGTCGCCGGACCACGACGAGGCCAAGTGTATGGCCTGCTCCAAGTTCCGGTCGAAGAAGACTCTCAAGCTACGTCGGGCCGCAAGACTGCAGGCCCAGATGTCGGCACCCCCACCAGTGAACATCTTTGAAGAAGATGCTGAAGACGACACCATCCTGAATGTTTCGGACTCTAACCCGGCGTCGGAGGGCGAGGAAGACTACGACGCGGGAGACGAAGTGTTCGAGGAAGTCGTCGAGGAGGTAGGGGACGACGACGGGGCCATTGCCACCGTAGAGGGTAGCTCAGGAGAGGAGCATCCTCATACTGACTCCGGGGCCAAACCCCAGCATAAGGCCCAGGTCGAGGGATCGCCTTCGGGCCTTACCCAAGACCTCAATACTCGTCCCACGGCCCCCCCCTCCGGGCCCGGCCACGGACATTGGTGATGCGCCACTCCCGGTACAGAAACCGAAAGTGAAGCCATCGGGGTCAGCACCATCTGTATCGAAACCGAAAGTGCAAGTCGCACTGGTTGGATCACAGGCTCCAGAGGCCTCGGCGCCGAAGAAATCCAAGATGGCCGCCGAGCCCAAAAGCCACGCCAAAATGGCCGATCCGAAGACCCCAGTGTCGAAGCCGAAGGCGAAAACGCCCGACGCGGCTGCGTCGGCGCCGAAGCTGGTCGACGCTCTGAAGAGCCTCGATGACCATAAGAAGGCCTCGAAGAAGCGTCAGGACGACCCCAAGTCTCTGGCTGCACCGATCCCGGTCGACAAGGCAAAGGGAGGTGCTGTGTCGGCTCCGAAGACTACGGCTTTAGTCGCCGACCCGAATCCGGACTCGGAGGACTCGCTCGAGCCAGTCCGGCCCTCCCCCTCACTCACCAAGAAGGTCACGGAGTCCCTTCAGCGTATTCGGAAGGAGGCAGTGGCTCTCGAGCCGAAGGATGTGACGCCGAAGCCTCCACAGAAACCGGCGAAGGCGCAGACGCCGATTCACTTCATGCTGCCGCCAAAAACGGCGCCAAAGGCTTTCGCTCCGAAACATGGGGCCGGGGTGCCCTTGAAGCTGGTTTCTACGCCAAAAGCATCCTTGGTAGTGCCGAAGCCACGGCACCAGCCACTAGCGGACGAGGAGCGTCGAGAGGTTGTCATCAACGCCAACACAGGCAAGCTCTCTCTCCTTAAAAGGAAGATCACTCCGGAGCCTGTGTTGGAGCATTTCCACATTCCCCTTAAAAAGAAGTTGGACTCTGCGGGTGCATCTGCCCCTATGGAGCCTGCATCTACACAAGGTCTGGAGCTCTCACCCACTCACTCAAACGCTGGGGAGGGTGACGGGGACAAGGAGGAGGAGTATACTTATCCAGCGTACTCTGATCCAGAGGATGTCAATGAGCCATGGTCTGCTGGGGGCGACCCTGAGGACCCTCAGTCAGGACACGAGCCGCAGCTTTTTGCTGCAAAAACTTCCCCAACAGAGGACTCTGCAGCCTTCAACGCTCTAATTGAAAGAGCTGCGGCCAAGCATGATGTCGACCTCCATGCTGACCCAGTGGATGTCGATTTTTCTTTTTGACACTTTCTCAGTGGCTGAAAAGACTGTCAAGACATTGCCAATGCTCAAAGGAGTGCTAAAGCATGCGCCTGAGGTTTTCAGGGAGCCCACCCGGGCAAGAGTCATCAATCCTCGTATTGACAAATACAAGGCAGCGCCCACTGATCCAACGTACATCAAGGGACAGTTGCCACTGGACTCTTTGGTTTTCTCCAACGCACGTAAGCGGGCAAACTCACAGACCACGGGTGACGCTCCTCCCCCAGACAAAGAATCGAAGGTCTTTGAAGCTTCAGGGAAACGTATTGCTGCGCAGGCAGCTAATATGTGGCGCATTTCCAACACGCAAGCGCTACTTGCACGCTACGATAGGGCACACTATGACACCCTAGAAACCCTTTTACAGCACTTACCTGATCAGTACAAGGAGGGAGCTGAAATGTTGATTCAGGAGGGGAAGCTTATCACCAATGCTTCAATTAAGTGCGCTCTGGACGTGGCTGACACCGCCTCCAGAGCTATAAACACTAGCGTGCTACTGCGTAGGCATGCATGGCTTAGAATATCAGGCTTTAAACCAGACATTCAGACTACCATCTTAAACCAAACAGTTGATCCAGACCACCTGTTTGGGCCAGAAGTGGATGCAACCCTTGAAAAAATGAAAAAAGACACTGACACTGCTAAATCTATGGGTGCCCTACAGTCCCGGCAGTTTCGGGGTGGTTCCTTTCGCCGCTCTAATAACAGAGGCACCTCAAGGGGTCAAGCGTCACAATCCACGCAATACTATAAAAGCAACACCCAATCCTCATACACCAACAAGGGTAGAGGTGGTTACCGGGGCAACAACGTCAAAGGCAGAGGACGTGGAAATAACAGCTCCAGGTCCTCCACCGCCAGCAAACAGTGACGCCTTGTCACTGCCCCCCGACCACACAACACCAGTCGGGGGGGAGACTCCAGCAGTTCCTGCCCGCGTGGAAATCCATCACCACGGACAGGTGGGTCAAATCTCTTATCCAATACGGTTATTGTCTGGAACTCATTTTCCACTCCACCAAACATACCTCCAAGAAGCCGTCCTATGTCCGGCGAGCACTTGCACTTGTTGCAGCAGGAAGTCCAAGTCATGCTGCAAAAAGGGGCAATAGAGCTCGTTCCACTGCAAGAAAGGGGAACAGGGGTTTACTCTCTGTACTTTCTAATTCCCAAAAAGGACGGATCCCTCAGGCCCATCCTGGACCTCAGGCCCCTCAACTGGTACATTCTGTCAGAACATTTCCATATGCTCACGTTGCAGCAGGTTCTCCCGCTGATTCGGCAAGGGGACTTCCTAGCTACTCTGGATCTCAAGGATGCATACTTTCACATCCCCCTGCATCCTTCACACAGGAAGTACCTAAGGTTCACCATTCAAAACCAGCACTACCAGTTCAGGGTTCTGCCTTTTGGGGTCACCACAGCGCCCAGGGTCTTTACGAAGTGCCTGGCGACCGTGGCGGCGCACCTAAGACGTCAAAACATCCACGTCTACCCCTATCTGGACGACTGGCTCATTCAGGCGAAGTCGGAACAACAGTGCGCCAACCACGTGTCCCGCACCATTCATCTCCTGCACGATCTGGGGTTCTCACTGAATTACCCGAAATCCCATCTCCAGCCCGCCCACATACGGCAGTATCTGGGCGCGACAATAAACACTCTGGCGGCCACTGCGCAGCCAAATTCAGTGAGAGTCGCCAGTATTCAGACGCTGATCCAGAGATTCAGACCTCAGCACTCGCTTCCAGCGAAAGTGTTCATGCAGTTGATAGGCATGATGGCCTCCTGCATCTTCATTGTCCCGCACGCGAGGTTACATATGCGTCCGCTTCAGGAGTGTCTAGCACGTCAGTGGACTCAGGCTCACGGGCAACTAACAGACCTAGTGTTGGTGAGCGGTCGGGCATACAACTCTCTGCATTGGTGGAATCCACAAAACCTTTGCAAGGGCCGACCGTTCCAAGAGCCTGTGCCACAGATTATCCTGACGACGGACGCTTCTCTCCAGGGATGGGGAGCGCATGTACTCCACTACACAGTGCAGGGACTATGGACACTACAGCAAAGGAAGATGCACATCAATGTACTGGAGCTGATGGCAATCTTCATGGCCTTAAAGGCATTCAAAGTGATCCGGACGGACAACATGACGGCCATGTACTACATTCAGAAACAGGGGGGCACACACTCTCCGCAGCTGTCTCATCTGGCTCAGAGCATGTGGAAGTGGGCCATTCAGAGGAACATTTTCCTGATGGCAGAACATCTCCCAGGCAAAGACAATCAGATGGCGGACCTGCTCAGCAGGCACAGCCACCAAATGCACAAGTGTGAGATACATCCATCAGTACTCCAACCGTACTTCCAAAGGTGGGGTCATCCAGAGATAGACCTGTTCGCCACAAGGGAGAACGCAAAATGCCAAAGCTTCGCCGCCAGGTTCCCACACCCGCAATCGCAGGGCAATGCGATATGGATGAACTGGTCAGGCAGATTTGCGTACGCTTTTCCCCCAGCACCTCTGATACCGCTGGTGGCGCGCAAGCTCAGGCAGCACTCGATGACTCTCATCCTGGTTGCTCCAACGTGGGCTCGCCAACCATGGTACACCACGTTTCTGGAACTTTCCGTGGTACCGCATCAAAGGCTTCATCTCACACCCAGCCTTCTGACGCAGAGCCATGGCGACATTCAGCACCCAGATCCGCAACAGCTCAACCTGGCGATCTGGCTCCTGAAGTCCTAGAGTTTGGCTACCTCAATCTTCCCCCGGATTGCATGGACATCATTCGGGAGGCAAGGAAGCCCACTACTAGAGCATGTTATGCGGCTAAATGGAAGCGGTTTGTCATTTATTGTGCGAACCACGACATTAACCCGCTGGATGCTTCCATTCAGAACATCATCTGTTACCTGTTCCATCTGTACCAATGCAATTTGGCGTATACTTCCATCCGCATTCACCTGTCTGCGATGGCCGCATACCTCCAGAATAGACAACACCTTTCACTTTTCAAGGTGCCTGCTATCAAAGCTTTTCTGGAAGGACTCAAAAGGGTCATTCCACCACGGACACCACCAGCTCCAGAATGGAACCTCAATGTGGTTCTTACAAGGCTGATGGGTCCTCCTTTTGAGCCTCTACACTCTTGCGAGCTTCAGTTCCTGACTTGGAAAGTGGCTTTCTTGGTAGCAATTACATCGCTACGAAGGGTTAGTGAGTTGCAGGCCCTCACCATCCAAGAGCCTTTTTTCCAAGTCCATGCTAACAGGGTAGTGCTCCGCACTAACCCTAAATTTCTACCCAAGGTTGTGTCTCAATTCCACATAAACCAAACAATCGAGTTGCCGGTGTTTTTTCAAAATCCTGAGTCGCTGGCGGAGCGGATGCTCCACACCCTTGACGTTAAAAGGGCCCTGATGTATTACATTGACAGGACCAAGGATTTTAGAAAGACTAAGCAGCTTTTCGTTGCCTTTGCATCACACCACAAGGGTAACGCTATGTTCGAGGCATATGGGCTGCAGATGGTACATTATGAATAGATCGCCATCTGGTGTTGGGCTCGGATGATTGCACTTTGTTTTTCTCTTGGAGAGTCTTTTGTCTCTTGGTGACTCCTCCCTTGGTTGGTAGTGCGCATTGGCATCGGCTCCATCCTTAGATTGTCAGATCAACTTCAGAAGAAAGTGATTTTCGGCGCGTATTCCATTTCCAATTCGACGGTATTGTTATTCGAACGCGTTCATTTCCATTCCGACGCGTTACAAATTCAAAATAGAAGAGAAAAACTTGGATCTACGTCGAAGAACAGGAGGCCTTTCTCGACGCAGTCAAGCCCGGAGTCCATGGAAAGGACTCCATTCAAAAAATGTCCAACGTGTGGTGCTAAGTTCCCACACAAGGACCTACACGAGGTGTGCAACCTCTGTCTATCGCCTGAACACGAATCCAGGGACTGCGAAGCCTGCGCAGCATTCTCCTCCAAGCTAACGATTAGAAATTGTCGAGCTCGAAGACACGAGGTTTCCAGAATGCAGGCGGAAGCGATCCCGGAGCTGTTCGGAGACTAACAAATCGAGGAAGAAGAGGACCAGTCGGGGTCGGAAGGGGACCAGTCGGAGGTTGAAGAACTCATCGAGCAACAAACCGTGAGTGACGACGTCCCCTTACCGAAAAACCGACCCCGCGCGGTAACGACCCCGCTCAAACCGCTGAAAAAAGTTTCCGACGCCCCGCCCTCGGGCCCGGCAACGAAACCGAAACTGAAACCGAAACAGCTGCAGTATTCATGTATATGCTCATAGCATGGTCATCACTCACATAGTTCACTCCATCTCGGCCACAATGGCTAAAAACAATCTGGGGATGGAGTCGATGCCCATGCGCACTGTAGTCCAGGGGAGGAGCCACCTATTCGTGATACTTCGAAGACTCCTCCAGGACAACAATGTGCAATCATCCGGACCCAACACTAGGCGGCGATCTATGCACAGATATGAATGTCAGCAGCCCTACATGCCAAGAACAGATGCATACTGGTAAGTAGCATTTGCATTCACCCCCGAGTTCTCCAACCATTCTTCAAGAAATGGGGGCACCCAGATATAGATCGGTTTGCCACAAACGAAAACTCAAAATGCCAGTACTTTGCCGCCAGGGCAATGCGATATGGATGAACTGGTCAGGCAAATTTGCGTACGCTTTTCCACCAGCCCCACTGATTCAGCTGGTGGCACGCAAACTACGTCAGCAGTCACTCGCAATGATCCTGGTTGCTTCCACATGGGCAAGACAGCCATGGTACAGTAGTTCCCCATTAAAAACTGTGCCTCTCGCCACATCTATTAACTCAGAACCATGGAGAAATCTAACATCCAGATCCCAATCAGATGAACCCAGCGATCTGGCTCCTGAGGTCTTAGAGTTCGGATACCTTAACTTACCTCCTGATTGCATGAACATTATCAAGGAGGCAAGAAAGCCAACTACTAGAGCATGCTATGCAGCTAAATGGAAATGATTTGTAATCTATTGCAACAATAGCCAAATCAATCCATTAGATGCTTCCATACAAAACATTATCTGTTATCTCTTGCATCTTCAAAGATGCATTCTAGCATACTCTTCTATAAGGCTACATCTTGCTGCTATAGCAGCATATCTCCAAAACAGGCAATACCTTTCCCTGTTTAGGATACCACCAATCAAGGCTTTTATGGAGGGTCTTAAAAGGAAAATTCCTCCAAAGCGCTCACCTTCACCAGTCTGGAACTTAAGTTTGGTACTTACCAGACTTATGGGACCTCCTTTCGAACCACTCCACTCATGTGAATTGCAATTTCTAACATGGAAGGTGGCATTCTTGGTTGCTATCACCTCCCTCAGGAGAGTAAGTGAGCTTCAGGCACTAACAATTCAATAACCCTTCATGCAAGTACATGCAAATAGGTTAGTGCTTAGGACCAACCCTACGTTTATGCCAAAAGGCATATCCACTTTCCAAATCAATCAATAGAACTGCCAGTTTTCTTCCAAAACCCACTGTCAGTAGCCGAAAGAGCCCTACACACACTAGATGTAAGGAGAGCTCTGCTATATTATATTGACTGGACTAAATCATTTCGGAAAACAAAGCAACTGTTTGTTGCTTTTTCACCGCACCATAAAGGTAATCCCATCTCAAAATCAGGAATAGCCAGATGGATAGTGAAATGCATTCAGATATGCTATCAAAAAGCTAAACGCACTCTGTTCCCCCAAGAGCACACTATATGCGTAAAATGGGGGCATCCATGGCTTTCTTAGGGAATATTCCCCTTGAAGACATATGTAGGGCAGCAACATGGTCTACCATACACACTTTCACTAAACACTATTGTGTAGATGTACAATCAAAGCAGCAAGCTGCTGTAGGCCAGGCTGTCCTTAAAACTCTTTTTCAGACTGCTCCAGCTGGTACAGGTGACCATCGCTAGAGGAGACGCTGCTATACAGTCTATGCACAAGATATGAATTCAGCAGCCCACATGCCTCGAACGGAATATTCTACTTACCATGCTACTTATCAGTATGCATCTGTTCTTGGCATGTAGGGCATATATTTGTGAAAACATATACATGAAGCCTAGAATGTACATGTGTGTATGTATTTTCTATATGCTCTGGGATCCCGCACATGGGCGGGGATTATTCATAGATTATGACTTTGATGAGTATACCCCTGGATGAGAAAAAGAGATCAGGGTCTTACGCCAACAGAGGATGAGGATTACAAATTAGCGACCAATAGATGAAAGGAGGAGCACAAAAGTAAGACTTGGAGGCCTGAGGCTGGGGCTGGTGCCACAGATCAAGGAGCAGAGAGGTCTGCGGCCACAGCATGTGGTGGTTTCTGACGTCAGAGGGTATAATCTGTGAGGGGGGGTGACATGGATTCAGAGAGAACCCAGGACCAACAGTTTGAAAATGAGACCGGACCAAAGAATTACTTTGTGAGGCTATGAAGCTTGGGACTGCGGGATGTCAAAAGTGAATGTATTCGACAACTTGAAGAGGGTAAAAGGAGGCGCTTGATGAACTCAAAGCGACCTGGGATTACGACAGGCAGGAATATTACTGTAGGAAAGGATCAATCCGGGGGCCACCACATAGGGTCTAAGAGCAAAGTTCAGAAAAAGAGAGTGCGCAGTGAATGAGTTTTGGGGCAGGCAGACTACGGGCATCTGTGCGTAGCACTTGGGTACCCTCTGCTGGCTGCAGAGTGTACTCCGTTTTGAGGAAGATACATAAAACAGTATGAAACGTGCTCTCTGGCTCCTTGTCGGTAAGGGAGGCGGTACGTATGGGATGTGACTGGCTGCTGCTCCAGCTGGGGACGGATGTTGAACAGAAGCCAAAGGAGACAGACTGCTGACTAAATACAAAGGCAGCTGAACACAGGGCGAATGCAGCAATCATTAAACCGTATTACAGCCACGCCGAGCAATGAAAAACAAAGGCGTTAAACGAAAAAGGGAAAAAATGAAAGCTCCCTAAAAAGAAAAATGCAAGCATTACACAAAACTAGGAAAAACACAAGCACTGGAGAACGCGACTCTTCCACAACAACAAGCCTTGGCAGCACGTAAAAAGTAACGGCCGTGAAAGCGAAAGTGATCACGGTAAAAGTGATCGCAAGGTCGCCCTCTGCGGAAGCTGTTCCCGTCGCACGTGCTTGTGCGCATACCAGCAAGCTGGTGGCCGCCAAAAGCCTCTGGGTAGCACTTTGAAAATCCAGCGCATGCGCTGGCTCAGGCGAGACCTAAAAAAGGAGTTTGATGGATCGCTGAAGGAATTCCATATTCCTGCAAAGCCCACTGCCGACTCCTCGATTCACCAGCAACCCCTGAACCATGTGAAGAAGAACTTGATGCTCCAGAAGAAGGAGAAGCCTCAGACTTTCTAGGAAGAATGGAACGACCTCGACACAGAAGGTCCAGAAGAAGTCTGTTGCTTTCCCTCGAAGACTTCACCACCAGATGACATAGCCTTCTACAACAGCCTGATTAAGAGAGCAGTTGACAACTTCGGGGTCTTCTTAGAGGAGGGAAAAAGTGACTTGTGCTTCTTCCTAGAGACTTTAACACCATCCACCAAGAAGACACTATCTCTCAATGCTCCCAAGCATCCTGGACCAGGGAATATAGGCCTTCAAAGAACCAGCCTCAGCTAAAGTGATAACACCAAGAATGGAAAAGAAATATAAACCCTCAACTAAGGACCCTAAATATGTTCAGGGAAACATAGTGCCAGACTCCATCATTGTCACCACAGCAAGGAAGATTGGCAATGCCCACTCTTCCACTGGCCCACCTCCGGGGAGAGAGAGCAAAACAATGGACATGGTGGGGAGAAAATTTAAAAAAGAAGCTGCAACACAGTGGCGCATTGCAAACTCCAATGCTCTTCTTAACAGGTATGGACACCAACAATAGGATATTATTGAGGAACTCATGAGCAAGCTCCCAGAGGAAGATCAGAACATTACCTAATACAATTACATAAGGGGTTGCTTCAGGTGGCAGGTTAAGCACGACTCCAGGGTTCGTGAAGTCCAGGGTGCGCAGACTTACTCCCTTTATTGTTTGCAGGGAATGGAGAAACGGCTAGTCCCAGCACCTCTGTCGAGCTCTCTGATCTGGAGTCACCAGGGTATGGCCCGCAACAGCAGAAACATTTCTTGAAACTGGGTCTATCAGAGGGCAGCTAGGTTAAATGGGCTTCTAATGTTTGAATGGGCCTCCAATGTTTGTGTAAGGAACCCTGAACCGGGTGACCCCCACCAAACTAATACAAAAAGAAAAATAATGTACCAATCTACAAACCACTAATCTTGGGTTCCTTAGTAGTGTGCTACTCCCTGTAAGCAAAGCTCTTCAATGTCTCGTCTGGGAAGTAAGCACTATATTAATACCATTTACAATTACACAATACCAAAATACCTACCATTAAAGCAAGGGATGGTTGCAAATAGTAAAGGGGGGTCATCAGGATGGCGGCCAGACTTTGTCCGCGCGCCATCCTTTCGGGAAATGGGACCGCCTGCCATAAGGGCGGGGGTCCTGTGGGGGCCATTAGGATGCGCCCGCCTCAGTGGCAGGCGCATCCTGCATTCCTGTCATTGTAGCGGGCGGTGCACTCCGCATCGCCCGCCACAATGCTTGGAAGGCATGTTGAGCACTTCCATGCACAACTCCGCTGAGAACTACAGACCCATATCCAACATGCCACTCCTTGCCATAGTCATGGAAAAATGTGTGCAACAGCAGCGAAGACTACACATCAATAACTTTCACCTGCTGGATGACTTCCAATCTGGCTTCAGACCTGGGCACAGTACGGAAACCACCCTCCTCCACATTGTGGATGACGCCCTCCAAGCCCTAGATTTAGGCAAAACCGGTCTCCTAATCCTCCTAGATCTCTCCTCCGCCTTTGATATGGTGAACGATGAGATTCTCCTAGAACGCCTCAAACTCAGGATGGGAATGAATGGCACTGTCCTTCAATGGTTTAGATCCTTCCTCCAAAACCGCTCTGAGAGTCCTCATCAACGGTGAGCTATCCGCCCCCCTCTCCGGTTTCTGTTGGAGTTCACCAAGAATCAACCCTCTCCCCCACCCTCTTCAAACTTTACCTTGAACCTCTCACCGAGGTGCTACGTACCGCCAACATCTCCTACCTCATGTACGCCGATGATACTCGGGTATACATAAAAATCTCTTCCCCTGAGGACATTCTCTCTCTTAACGAGGCTCTGAAACTAACAGTCCATTGGCTCACTGCCAACCAGCTGAATCTCAACACAAATAAAACTGAATTTCTTCTGATCTCTCCTCCCAAACCCAATCCAGACATCCAGGAATGGATCAAGACCATCACTGCACTAAACTGCCCTCCTACCATTGTGGACTCAGCAAAATCCCTTGGTATAACCCTGTACATCAGCCTGAATATGCAAGGCCATATAAACTCTATGGCCGAAAAGGCTAGATTCCACCTGAGCTACCTAAGAAACCTAAAGCCTTTCCTCGATGCCTCCTACCTTAAAACTGCAACCCAGTCCCTAGTCATTTCCAGACTTGAGTATGGATGTTGTACTCTCGCAGGGCTACCCAAAAACTCACTGGCCCCATTAAAAGCCTGCCTCAACACCGCCGCTAGACTCCTAACAGGCTCAAGAAAATTTGAACACATCTTTCCCCACCTCAAAGCTCTGAACTGGCTTCCCCTAGAAGCCAGAATACAATTTAAACTAGCCTGCATTACTCACAAAGCTCTATACTCTAAGTCCCCTACATTTCTCGCATAAAAACTCCTGATATCCGGAGGAGCCAGAAACTCCTGATGCGCCAAAAACCGGTTGCTGCAACCAGCATGCTTCTGGAAGAAAAAAAAAACTACATTCGGGCCTTCTCTGGGGCCGCACCAAGAATATGGAACTCTCTTCCTCCCTCCATCAGAAGACTTCTGTCCCTGGCACACTTTAAGAAGGAGACCAAAACCTTCTTAATGGGAAAATACCTCGCCTAAAGTATACTTTTCGATCACCTCATCGACTTGTTCCACCCTCCTCCTCGGCGTTATCCATGACCTCCACCGATGACACATTTTTCTGAACTCCGGGGCTTCTCCCATGAGATGAAACAGCGTGTATATTATACCTACCTGCCTTGATTTTTATCTGCTTTAATTTGTTAACCCCCATGTAGATTGGACCTTTGACGGCTTGCACCTCCTGTATATTCTGCTATAATTTTATCCCACTTGTAGCTTGGCCTTAAGACTGTGTGCTCCCCCCTTACAATGTATGCTTGGCTCTCCCAATGTGATCCTTCCCATCCTCTCTACTTGTATTCCTTCCCCTCAAGCATGTAAAGTGCCCTGATATCTTCTCGAGTCTGGTTCGTGCTCTATAAAATAAATAATACATTTTGTGCATGGAACTGCAGGGGGTACCATAGGTACCTACATGTGCACCCCCCCCCCCCACCCGAGTCCCTGGGGACCCGCAAGCAATTATCGCATGTCTTTCCATGGCGGCAATGACGCCACTGAAAGGCATGGTTTCGCCCCCATGACAATATGGCTGGCGCTGTCTGACAGACTCCGCCACCATATTAAACTCTTTTCTGCCCGGTCAACTTGTTGACCAGGCGGAAAAGCTCCGGCTTTGTAATCCATATTGCTACCTTGTCATTTGAACTAAAAAAGATCTTCCTGCCAGTTCTCGGTTGCTGGGAATTTTGGAAATTACATGTTCTTGTCTTAGGCTAAAAGAAAAAGATGCATTTGAACTTGTCCTGGACTAAAATATTAAGATATATTTGAATGTTAGTTAAAGCAGGAGATGGAACTTCTGTGTCTTCTCTCGAGTAGAACCTCAAACTCATCCGTTAAGGTTAGGGATTGGTAAACATCAAGAGGAGGTTATTTTTAACCTAAGAGCCACACCCCTGTGTCCAATGATCTTGGGTATTGGCTGGTTGATGCAACACAATCTTATAAAGTGGGTGGCCAAAGCCCTTATTCTGGGCTTAGAATATTGTGCTTAACATTGCACCTTAGGAAACCTCTTGGAGAGACTTAATCAGTCTACAATCCTGAATATATGTTTTCAGTGAAATGCTGACCTACTTCTACTATGTTGCTAATTGCCTGCTTGGTATTCCTGCCTGCAACTGAGATTTTTTGTCTCTGAGACCTGTCCCCTGAAAGCTGAATTTTCAGCAGGTTACCTTATTCTTTGTGGCTCTAGTGTTCTGTCATTCCACCTGGAACCTGTGGAAGAATTAATAAACTCCACAACATACTTCAGTTCCAAGCCAAGATTATCCAGCACGTCGGATTTTCTTTTGGCTCACCTGGCAGAACTGACAACTGGTCATAAAAGCAGACACTTATGCATTTGCTTCATCTTTGCTCCAAACTTAGACTAACTAGGTCTGTGGTTTCTACATAAACCCATAAATTGCTGAGCTCTACCGACATTGATGTCTGTATTCCACATTCGCTTTACTGTTTTACCGAACACCGATCTCTGCTGCAAAATATGGTGGTCCATAGTTTCACCCACAGGCACCCGCTGTATCCACTTGCTGGACATTCTTTTTTTAAATTTTATTTATTTTTTAACTGTTTTTTATTAAACAACAAGAGGGTTAGGCCATTGCATACAGTTAGTCATTAATTGCAGCAGTGTCACATTTTCGCAAATCAGGCAGTTAATGTTGCGTGTGGTAGGACAAGATGTTCATTACCTATACGTATCAAGGTGTCAACGGTTCGTCAAGAGTGGGGACATATGGGGGCTCACAAATATTGCCACAGTAAAGATTCCAATTAGTCCAGATCACAATCCATTTTCGGGGGCAGCCATGTGCTGCATATACAGTCTTCTCCCTTACCAGACACCAGTCCATATCCGCCTTCCAAGCAGTCCGCGTTGGTGGTATCGCCACAGACGGGCAATGTTCCGCTTGGCTACGATCTGACCAAGAGTCGCCCAGAGTTTTCCCTTAGTGTTGAGGTCCGTGGGCACTCAAAAATTTAGGAGACATCCCTTGGCTTCAGGCCGAATTACGACTGCGCCCATACATTCGTGCACTTGACTCCCGTAGTCTTGAATTAACGCACACTCCCTAATATGTAAAAAGAAGCCTTCTAAGCCACATTGTCTTTTACACAGCCCTTCCTCACTCCTGCCCATCAACACCAGCCTAGGGCCGGAGAGGTAGACTCCATGTAAAATCTTTAACTGGACAAGCCTCCGTTTGGATGAAATAGCGACCTCCCTAGGAGAGGTCAGTGCCTCCTGCCATTCCTCGTTGTCCAACTCGAGGCCATCCCGCCCCCATTTCTCCCTCAATGATATTAAGGGGTCCGGTGTGTTATGTATGAGCTTTTTGTTTGTGAGGGAGATGGCTTTGTCAGGCAAGTACCCATTCAATAACCTTTCTTCCAGAGGAGAAGACTCTGGAAGGGAGGACCCCGCGGGGATGTTAGATTGGAGGGAGTGTTTGACTTGTATGTATCTAAAATATTCCATGTCCGCTAGCTCATGCGTCTGTTAGAGTGAAGCGAATGAGACCACCCCGTTTGTTTCCCATAAATCCCCAATGCGGGAGAACCCAATTAGATCCCACTTGTCAAAGCCCTTGGTTCGCCCAAGCATACCTAAGCACTCAGAGTCCCACAGTGGGGTGGCACGCGTAAGCTTTTTGGCCCATCCTAGGCTACGATTAACTGTGTGCCAGAGCTGGACTGAGTGTTGTGTGGGCCCTGTCAGTAAATATTTGCTGGACCTGGAACAGAGCGCCCTAGTGAAGTCGCCTCCTGGGAGTACCCATTTGTCCATCCTGTAACCCGGGTCGTCCCCACCACGGTAGGTGCAATGGTTGATGGCTGAAAGATATGCCGCCCACTAATATTTTTGTGTCGGGGAGTGCAATACCTCAATCATACCAACCGAGCGTTAGCTTGTGAAGTGTTATGCGTGGTTTACCATCCCCCAGTAGATCTCTTTGGGTGCTTTGGATGACTTCAAAGAACATGGATGGAACCGGGTCTGGGAAGTTCTTTAGGCCATAGAGGAAACGCGGCAATGTGATCATTTTAAAAAGCGCAGCTCGTCCCAGTAAAGATAGTGGCAGCGTCTTCCAGGTAGTAGTATCTTGTTTGAACCTTGGTAGGGTTGGGAGGAGATTGCGCTCATAACAGAGTTTAGCGTCAGTCGTAATGAAAATACCCAGGTATTTAAATTTGTCTGTTGCTGTCAGGATAGGGTAGTCTCTAGGCAGGGGTGGGGGGTCTCTGTGCCAGACATATAATAGCGACTTGCTCCAGTTAATTCTGTACCCTGAATTTCTCCCGAAATGTGTGCAAATATCTAGGGCCACCCGTATTGACTTGAGGGGGAAGGGGGGGGGGGGGGGTTTAAGATACAGGAGGATGTTGTCTGCGTAAAGTGAGATTCTATCCTCCCATCCCTCAGCCCACTTAAGTCCCCTGATAGAAGGGTCCCACTGTATCCAGGCCGCTAGCGACTCGAGGGATAGGGCGAAGAGTAGAGGCAAGAGGGGGCATCCCTGCCGCATCCCTCTGCCGATAGTGAACACCTCTAAGATTTTATTGTTAATCATCACTTGGGCCAATGGTTCTGCGTAAAGGAGCCAAACCCATCCGATAAAGTTGGGGCCGAAGCCTAACTTTTTCGGGACTGCCATCAGATACTCCCATTCGAGCATGTTAAACGCCATCGTGGCGTCTAGTGAGACCACTATTGCGTCTTCCTGGATGGCGGTCTGACGCCCTAATACTCCATGAAGTCTTAGCAAATTGAGTGCAGTAATACGGTATGGCATGAAGCCTGATTTATCTGGGTGGACCAGTTTGTCTATCACCTGCCATAGCCAGTTCGCCAATAGTTTAGCACGGATTTTAGGCTCCGCATTTAGTAGGGAAATAAGTCTATAAGAGGTGCACTCATCTTTCGGCTTTCCTTCCTTGGGTATGGCTACCAGAGTGGCGATACGTTGGTCTTGCTGGAGTAGGCCAAGTTCTCTAAAGTCCTCGAACATGCTCCTGAGGTATGGTGGTAGTTTGTCGGGCTTAAGTTTGTAAAGCTCAATGGGCAGTCCGTTGGGGCCCAAGGTTTTCCCAGGCCGGAGATCCCTAATCGCTGTAGCAAGTTCATAATTTGTAAGTGCACTATCTAATGCTTCCCTATCAGTCAGTGTGGATGGGCAATTGGATGTTTTGCAAGAAGTGCAGAGGAGTCTTCCTCCGGTAGTTCCGAACTACTCCGATACATTTGTTTGAAGTGGGTAGCAAATTCGAGCACTATGTCGTGGGGTTCTGTTAATACCCTACCAGTACTAATCTTGAGCTCTGGCACCAGCCTTTTGGCCCTCTCTTTCTTATCCAGCCAGGCTAACTTGCTTGCTTTGTCTCCTTGATCGTATAGGTGCCCATCCTTGTCCCTTGCGATGGTCTTGGCAGCGCCAGTTGCCACTGCTTTGTATTCAGCCGTCTTAAGTTGCAAATTATGAAGCGCAGCCTGATCCTCTCCATCTTTCACAGCCTCCTCGAAGTGAAGGTCATGTTCAATTCTAGTCATCTCTTTATCTTTTTCTTTGCGCAACCCGGCTTTAGCAGAGATGGCGTGGCCCCTAATTATCGTTTTGAACACATCCCACAGGTTGGTAGGGGAATCGACTGGGAAATCAACTGTGCCTTCGTTGTCCTGTAAGTAATGGTTGAGGATTCGGATGAGCGTAGCTTTGATTTAGGGGTTGTGGAGAACCACAGTTTACAGGTAAGTAACTTTTGTTCTTCCCACCCATCCCCAATTGTTAAATGGATCCACAAAGTTGAATGATCAGAAATGCCCTTTGCCAAATGTCGAATTTCTTGTGTGGTCGTGTTATTTTGTACAGGCATAAGGATATAATCAATTCTGGAGAAGGTGTGGTGTGACCCTGAGAAGAATGTGTATTGTTGGAGGCCAGGATGAGGCTTTCGTCAGAGGTCCGTGAGGCCGAAGGCCTCTAGGAAGTTTAAGAGCCAGTTGTTCGCTGCACTAATATTGCGCTGTGGATGCCGGTCAAGGGAGCCCGATACAACTGCGTTTAAGTCCCCACCCAGTACAAGTTGCCCCTCTGGAAGGGAGATTATGAAGGCCCCAAGGTCTTTATATGACTGGGTCTGGAGCCCTGGTGGAATATAGACAACTAGTAGTGTGAGGGTGTGCCCCTCCCACTGCCCCGAGACCACTGCATAGTGCCACAATAGGTCGGTCTAGGTATGTTTTATGTTGAGTGGAAAGGTGCATTTAGGTAGGATGCCCACCTCTTGTGAGCCGGTGGTAAAGCCGGCATGTGCCACCATTGTGTATCCCCATCTATTTAAAGCTTTACAGTTATTTCCGATTAGGTGCGTCTCTTGGAGTAGGGCAACATCTGAGGATTGGCGCTTTATGTATTGGAGAACAATGCTTCGTTTTATCTGTTCTCCCAACCCATTGACGTTCCAACTGAGGCGCTTTAGACTCTTACCCCACTGTGTACTCATTTTTACAAATGGGATTCCTGCCATACTTTGGTAACATGCAACACAGCCAATTTAGAAAAAAATGTTCTGCTACCCTGCTACGTAGGTTCATAACTACCCTCATCCCCAACTAGCAGGGTGCCTATCATCCCAGGAACAGATCATCGGTTATGGGGCTAGCACCAGCTCCGGCCGCCGGGGGAATGCCCCCACATATCCAATTAAAATGTCCGTTAGAGGACCGATCAGTCCCGCAGGGGCAGTATATTATGGCATACCCCCACTCCACCTCCTCATAGTAAAGTTTATACGTTAGTTTGCTGGGGCAGATTTATAAGTCCCAACACCACCAACAGGTTCGTTCAGTCTCTGTTGGCCGCTAGTGTCCCCGGGCTGCTGGACCTTGATCTCCAGGATCGTTGACTCCGCCTGTCTAAGTCCGACCTGCCATCTGCCGAGTCCGGCGAGTGGGCGCGAGTGTCCCTCCAGTTGTCTCCTGCGGTCGTCGCTGATCTCTGTGCAGTCGCCTTATCCAACCAGTTTTGCACCTCCGCTGGGGTCGTGAAAAACAATGATTTCTCATCTGCCATGATTTTAAGCTTTGTGGGGAAAAACATAATTTATTTGATTCCTCTCTCGCAGCGCCTTCTTGATCCCATCGAAGGAGCGTCGCTCTTGTTGGTCTTTTAAGTGTAAAGTCCGGGAAGAAGCGAACCATTGCATTTTCGTAGCGTAGGTCCTCTTGTGTTCGGGCTGCTTGTAGGATTGCATCACGGTCCATGTAGTTGAGGATTTTTGCGATGATGGTTCTGGGAGCCGCCCCAGGTTTTGGTTGCAGAATAGGTGCCCGGTGTGCCCTCTCGATCACACGAGAGGAGAGCCGTTTCACAAGAGAGGAGAGTCCTCGAGTTTAAGGGCTGTCTGACGATGTTGGTGGATGAGCTGTTGGACCCACTCTTCAGTTTTTTATTGTAGGTTTGGAGTTCCAGAACGTTTGTCTCATTTACCTTAACTCTGTCTGCAGGTTTATTCATGTCGGCCCTTAACAAGTTCAATTAGATGGATAACTTGTCTATTTTGGTCTAAAGCGTAGCTCCCAGCACCTGGATGGCCTTCATCACTGAGCTGAGGGATCGCTCATTGTCTCCAGGCTGTCCACCCTGGGCTCCTTCATCTGGGGGGACATGCTACGGAACCTTGTATTTGTCAAGTTTATTTCTTGCACCGCTGTGCCACCCTTAGGCTTCATGTTAGGGGCGTACACGTCTGACTCACTCACCAGAGGGATAGGTCAGCAGCTCTTAAACACCCCAAGCAGTTCTCTAGTGTGGTCAGGCCCACTGATCGTCTGTGGCGTAGTCTTTGCCGGTACCTCAATCTGGCAAAGCTGGGAGTTTGATAGTCGATTGTATCAGCTATGGCACCCCCCTATTCCTGTTCGCGGTGGGCACGATAAGTGTGTATGTGGGGGGGATGGGATATTCCCCGCAGGTCCCTGGCGGCTGCCACCTCCACATGCCGACCACGTGCTAGGCCACCATTCAGCGTTTCCCGATACTGGCCTCCTGCGCGGGCACAGCAGCCAATCCGCCCGGTGAAACTGGTCTCTCTGGTATGGGAGGCGCGCGCACTTTCCAAGGTGGATCTCAATTAAAGCCGGCAAGTGTGTCAGAGGCCGTCTGAATTAGGGCACAGGGGAGATTTCATGCTCGATAGCCAAATTTGTTGAGTGAATAGCAGCAATTGTGTGGCCATTTACAGTAACACAAGTTGGTTGACCAGTGGTCTTGTTTACAATAAGACATTTATCTACCTCTACACCAGAGGTCTTCAAACTTTTTAATGCCGAGACCCCCTTGTAAAACCTTTTTAGGCGTAAGGACCCCCTTCCGACAAAAGATTCTAGAAACTGGTACTCCTCATCATAAACAACTATCGACAACCATAAATGCGCCTGTTAGACCTCATCACATCCATCCATCCATCATTCATCCACCCACACTTCCACACATCCATCTATCCTTCATCCATCCACCCTTTCATCCTTCCTTCCATCCATACATCCATCCTTTACCTATCCACCCGTCCATCCACACACCCACCTTTTAACACATCCATCCATCCATCATTCATCCATGCAACCTTTTATCCATCCACCCATACATCCATCCTTCATCCATTCACCCTTTCATCCTTCCATCCATACATCCATCCTTCATCCATCCTCCCTTTCATTATTCCATCCATATATCCATCCACCCTTTCATCCATCCATACATCCATCCTTCATCCACCCACCCTTTCATCCATCCATCCATCCATCCACCCACCCATCATTCATCCCCCACCTTTTCACACATCCATACATCCATCATTCATCCATGCAACCTTTTATCCATCCATACATCCATCATCCATCCACCCTTCCAACCATACATCCATCCTTTACCTATCCACCCGTCCATCCATTCACCCATCATTCTTCCACCCACCTTTTCACACATCCATCATTCATCCATGCAACCTTTTATCCAGCCATCCATATATCCATCCTTCATCCATCCACCCTTTCATCCATACATCCATCCTTCATCCATCCACCCTTTCATTATTCCATCCATATATCCATCCACCCTTTCATCCATACATCCATCCTTCATCCACCCACCCTTTCATCCATCCATCCACCCATCCATCATTCATCCCCCACCTTTTCACACATCCATCCATCATTCATCCATGCAACCTTTTATCCATCCATACATCCTTCATCCATCCACCTTTTCATCCTTCCATCCATACATCCATCCTTTACCTATCCACCCGTCCATCCATCCACCCATCATTCTTCCACCCACCTTTTCACACATCCATCCATCATTCATCCATGCAACATTTTAACCATCCATCCATCCATCCATCCATCCTTCATCCATCCACCCTTTCATCCTTCCATCCATACATCCATCCTTAATCCATCCAACCTTTCATTAATCCATCCACCCTTTCATTATTCCATCCATATATCCATCCACCCTTTCAACTATACATCCATCCTTCATCCACCCACCCTTTCATCATTCATCCCCCACCTTTTCACACATCCATCCATCATTCATCCATGCAACCTTTTATCCATCCATACATCCATCCTTTATCCATCCATCCACACTTTCATCCTTCCATCCATCCTTCATCCATCCACCCTTACATCCATCCATTCACCCATCACTCATCCACCCACCTTTTCACAGATCCATCCATCATTCATCCATGCAACCTTTTATCCATCCATACATCCATCCCTCATCCATCTACCCTTTCATCCTTCCATCCACCCTTTCATCCATCCATCCTCCCACCTTTTCACACATCCATCCATCCTTCATCCATCCATCCTCCCACCCTTTCATCTTTATATCCATCCACTCATCATTCATCCACCCACCTTTTCACACATCTGTCCACCCTTTCATCTTACCATCCGTCCATCCATACAACCATCCACCCTTTCATCCTTTCATCCATCCATCCATACATCCTTCATCCGTCCACCCTTTCATCCATCCATCCACCCATCATTCATTCACCCACCTTGTCTGTGCCTCTCTCATGGGGGGTCAGTATCTCTCTGCTTCGTCTTCCTCTCCCATGGGAGGGCATCTCTGTGCCTCCCTGCTTGGGGGGGGGGGGGGGGGGGGGGGGTTAGGCAGCCGGCTGTGAAAACATCTCACCATGAGGAACAGACTCTCAGCCACATTTCTCTTGCACAGGCGCCAGGTATGAGGGCTCGTGGGACTTGAACCAATGATATGATTGTAATGTCCTTCTGCTGTTTACTGTGTATTTGTAAAGCGCTCTGATACCTACGGGTTAAACTAGCGCTATATAAAACGTTAAAAGTAAAAATAAACCCACAGCTAAGTCCATTGAACTCAAAGGGCTACAGCCTCCGCCCCCCTCCTCCCCGCCCCCCCCCCCCCCCCCCCCCCCCTGGCTGAAACAGCTTGGACACACACAAAGGCACACCAGAGTACTATCACAGGTCTTTAAAAGACCTTTACTTGTTGACGAGGCTTTGATGTTTTTCACACCTCGGTGTGAATTAGGCGGCCTCCGCCTTGAGCACCCTCGATCAGCCCGACGCCAGGAACTGCACTCTGGCAGAATCTGCGACCCCCTTCCCAGGACTCCACGACCCCCCTGGGGGTCGCGCCCCACAGATTGAAGACCTCTGCTCTACACCAATTAGTATTTGACACAGTTGTCGGCTCATTCATGCCACTGTGGTATGCTATTGATTAATACCGCATGGCAGGAATATATATGTCAAGACCTGTAGCTTACCTGTTTTGTTTTCCACAGTATTAGGGCTAACAAACCTTAAAAAGCTTCATATCGGGTCCACGACCGAACCTGTAGGGCTCCTGGAAGTCTCTACTGCCGCCCTCTGTCACAGCCTCCCAGTACTGTCCAGTTGCACAAAACCAAAGCTGAGAAACACTCTCCAGAGAAGGACTCGACCACTCACAAGCATGTTCACAGGAGGTGTGTGAATGAACTGCTTGACATCAACCTGAAGCTTAAGTACAGAGCTGCAAAGCACACACTCCTTCTCACTCTCCTATAATGGAGTCTACTGCCAGACACTGCTTGCCTATCCCTGCATATCCCAGAACACCTCACACCAACAAAGACGCTTCAGAGCCGTCTTCTGCAAGCATTACATCTAATGCAACCCCACATACTCTGTGCTCATAAATTCCATACACATCCTATGACCACAGAGCTGGACGTCATATCGTTCTGCCCATGCAGCCTCTGAAAAATAACCTTCTTTCAACCGGTGACCCACCTTCTACACATCACATCAAAGCTAAAGGTCAAGTACAGCTGTGTGCAGCCAGATGCTTGAATTGTGTGTAGGCTCTTAACAGATGTCACCCAGTTCCGTGATACGCCTGTTTATTTAAGACCTACATTAGTGCTACATCCAAATCATTAACTTCGACTCCACATAAATTATCAGTGCTGTTGTATAGTGTCTTCATTACTTATCCAGCTCATGCAATTGTAGCGGTTTATTTGTTGCACTGGATTGTGCCAGTATGTGTTTCAATTTGTCTAGGAATGCATTTGCATAACATTATTTATGAAATCTTTCATTGCATTTTCATTACAGGTCGACGCGAGCTTCAGAAGGCCCAGAGTACAAAGGTGTCTGCAAATGTTTCTGTCGTTCCAAAGGTCATGGCTTTATCACTCCTGCAGATGGTGGACCTGATATATTCCTTCACATTTCAGAGTAAGCGTTTGATAGTCCCTGGTTGAACTGTGCTAAAATAGGGCATTTGGGATTTGTTGTAGTTTTATTTCATAGCTGCAACAGCGATCTACAAACAGGAAAGCGCACAAACTTTCTTCTGAAAGACATGGACATTATTTGGGAGTAGTCCAGGGTCGCAGCTCTGACCTTTAAAATGCTTCCTGCTACTCCTGGCACTTCCTTTGCGACCCTTAGCCTCAGAGGAACCAAAACATTTGGCTCCTCTGAGGCCAGGGGTCGCAAAGGAAGTGCCAGGAGTAGCAGGGAGCAAGTTGAAGGTCGGAGTCGACCCCCTGACTACTCCCGAATGACTTCAATGCTGACAAATGGAATTCAAGGCTCCCATCTTCAATGGGTTTGGGAACAGTCAGTCATGTTGACATTTTTGGACTTTTTGGTTTGATGATCGAGATGTGCATTTGTGTGTGGCTTAAACAAATTTGCTTCTTAATGACTGAACCTTAATAGACTAATGAAGTACCCACTTTAATTCAGATGCAGTGAGCTACAGAGTTACCTGCATTATGGTGCATCTTAACTCATTTGTATTGTTTTTGTACATTCATTCTCCCAAAATGGAATCTGGGTGTCTACTAGGCAAAAGATTTGTAATCAGCAAGTGGACTGCTATGTCTGCTTGTGGAAGGAGTCATTTTCTGAAGACAGCAAGAATAATCTGCTGCGATTGGCCTCTTCTCTAAAGCAGTTAACTTGTGGAATGTTTAATTTTATTTGTTATCCAGAGAATTTCCTCCATTATTCAGAATCCTGGAGTATGGTGTGGGCATGCACTGTGTTAACTTAAATGGACTTGGAGTTTGTGAAAGGGTGTATTATGACGACCTACCATATTCACCTGCAAAGGATGGTGGTTTCCTCCAAGTTCTTTTCTCCTGCTGCAAACATGGCAGCATGCATGTGTTTAAGCTGGAATCCTATGTACCACCAGCAGTACCCGAAAAGAAGTGCACTTCCACCAGCAGAAACCCTTTTGCAGTATAAATCTTTTCTGAATTCTATGTCAGGACCGGAGGCTTCAGATTATGCTATATCTTCCTTCGCTTTATTAACATAAAGACTCCACAGCAGCTTAGGAAAAGATATAATAAGAACAAAAATGCTTTAAACATAAAGCATTGACGTAATGTTCAACAAAAATAAACAACAACTCCCAAGAGTCTCTTTGCGTAACAATAGTCCATAGTCCTTTTACGCTGTCCATCATCACTATATAACCGGACTTCTCATCATCTTCCTCCTCTTTCTTCGCTGCTCCCGCAGCCAGATAAGTGCTTTTCTATTTGTTTCCTTTTCATTGTGATTGATTGTCTTGTGTACGATCTTTGGGGGACTCCTTGCATGGTTTATTTCCTTACAGAGTCCCCAGTTGCGGGAACGTTCTTCGTTCCTACGCGACTTTATTCCCACTTGTGTGCGGTGTGTACATAGACCGCAAGGGGGCGGCCTGTCGTCTCGCCGACCCTCCGGCGCGCCTCCGCAGTGCGAGGAGCCACGCCGTAGGGTCTGCTTGCGCAGGGGCCGATCCTCGCGTACCCCTCTGACACCTGGTGATCCGGGTCTGTACTTTTGCCCACTTTTTGACGCCCTCTGGGGCCTGTATGGCGGTTCTGACCGCGTGAATCGCCTTCGGGCGAGATCTGTGCACCTCTTTCCCCGTGTGTGGCCTAGCGCGCTTGAGGGGTACGTAGACCCGGTCCCGGCGAGGAGGGTCTGCGCGCTTGGGGGTTGGTGCAGCCCACCTGCCACGTCAGCTGGCCCAAAACGTGATCGCAGCCGCTTGGCCTGCCCACATTCGAGAACTTTCTCGGTTGCCGCCCTCTTGGGTGCCCCGCATTTGCCCTTGGTTCCGAGATGGAAGGGGAATACGATGAGGAAGCCTGCCCCTATCTGCAGGATGATGAGTTCTATCAGGCGGTAGACAACTTCATCTATCGTTGCGTGACGGAGGTGGTAGGGCCCATGGAGGACCGCCTTTCCGCCCGCATCGTGGAGGAGTGCGCGAAGCTGGCAGCGGCGCAGGTGCCTCCGTTCCCCGAACTCCCGGGGACGTCCGGTGGGTTGCCACCCGCTCCGAAGAGACCTCGTGGGGAGGGACCTTCATCAGAGGCCCAAGGCGTGGACAGGGGCGCTTTCGAGCGGCTTCGTGACGCCTTCCTGGCCAAGGCGACGGCGGTGCCCCCTGCACCCTTGGTGGACCCTGGCACTTCGGGCGACGTGTCTACGGCGCCCGCCTCCCCGATCTACGACTCTCCGGACACAGATGACGACGGGGAGTCGACCCGTTCTTGGCTTCCGACACCTTCAGCGAAGGAGATGCCCCGAGACGAGTCGGGCATGCTGGACCCGGACGAGATCGTCCACCCCCGATCCGCGGCCTGGGCCCCGGGGGAGACGGTGGCGAAGTTTGTCGCGGGCAGGCTGCGCAAGCCCCTAGAAAAGGAGGCGAGGGGTTGCCTGCGTGGGGAATGCCCTTGGCCTACTCTGGAAGGGAAAGTGGCCATGACACCAGAGTTGGACCCCAAGATGGCCACCTTCCTGGCGAAATTCATGAAGGACCCCAGGAAGGGGATCGACCGGTCCTGGCGGGCTTGCCAGGACAAGTTGTTGGATGCGGTCGGGCCCGCCACGAAGATCCTCGATATGGCGGAGGAGGCTCGAGTGAATGGCACCGCCATTACACCGGAGGTGCTCTCCAACTGGGCCCAGAGGGTGATCGTATTTTTGGGCAACGCCAACTGTGCCCTGTCCACGGAGAGGCGGCGTTCGCTCCTTATCAAGCTGGATCCGAAGCTGGGGGACCTGGCCTCGTCGGAGGCAGGTGCCGTGGCTCAGGGTGGCCTCTTCGGTGAGCCTTTCATCCGCGAGCTGGGAAAGTTCGTGAATACGTTCACGTCGCTGGACAAGGCTCAGTCCAGCATCAAGAAGGTCTTCCACCAGCGTTTTTCTGGAGGGGCCGGTCGCGGCAGGGGCCGCGCGATCGGCCGTGGTCAGCAGACCAACAACCGAGGACAAGGCTCCAGAAGAGGTCAGTACCAGACCTCAGCCAACTACACCAACTTCTACCCCACGAGGGGACAGCGCTATGGTGGCAGAGGGTTCAAGAAGAACTCCGGACAAGGAAATGCCCCCGGTAAGTGTACCTTGCTTGGATCAAGTTCCGATTGGGGGGCGGCTGGCAAGCTTTTACGCGGAGTGAGAATTGCTCACTGCCGACGCTTGGGTTTTGCAAACTGTAAGAGGTTTCCATATCGAGTTTTACGACCAGCCAACTCAGGCGAGGCCCCCGCGCCCGATGGTTTTTTCAGAATCCGACGCACGATTGATAGACGAAGAGGTCTCAGACTTGCTGCGCAAGGGAGCCATCCGTCTGTCAACGCGCCACCCACATGGGTTCCTCAGCAACGTCTTCCTAGTGGACAAGACGGATGGGGGCAAGAGGCCGGTGATCAATCTCAAAGAGTTCAATGGGGGGTTGGTCTACCGTCACTTCAAGATGGAGGGGATCCACCTCCTTGGAGACGTGCTCCTCCCTCGGGATTGGATGGTACGACTGGATCTCAAGGATGCCTACTTGGTCGTTCCCATCCACCCCCCTCATCGTCGTTTCCTACAATTCCTGTGGGACGACAAGGTGTTCGAATTCACCGCCCTGCCGTTCGGTCTTTCTTCGGCCCCGTGGTGCTTCACGAAAGTCCTCCACCCGGTGGTGGAGTTTCTCAGAAGTCAGGGGGTCCGGATGCTTGTATACTTAGACGACATCCTCCTCATGGGGCAGTGCCCGGAGGTGTTGGCGGGCCAGCTGCGTCAAGCTGTCGGCCTGCTTCAGAGACTAGGGTTCGTCATCAACGGCTCCAAGTCGGTTTTGGTTCCCACTCAGCAGATCACCTTTTTGGGTTTCGTGGTGGACTCGGTACAGGCGGTCTTGAGCCTGCCGGGTCGGAAGGTCGCGAAGATTCGACACCTGCTCCGGCAGACGATCGCAAGGGAGCGTACGTCGCTGCGTCATATCGCCAAGGTGGTGGGCCTTCTCTCGTCCTCCATCCAGGCGATTTTCCCGGGCCCGCTGCACTACAGGGCTCTGCAGCGCTTGAAGGCGCAGCATCTGCGCCGTGGGATGTGTTACGACCAGTGGGTTCCCCTCACGGACGAAGTGAAGGAGGAAATGTCATGGTGGCTGTCTCACATGGAGGCATGGAATGGGCGAGCGATCTTCGGTTCGGCTCCGGACCTGATCATAGAGTCCGACGCCAGCAGGTCGGGCTGGGGCGCCCGGTGCGGGGATTTTTCCACCGGCGGCGCCTGGTCGTCAGAAGAACAACAATTGCATATCAATTGTTTGGAGCTCCTTGCGGGCTCCTTCGCAGTTCGCTGTTGGACCAAAGACTCGGTCAAGGCTTGTGTCCTGTTACGGATGGACAATATTTCGGCGGTTCGGTATGTGAACCACCTAGGAGGTCCTCGTTCCCGCGCCTTGGCGGATTTAGCGAAGGATTTCTGGGATTATTGCCTGTCTCGTCACATTGCGGTGACGGCGGAGTATCTGCCAGGCCAGTGCAATCAGGTAGCGGATTGGCACTCTCGACATCTCAGGGACGCCAGCCAGTGGAAACTGGATCCGGAAGTCTTCCGGTGGCTACACTCCCTTTGGGGTCCCTTCTCGGTGGACCTCTTTGCGTCCCGTCTCGACCACCAGCTGCCGTGGTTTTACAGCTGGAGGCCGGACCCTCTAGCGGAGGCCACGGACGCGTTCTTGCAGGATTGGAGTCGGGAACAGCCGTTCGCGTTTCCCCCGTTCTCCATGATCATGCGAACGGCGGCTCAAATACGCCGCCAGGGTGCGGAGCTGGTGTTGGTTACACCGCTGTGGAGGTCTCAAGTATGGTTTCCGGTTCTTCTGGAACTTTCTTGGGATTTTCCAATCCTACTCCCCCTATTTCCTCTGCTCCTGACGAACCCGGATCAGGAACCTCACCCTCTCGTCGTGCAGAACACTCTCCGCCTCGTGGCGTGGAGGCTCTCAGGAGACGCTGGGCGCTCCCGGGCCTTTCGGGGTCGGCTGAGCACTTGCTCTCCAAAGCATGGGCCGATAGTACGACGAAGCGTTACAGATCCGCTTGGCTTAAGTGGATGCGTTGGTGTTTACGAAGGGATCTGGATCCCGTGGTCGCAGGCCTTGTTCCCGTGCTGAATTTCCTGGCGCATTTGGCCGACAAGGGTCTAGCGTATAGGACGATCAATGCTATCCGGTCGGCGATTTCTGCGGGCCATGATAACATCGATGGCCACATAGGTAGGGGAACATCCTTTTGTGTGTCGGCTTCTGCGGGCGGTTCGCCTCGCACTGCCGCCAGAACCCAGGTACTCCGTCCTTTGGGGCGTCAATTTGGTTCTGAATTTGTTCCTGTCGTGGCCAGCCAATTCTTATCTGTCTCTTAAGGAGCTGTCGGTGAAGTTAGCCATGTTGTTATGTCTGGTTTCTTGTAGGCGCGTCTCGGACGTGCGCGCGCTGGATGTCTTTGCACGCATTTTTTCCCCGGATGGGGTTACTTTCACCGTGGGCCGGCGTACTAAGACGTCGTCGCGTTCCATTTCTTATCCAGCCTTTACTGACACTCCTAAGTTGTGTGTCGTGCAATGCCTCAAAGCATATGAGGACCTGACCTTGGATCTGCGCCCTCCGGGCGAGCGTCAGTTGTTGATTGCCCTGCGGAAGCCACACAAAGCTGTCTCCTCCCCTACTATTGCTCGGTGGGTGCGATGGGTCATGCAAGAGCAGGCATCAATACCTCTCTCTTTGGAGCACACTCCGCCAAGGGGGCCATGGCCTCTAAGGCATTCTCGGTGGGTGCTCGTCTGGAGGACTTAATGCGCGCGGCGGATTGGTCCTCTGATTCCACCTTCAAGAGGTTTTATTTTAAGCCGGTGGTGGATTTGGCTCAGTTGGTGGTAAGTAAGCTTTAAACTAGCATAATCTGAAGCCTCCGGTCCTGACATAGAATCGAAATTTGCCTAGCTTACGTAACTGTAAGTTTCAATTCTATTAAGGACACGGAGGCGAGGATTATCCCACCCGGGCCACAGTGGTGTCTCTACCCACCCGTATGGCAGTAAGTAAAGCGTTTTCCTTTACATTGTCAGTACTGTGTTGTTCACTGAATGCTCCTCGCCTTGTTGTCGCATTCCTGGGCCACCTCGCTGACGCTGTTCCTTTTTTGACAGGCAACGACGGTGCTAAGCAGGACCAATGAGGCTCAAGCGTGATCTGCGCGAAGAAAGAGGAGGAAGATGATGAGAAGTCCGGTTATATAGTGATGATGGACAGCGTAAAAGGACTATGGACTATTGTTACGCAAAGAGACTCTTGGGAGTTGTTGTTTATTTTTGTTGAACATTACGTCAATGCTTTATGTTTAAAGCATTTTTGTTCTTATTATATCTTTTCCTAAGCTGCTGTGGAGTCTTTATGTTAATAAAGCGAAGGAAGATATAGCATAATCCTCGCCTCCGTGTCCTTAATAGAATTGAAACTTACCGTTACGTAAGCTAGGCAAATTTCGATTCACATGCAGTGCATTATTCTGCCAACTAGTAGTTGGGTGTGAAACTCTTCTCTTGTATAGTAGTCTTTTTTTTTTTTTTATGCCGCCTGTCCCCAATATTTAGTGTCCATTCCAACCTCTCTTCCACAGAAGCCTGCACACTTGGTTGCAATCTTCATTCTTTTTCAACGCCGTTGGGTCTTGGAAGCATTGCTGATGGATCTACCCTTGCCGAAAGGAGGGAATTATCCTGAAAGTTTGTTGAAGTAAACACTGACGTTTCAGAGGATAACTGTTGGTATTGTGATCTGATTTAGAGAATCTGGTTGGATTATTCCCGGACGCACAACAAATTAAGAGTTGTAGGAGACTTCACATCGAAGGAAGATAGGAGACTGCACTGACAGAGGGTCTCTTGTTCAGGGTTATATGGAAAACATACCTTTTCGGTCCTGTCTAGAATGTCATTACAAGTTAGGCCAGAAGGATAACCATACTGTGTGTAACCTTTATTACCAAGAGGTCACTTGGCTGGCAACTGTGAGGCCTGCACAGAATTCAAATCAGAGACCTTAAGAACAAGGGGAAAAAAAGCAAGTACACTACGCTATGCAGGGGTGGAAGGGAACACTAAAAGACCTTGGGCTATTGAGCAAGGTGGACAACCTCACGAGTGAGAGGACTCCGACATCGACTAACGTCTAACGAGACACTGAAAACTTAAGGATAAACAGCCACAGGTAACGTTGAAGAAAGAGTGTGGGCGAGCCTCAAACAACAGACTCTAGAAACCAAAAGCTGCTTCAGTGCCAAAGGTCTTGCTGACCAAAGCCAAGCAGACACTGAAAGAGCCCCTCTGGTCCCACATCAAGGACACCGCAGGCGGACGTACCAGCAAAAAGACGCTGGCGTCTCAGACGAACGACATCAAGGTGAAGGCGAAGAAAGGGTTAAGTGAAATGCCGATACCAGAGGCCTCAATGTCGAAAAAGTGATGGACACTCACACTCGACACTGAAAAGATCAAAGGGAAGAATAGGGGTCTCAAAGCGGAATTGGAAACAGTCCTCCAATAAATGAAAGATTTAAATTCTTCTCTCAGAGTTCAGAATTCTGTCAAAAGCTTTGACGGAGCACACACAAGAGGGCAAGGATTTGGAAGAACTGTAGCCTCCCATGACCCTCGAGCGACAGCAAGAGGAGGATCAGGAGTTCTCCAATGAGGAAGAGGAACCATAGTCTTGGGCCTCTTTCAAGACAAGGATTTGTCATACCTCTAAACCCAATGGCAGGACCTCGCAAACAATTCCCCGGAGGAAGGAATAGACACATCTGTTGAGGCCTTCGCCCCAGGGTAATATTACCATGTACAACCAACTAATAAAGAGGATTGCAGACAAGTATTGTGTACAATAGGAGGGGGAGAAGTCTCAACCTATTTTATTAGAGACAATGCTACCTTCACCAGAGAAAGAGTCAATAATTGCCCATTCTGCCAGACATACTGAACCAGAGTAGAGAGACATTCAAGGAACCTGCAACTGGCAGGTCTGTGAAACCCAGAGCTGAAAAGTACAAGCATACCTCAAAGGACCCACTATACATTAGAGGTAATGTCACCGGACTCCATCATTGCAGCCTCGAAGAGGGCAAAGGTGCCAACTACTTCCAGACCGACTCCAGATAAGAGTAAAAGAATGGACATGGTGGGTAGGACGTTTGTAAGACGAGCAGCGACACAGTCGTGCATAGCTAACTAGGGGAGAGGGCAGAGCTGATGAAACATCTACTTAATCAGTATCAAAAGAGAGTGGCATCCCTCAGAAGAAGGGAAGACTATCAGAAACACCTGTTTGAAATCTTCGCTAGCTGCTGCAGTCAAATTATGGCAGGGGCAATCCAAAGCAGGCATACCTGGCTGCCGGTGTTCGGCTTCAAAATTAGGTTCCTGCAAATATCATTAAAACAACTTTCAACTGGGAACACCTTTTTGGGAGCTCAGTGGATGATGCCTTGCAGCAGCTGAAGAAGGATAGCTATACTGCAAAATTGATAGGAGCTCTATAGTAAAGGGAACAGCAAAGGCGAGGATGTACACCTACTAGAAGACTGGTGGGACCAGGTGGCTTTCAAAGTGCTACCAAACACCAGAGCTTTCAAAGTGCAAGCCAAGTGTAGATCCGAACCCAGATGTGGTAGTACCAAGAACCACAGATGCAACCATTTCGTAGACAGGGGAGAGGCATATCACAGCCACTGAGCGAGGCTGCACCATTGAGCAAGTGACTTAGAAAACCAACACCCCCAATCACACTCAACACCTGTGGTTGGGGCTGGGTGGATAGGAGCCTGCTTCCAGGAGTGGAGGAAGGTCACTTCAGAAAAGTGGTTACTTCAAATGATTCAACATGGTTGTTGCATAGAATTAGTCAAACACTCACCAGGACCTAAGAAAAACATCCACACAAGAGAAGAAAAAACTTGGCTATGACAAGAAGTGAAAGATTTGTTGGAGAAAAGGGCAATTGAGAGGGTGCCCAGGAGGAGATCAGCCATATTTTCTGATCCTAAAGCAAGACTGATAACTATGGCCTATTCTAAACTTCGTTTCTTAAATAAGTTCTTAAAGGCACAGTAGTTCAAAAAGACAATGCTGCAAAATGTCATTCAGCAGGGAGACTATAGGGCTACTATAGGCCTAAAAAATGCCTATCTGCACATCCCAGTAAATCGCAAGCAAATCTTGTGCTTTGTTATAGATAGAACTCATTATCAATTGAATGTGCTACAATAACTCGTAGAGTGTTTACAAAATGCTTAGGAGCAGTGTCAGCAAACCTGAGAAGGCAAGGGATACATGTATACCCTTACCTAGATAACTGGTTGGTAAAAGCAAACTCGTTACACAAGTGCCGAAGCAACAAAAACCGTGATGATGCTCCACAACTGAGATTTTCCATAAGCAAGCCAACTGCGGCAGAACAAGAGAAACACTTTCTGGGAGCAAGATTCAGCAAAGCAGAAGCGACAGCAAACCCTTACGAGAACAGAATGCTTTTGATAGAACAAGGAGCTCGCCAGTACCAGAAGGGTCAGTTTTTGACTGAGTACTGTAGGGAGGATGGCTTCTTGCATACCTTTAATACCATATGCACGGTTGCACATGAGACCAATTCAGGAATGGGTCCAGAGCCAATGGTTGCACGCAGCTGGGTGTTGGGAAGATTAAGTGATTGCCGCACAAAGTGTACAGGAGGAGATGGTGTGGTGGAGCAGGATAAATATAACGCCTGGAAGACCCTTCATATTGCCCACTCTAAAAGTGGCCATTACTACAGACAGCTCGCATATGGGATTGGGAGCTCATATGGGGAAGCTCAAGATCAGAGAGATCTCTTGAACTGAAGCAGTAGACACATAAACATACTGGAGCTGAAAACAGTTTTCCTAGCCATAAATGCCTTTCAGAAGCAGCTGTGGGGAAAATCAATACTAACCAAATAGACAACACAACAACTATGTCCTACCTCAACAAGGAGGCACGAAATCCTTTGCCCTTTCAAGGCTATCACAAAAGGTCTAGAAAGGGGCCATCCAAAGACAAACATAACGACAATACAACTAATAGGGAAAGACAATGTAGAAGTGGTCAAGCTGAGCAGACAAGCATCTACCTCACAATAGTGGGAACTGAATCACAGTAATCAAAAAGGTGTTCAGACAACGGGGACCACTAGAAATAGAAGTTTTTGCACTACCAGAAAATGCAAAATGCTAATCCTTGGTGTCCAAACATCCACACCAACACTCCCTGGGGAATGCACTGTCTGTCTGTTGACTGATTACGGAATTGTGGTCACGCTTTTTTCCCAATTCCACTGTTACCATTAGTGATTAACAAGCGCAGACAGTTGTAGATGACTTTAATACTCCTCGACCCACAGTGGTCGAGACAGACTTGGTTCACAGACCTAATAGAGATGGCACACAACAAGATGCTGAGACAATCAGCATTACAGGATCTGCTCTTCATCCAGGAAGGGAGGATTCTCAACCCAGAACCGAGCGCACAGGCTAGCAGTATAGCTCCTGAGGACCTAGATTAGACTACCTGAAAAAACAATGGCAGTCCTCAAAGAAGCAAGAAGACCGACAACTAGGAAATGCTACATAGCTAAGTGGGAGAGATACTCGAGGTGAGACCAGAAATTTGGCCTCTTGCAGAACAGGAGACACTACAGTTATACGATACTTCACACACCTGCTAGACAACAAACTAATTTATGCATCTTTAAAAGTGCATGTCAGCAAAAGTGGCCTACACAAGAGGTAAGATAGGAAGAAACTTATTCACTACACCTGTGATCAAGAGATTTCAGGTAGGATCTAAAAGAATAGCCCACCAAGAAGTACCCCAACACGTAACCTAAATGAAGTGAAAAACAATATACAAAAGGGAGTGCTTTAGAAGTCCAATGTTTTTACTGAAAGTTCACTTAATCACCTAATTACCAAAATATAGTGTTGACCCACCTGATGAAGAAACCCTTTGAGCCCTTCCACAAGGCCACTTTATCATTAGTCACACCTAGAACAGCCATTTTAATCACAATTACTTTTCTCCGTAGAGTAAGCGAGTTGTGAGTATGAACCATCCAGGAAACATACATGCAAATACACAAGGACAGGATAGTCATGAGAACAATCCACATTTCCCACCATATGTCATATCCCAGTTTGACATAAACCAGACAATCCACACACCTAGCTTCTTCGAAGAGCCAAAAACTCTGGCAGAAAGAGCACTACATACACTAGACGCATGAAGAGCAATAATGTATTCTATGGGGAGAATAAAGCCAATCAGGAAAGGAAATCATCTTTTTGTATCATTCTCAGACAATAACAAAGGGAATTCAGTCCCTAAGAACACAATTGCGAGGTGGATTCATCAAACAATCCAGATGTGTCTCAGGACAGCTGACATACAACTATAAATTAAACCAAGAGCCTATTCGACACGTAAGAAAAGAGCTACAGTAGTCTTCCTGACAAATGTTCCGGTAAATGGCATATGCATGACGGCTACTTGGTCATCAGTGCATACGTTCACAAAACACTACTGTATTGACGTACAGATGAATAGGGAGGCGCAAGTGAGACAGAGTACTAAAACATTTGTTTACAAGCTTGAACACCTCTTCAAACCAGCCTCCACAATGATGAAAAACGCTACAAAATCATTGCAGATTAGACTGGATTATTCCACAAGGGATAAAATTGTCAGTTCGAGGCATGTGGGCTGCTGAATTCATATCTGTGCATAGATCCCCGCCTAGTGTTGGGTCCGGATGATTGCACCTTGTTGTCCTGGAGGAGTCTTCGAAGTATCACGAGATAGGTGGCTCCTCCCTTGGACTACAGTGCGCGTGGGCATCCTCTCCATCTTCAGATTGTTTTTTTCCGCCATTGGGTTCGGATGTTTTTCTTACACTCGAAGTTCGGAATCGAAACCAAACCTTTTTAAAGGCCAAAAGGCCTTCGGAATCGACGGTATTGTTTCTGCTCGGTGCCTATTACCTCGGATAAACTTCCTCCTTCTCTCCGGTCGTCGACGCGGCACGTTGGGCTTTTCGACGTCACGTGGGCCTATCGTCTATGGAACAGAGTCCATTTAAATTCTGCCCACAATGCCATTCCAAGTACCCGCATACCGACAGACATCCAGTATGCAACAAGTGCTTGTCACCGGACCATAAAGAAGAAGATTGCCTGGCTTGTGCCCAATTCCGTTCCAAAAAGACGATCCAGTATAGACGGGCCGCTAGGCAAGAGATGCAGAGACCAGCACCAGACCCGGAAGCGACGATGACCAAGAGCTAGTCGACGTAGAAGACTCTGATCTAGAAATCGTGGCCGTCGAGGACGATTCGGAAGACTAACAGATCCCGCAAAGGCGAACCGTGAGTACACTGCCCCTGAAACCCACTCTACCGAGAACAAAGGCTCCGGTCGAGGCATCGCCAACAGGCCTTAGCCAAGATCAAGATACTGATTCAATAGCCCCGCATTCAAGCTCGGCTACGAATACCAAGAAAAAGCCTCTTGACACTCCAGGCCCAAGTCACGTTCTCAAAAAACCAAAGGTTGTCGATTCGAATGCTGTCGGACCTAAGGTCATCGTACCGAAAGTCGCAGACCCAAAGGCCGCCGAGCCGAGGCTCGACTTACCTCGTAAGCCTTTACAACCAAAGGTCGTCGACCCAAAAATGGGTGTCGACATTAACGTCGCACCGAAAAAGCCAGTCAAACCGAAAGTCGACGAACCGAAAGCAGTCCAACCAAAGTAGGTTGCGCCAAAGCCGATCGACCCGAGCACAACTACTCTGAAGAACCCAGTTGAAGCGAATAAACCAATCGATTCGACAAAGGACAAACAACCAAAGAAGGTCATACCTCCGAAAAAAACGGTCCGACCTACAAGTCCGGTCGATCCGAAACCAAGCTTCGACCCGAAGAAGGCTGAAAAGACACCTAAGCCTATCAAACCGACAAAACCTGTCGATCCAAAACCAACGTCGAACCAAAAATGACCAAACCCAAGGATTCGACTCCAAAACCAAGGACAGTGGAAGAAGAACTCTTTCACCCTGATCCTATAGATCCTATAGAAGAGGAACAATCAAAACTGTACAAAGACCCTGAGACTGGCAAGGTAACAGTTTACCGCAAAAATAAGAGACCAGTGGACAGTGAACCTTCTTCACCAATTCCTCTAAAGAAAAAATAGACTCTGCCACTTCTCCACTTAGACCAATCGAACCTGTCTCTCCTACTATGTCTACCATGCCTTCTGCCCCTTACTCTCCTACACAGTCAGAATATAATGTAGATTATGCAGAAGAGGATCCTGAGCAAGATTACAACTATCCACAGGACCCAGAGACACAGGATAACACATGGGACAATCAACAAGACCCATATGATACAAATCCCATCCTTGACACCTCCTCCTACCCAGTTAAACCATCACCCACAGATGATCACAGTAGCATTTAACCTACTAGTGGACAGGGCCGCACTATACCACAATGTTGATATGTATAGTGACCCAATAGAGGAGGATTTCCTTTTTGACACATTTGCCTCTTCTGAGAGAACAGTTAAAACACTCCCTATGTTAAAGGGTGTACTAAAACACGCTACTGATATCTTTAAGGATACAGCTAGAGCACATTTTATCAACCCTAGGATTGAGAAAAAATATAGGCCTGCCCCTACAGACCCGACATATATTAGAGGTCAACAACCACTTGATTCACTAGTTGTAGCTAATGCATGAAAAAGGGCTAACTCCCAAACAACTGGAGAAGCACCACCTCCCGATTAAAGAATAAAAAATCCTTGAAGCCTCAGGAAAAAAAGTGGCTGCACAGGCAGCCAAATCATGGAGAATAGCTAACACGCAGGCTCTACTAGCTCGCTATGATAGGGCACACTACGATAGACTAGAGAGCATACTGCAACATCTACCTGAGCCATTCAAAGAAAAAGCTGATGCTCTTATTCAGGAGCGGAAGCTCATCACAAATGCTTCCATTAAATGTGCATTAGACACAGCAGATACCGCAGCAAGATCCGTTACGACTAGTGTCGTGCTAAGACGACACGCATGGCTACGCATCTCAGGCTTTAAAAGCGAGGTGCAATCTACTATTCTAAACCAGCCGGTCAATCCAGACTTCCTCTTGGGACCAGCAGTAGATAATATTCTGGATAAAATGAAAAAAGACACAGACTGCAAAATCAATGGGTTCCAACAGCATAAAAGCTCCTTTCGGCGCTCATCATACAGAGGAGCTGCACAAGGCAACACGTCACAAGGTGCCTCGGCATATATAGCCAATACCCAGTCCACCTTCAATAAAGGTCCCAATCGAGGTGGATACAGAGGAAATAGCAATAAGGGGAGAGGACGTGGAGGCAATAACAGAGCCCCCACTGCCACAAAACAGTGACTTTAATACACTACCTCCAGACCACATAACACCGGTCGGAGGAAGATTACAACAGTTTACCAGTCTGGAACAACATTACCACAGACAGGTGGGTAAGACAAAGTTCGAGGCATGTGGGCTGCTAAATTCATATCTTAGCATTAGATCGCCGCCTAGTGTTGGGTCCGGATGATCGCACATTGTTGTCCTGGAAGAGTCTTCGAAGTATCCTGAGATAGGTGGCTCCTCCCCTGGACTACAGTGCGCATGGGCATCGGCTCCATCCCCAGATTGTTTTTTTCCGCCATTGGGTTCGGATGCGGTCTCGACGTCTCTCTGTCGGAACCGAGAAAACATAACTCTAAACGGCCAAAAGGCCTTGTATTCTTTACGTCGGTATTGTTTGCGTGCGGTCTCGAGTTCTTCCGTCTCTCGGAGCCGGAATCAGCGGAGTATTTGCACTCTTCGGACATCGAGGCCTTCTCATCGCGACTCGACAGCGACCTTCCAGCATGGAGCGGAGTCCGTTTAAACTCTGTCCGCTCTGTGGGTCCAAATACCCACATATAGACGTACACCCGGTCTGTAACAAATGCCTTTCACCAGACCATAACGAAAACAACTGCATGGCCTGTGCGAGTTTCAGGTCAAAGAAGACACTCACGATTCGGCACGCGGTGCGCCTTGTGGCCAAACAAGCGGCCCCGGATCCAGAAAACATCTTCGACGACCGAGAAGAGGAGGACCAGAGCCATCATCTTCAAATCTCCCCGCCCGAGACGGAGGTCGAGGCAGATCCGGAAGACGACGACGGAGTCGTGGATCAAGGCCTTGAATACGTCGACGAGGTAGGGGACGTCGAAGAGGTTTATGGGGCCGCGGAAGATAGCTCAGGGGACGAGCTATGCCCCGAAGTTTACGGACATAAAGAGCGGGTCACGGGATCGCCTGTCGGCCTTACCCAAGACCCCGTAGCGCAAGCCACGGCCCCGCCTTCAGGCCCGGCCACGGACATACTTGCTGCGCATAGGGTATCGAAACCGAAACTGAAACCTACGGTATCGACTACACCTAAAATGGCCGAGCCAAAACCGAAACCGAAACTTAAGGACTCGAGCGTCCCTAAGATGGCGGCCGTACCAGCGAAGACGACTAAGCCCGCTGCTTCATCGACTCCGTCGACCTCCGGTCCACAGAAGTCGAAGAAATCTGTCGATTCCACAGTGTCGAAATCGGCGCCAGAGGAGGGATCCTCTAAGAAGGGTGGCACGCACAGGTCAAGCGCGGCGACGCCGGCTAAGCCCGCCAAAGCCAGCGACACGGCTCCAGCTCCGACTGGGACTTCGGTTGTCGGACGCGTGGTGGAAGCAGTGCCGTCCAAGTCACACGGATCGAAGGCTGGCGCATCTGCGCATCGGTCCAAGGACTCTGGGTCGGCGGACGCGGCATCATCGTCCAAAACTCAGAAGGGCCAACACGACGTCGGATCCGAAGGCAAGGCCTCCTCGTCGGTGCCAAAGGCCACTGTCAGTGACGCGTCCCCCATCGCTTCTTCAATACAAAGAATAAGGGAGATGGCCTCTGCTTCATCGGCGCCGGCGCCATCGCCGCAGAAGGCGATAGACATTCCGGTCAAGCCTGCGAGTAAACTCCTCTTCCTCCTGCCGCCAAAAGAGGCGCCGAAGGCCTTTTCAACAAAATCGACGCCAAAGAAGTCGGATTCTTCAACGGCAGGGGCACTTTCAGGTCGAGGACTCAACTCCGAAGAGGATTCTGAGTGCTTTATCGATGCAGACACTGGGAAATTGACCCTTTACAAGAGGAGGATCACTTCACAGCCGGTGGACTATGTCATACCCCTAAAGAAGAAAAAGTTTCCCCAAGACGCCTCAGGCCTCATGGAACCTATCCAGCCTCCTCCAAGAAGGAGCCCAACTCCGTCTCCCGACCACTCTGAAAGTGAGGGTTATGATGAAGATGGCCAATACACTTTCCCAGTCAATGAACCAGATCCACAGCCGGATTCATATGATGACATTGGGGACCAAGACACCCAAAATATGGGGCAGGACCCACAGCCTTTCAGTACACGTGCATCCCCAACAGAGGATTCTGCAGGTTTCCATGCACTAATTGAGAGGGCAGCTGCTAATCATGATGTGGACATGCATGCTGACCCAGTTGAAGAAGACTTTCTATTCGACACTTTTTCAGTTTCAGACAGAACTGTAAAGACACTGCCTATGCTCAAAGGAGTCCTCAAGCATGCTGCGGACATCTTTAAAGAGCCTACCAGGGCGAGGGTGGTCAATCCACGTATTGAAAAGAAATACAGACCAGCACCTGCAGATCCTGCATACATTCGGGGACAGTTGCCGCTTGACTCCCTGGTGGTCGCAAATGCCCGAAAAAGGGCCAACTCCCAAACAACGGGTGAAGCTCCTCCCCCGGATAAGGAGTCCAAAGTGCTAGAGGCAGGAGGCAAACGTGTAGCTGCGCAGGCTGCCAATTTCTGGCGTATTGCAAATACACAGGCACTATTGGCACATTATAATAGGTCGCATTACGACACCCTAGAGCAAATTGTACAACACCTGCCTCCGCAGTTTCAAGAGGGCACCAAAATGATTATACAGGAAGGGCAACTGATCTCCAACGCGGCCATAAAGTGTGCACTTGATGCCGCGGACACAGCCGCTAGGACCATTAACACTAGCGTCATGCTGAGACGACAGGCATGGCTCCGCATTTCGGGGTTTAAACCTGACATTCAAACAACCATACTTAATCAACCAGTCAATCCTGATAGACTGTTTGGTCCAGATGTTGACACCACCCTAGAAAAAATTAAAAAAGACACCGAAACTGCTAAGTCTATGGGGGCCCTACAATCACAACAGTTTCGTGGCAATAATTTTCGTCGCTCAGGTGCACGTGGGGTCACCAGAGGACAGATGGGTCAGCAATCACAATTCTCTAGAGGTGGAGCACAATCCTCGTACCCCAAACAGAACAAAGGGGGCTACAGGGGAAACAGCACCAGAGGACGCGCCAGAGGAAACAACAACTCACGCTCCTCTACCCCAAGCAAACAGTGACTCTCGGTCACTGCCCCCCGACCACTTAACACCTGTCGGGGGGAGACTACAGCAGTTCCTGCCCGTCTGGATCAACATCACCACAGACAGGTGGGTGCGACAACTTATCCAGTACGGTTATTGTCTAGAGTTAAAATCCACTCCACCCAACATTCCACCAAGGCAAAGACCTATGTCCGCAGAGCACTTGCACTTATTGCAGCAGGAAGTGGTGGTGATGCTGCAAAAAGGAGCAATCGAGCTCGTGCCACTGGGGGAGGAAGGCACGGGGGTATATTCCCTGTACTTCCTTATTCCAAAGAAGGATGGATCTCTCAGACCAATTCTGGATCTCCGTCCCCTCAATCTGAATATACTGTCAGAACATTTCCATATGCTTACACTGCAACAGATTCTTCCCTTGTTAAACCAAGGAGACTTCTTAGCAACCTTAGACCTCAAGGATGCTTATTTCCACATTCCACTACACCCGTCCCACAGAAAATACCTCAGGTTCACTATCCAAGGCAAGCATTATCAGTTCAAGGTCCTACCCTTCGGAGTCACCACAGCCCCAAGGGTGTTTACCAAGTGTCTGGCGACAGTAGCAGCGCACCTCAGAAGGCAGAACATCCATGTTTACCCCTACCTGGACGACTGGCTCGTTCAAGCCAAGTCGGAACAACAGTGCGCCGCGGACATGTCAACTACCATTCACCTCCTGCACGACCTGGGTTTCTCGTTGAATTACCCAAAGTCGCATCTTCAGCCGGCACATGTCCGGCAGTTTCTGGGTGCGACGATCAACACCCTGACGGCCAAAGCTCAACCAAACCAAGTCAGGATAGACAGCATGCAGTCTCTAATCCAGAAGTTCAGACCAAAACACTCGCTTCCAGCGAGAGTGTTCATGCAGTTGATAGGCATGATGGCCTCCTGCATCTTCATAGTCCCTCACGCACGGCTGCATATGCGCCCGCTCCAGGAGTGCTTAGCAAATCAGTGGACACAGGCTCAGGGACAATTAACAGACCTAGTGTTGGTTACCAGTCGGGCATACGACTCTCTGCATTGGTGGACTCCACACAACCTTTGCAAGGGCCGACTGTTCCAGGAGCCAGTGCCACAGGTTATCCTGACAACGGACGCATCTCTCCAGGGATGGGGAGCTCATCTGCTCCCTTACACGGTGCAGGGACTATGGTCGACGCAGCAACAGAAGATGCACATCAACTATCTAGAACTGATGGCGATCTTCATGGCGCTCAAGTCCTTCATTGTACATCTGTGCAACAAAGTCGTGTTAGTCCGGACGGACAACATGACCGCGATGTACTACATCCAAAAGCAGGGGGGCACCCACTCACCGCAGCTGTCTCATCTGGCTCAGAGCATGTGGAAGTGGGCCATTCAGAGGAACATCTTCCTCATGGCAGAACACCTCCCAAGGAAGGACAATCAAATGGCGGATCTGCTCAGCAGATACAGCCATCAAATGCACGAGTGGGAGATACATCCATCAGTACTCCAGCCGTACTTCCAAAAGTGGGGTCGTCCAGAGATAGACCTGTTCGCCACAAGGGAGAACGCAAAATGCCAAAGCTTCGCCGCCAGGTTCCCACACCCGCAATCACAGGGCAATGCGATATGGATGAACTGGTCAGGCAAATTTGCGTACGCTTTTCCCCCGACACCTCTGATACCACTGGTGGCGAGGAAAATAAGGCAACACTCGATGACACTCATCCTAGTTGCTCCAACGTGGGCGCGCCAGGCCTGGTACACCACGTTCCTCGAATTCTCTGTGGTACCGCATCAAAGACTGCGCCTCACGCCCAGGCTTTTGACGCAGAACCATGGAGAAATTCAGCATCCAGATCCGCAACAGCTCAACCTAGCGATCTGGCTCCTGAAGGCTTAGAGTTTGGATACCTCAACCTACCTCCTGAATGCATGAACATCATCAAGGAGGCGAGGAAACCAACAACCAGAGCATGCTATGCCGCAAAATGGAAGCGTTTTGTCATTTACTGTGCAGCCAATGACATAAACCCGCTAGATGCATCTATCCCTAACATCATTTGCTATCTGTTACATCTTTACAAGTGCAATCTAGCGTTCACTTCTATTCGGATACATCTATCCGCCATCGCAGCTTACCTTCAAAACAGGCAGCATCTCTCTGTCTTCAGGGTGCCTGCCATTAAAGCTTTCCTTGAAGGTCTGAAACGAGTCATTCCCCCAAGAACACCGCCAGCTCCGGTGTGGAACCTCAATGTGGTCCTCACCAGACTGATGGGACCACCATTTGAGCCACTGCACTCGTGTGAACTACAATTCCTAACGTGGAAAGTAGCTTTCCTAATTGCTATTACGTCACTAAGGCGTGTTAGTGAGCTACAGGCGCTCACAATCCAAGAGCCATTCATTCAGATTCATCCAAATAGGGTAGTGCTACGTACTAACCCCAAATTCCTTCCGAAGGTGGTGTCACAATTTCATCTCAACCAAACTATCGACTTGCCGGCATTCTTCCAAAACCCACAAACAGTGGCGGAAAGAATGCTCCATACGTTAGACGTAAGGAGGGCGTTGATGTACTACATAGACAGGACACAACACTTTAGGAAAACAAAACAACTTTTTGTTGCCTTCTCACCAAAACACAAAGGCAACCCGATTTCCAAAGCAGGAATAGCCAGATGGATTGTTAAGTGCATTCAAATCTGTTATCAAAAGGCCAAGCGCACTTTAACAGTACCCCCAAGGGCGCACTCCACACGCAAATTGGGGGCATCCATGGCTTTCCTAGGGAACATTCCTTTAGAGGACATTTGCAGAGCAGCCACGTGGGTTACACCACATACCTTTACAAAACACTACTGTGTTGATGTGCATTCCAAGCAGCAAGCGGCTGTAGGACAGGCTGTTCTCAAGACACTTTTTCAGGTTTCTGCAGCTGGCACGGGCAACCACCGCTGATGGAGGGACTGCTATATATTCTATGCTAAGATATGAATTTAGCAGCCCACATGCCTCGAACTGAATATGCTACTTACCAGTATGCATCTGTTCTTGGCATGTAGGGCTGCTAACATTCATATCGCCCACCCTCCTCCCCGGTGCCTGTCGCAGCTGCAGATATACTATTGTATTCAATCATTAGCATGGACATCCCTTACACTTTTCACTCCATCTTCTGCCACAATGGCGAAAAACAATCTGGGGATGGAGCCGATGCCCATGCGCACTGTAGTCCAGGGGAGGAGCCACCTATCTCAGGATACTTCGAAGACTCTTCCAGGACAACAATGTGCGATCATCCGGACCCAACACTAGGCGGCGATCTAATGCTAAGATATGAATGTTAGCAGCCCTACATGCCAAGAACAGATGCATACTGGTAAGTAGCATATTCATTATCCAGTATGGCTACTGTCTAGAACTGACTTCTACTCCACCCAACATACCACCCAGACACCGTCCAATGTCCACGGAACACATCGCCCTGTTACAACAAGCACTTTCCAGCACCAAGGAACAGGAGTATACTCACTATACTTCATCATTCCCAAGAAGGATGGGTCCCTCAGACCAATACTGAACCTCAGACCCCTAAACCAGTATATACTTTCGGAGCACTTCCACATGATCACTCTACAGCAAGTCTTCCCGTTGCTAAGGCAAGGAGACTTCCTAGCAACCTTAGACCTCAAGAATGCGTACCTCCACATACCTATACATCCTTCTCACAAGAAGTATCTCAGGTTCACAATCCAAAACCAGCACTATCAATTCAAAGTTCTCCCCTTTGCGGTGACCACAGCTCCAAGAGTGTTCACAAAATGTCTAGCGACAGTAGCTGCACATCTAAGGAGACAAAACATTCACGTTTATCCATACCTGGACGATTTGCTGATACAAGCAAAATCGTACGAACAGTGCAAGAGCCATATTTCTCAAACACTTCAGCTGCTACACAGCTTAGGCTTTTCCATAAACTACCCAAAATCCAACTTACAGCCATCCCACATACAGCAATATCTGGGAGCTACTATGAACACCTCGCTGGCAAAGGCATATCCAAACGCAGCGAGGATAGCCAGTATGCAAATGCTCATTAGCAAATTCCAACCACAACACTCCCTGTCCGCTCGAGTGTTCATGCAGCTCATAGGCATGATGGCCTCCTGCATTTTCATTGTCCCTCATGCCAGACTTCACATGCGTCCACTGTAGGAATGCCTAGCAAAACAGTGGAACCAAGCTCAAGGACTATTAAAGGACCTAGTGTTGTTAAACAGTCATGCATACAGCTCTCTGTAGTGGTGGAACCCACAAAACCTTTCCAAAGGACGACTGTTCCAAGAGCAGGTTCCACAAATAGTGATAACAGCGGACGCATCACTGTTAGGTTGGGGAGCCCACGTACTCCAATACACAGTGCAAGGGCTTTGGACAACCCAGTAGAAAAAATTGCATATCAACCATTTGGAGTTGCTAGCAATATTTCTAGCTCTAAAAGCATTCCAGAAACACCTGTACAACAAGACTGTGTTGATCCGGACGGACAACATGACAGCCATGTACTACATACAGAAACAGGGAGGAATGCACTCTCTACAACTGTCTCACTTAGCGCAAAGCATATGAAAGTGGGCAATTCCAAAAAACATCTTTCTCCTGGCAGAACACCTACCAAGGAAGGACAATCAGATAGCGGATCTACTCGTCAGACACAGCCAGCAACTACACAAATTGGAGATTCACCCTCAAGTCCTTCAACCATTCTTTCAAAAATGGGGGCACCCAGAAATAGACCTGTTTGCCACAAAAGAAAACTCAAAATGCCAGTACTTTCCCGCCAGGTTCCCACATCCATTGTCACAGGGCAATGCGATATGGATGAACTAGTCAGGCAGATTTGCGTACGCTTTTCCCCCAGCTCCACTAATGGCACGCAAACTCAGGCAACAGTCAGTCACAATGATCCTAGTTGCTCCAACTTGGGCTAGGCAGCCATGGTACACAACGTTCCTAGAACTCTCAGTAGTGCCTCATCAAAGAATAAAACTCACACCCAGTCTTCTGACTCAGAGCCATGGAGAAATCAAACACCCAGATCCCAATCAGTTAAACCTAGCGATCGAGCTCCTGAAGTCTGAGAGTTCGGATACCTTAACTTGCCTCCAGACTGCTTGAACATCATTAAGGTGGCAAGAAGGCCAACTACTAGGGCATGTTATGCAGCTAAATGGAAACGATTTGTTATTTACTGTTACAATAACCAAATCAATCCATTAGATGCTTCTATACAAAACATCATATGCTACCTATTACACCTTCAAAGGTGCAACATATCTTATTCTTCTATAAGACTACACTTAGCTGCTATAGCAGCATACCTCCAAAACAGACAACACCTTTCACTGTTTAGAGTACCAGCAATAAAAGTGTTCATGGAGGGCCTCAAAAGAGTAATTCCTCCAAAAAACCCACCTTCACCATTCTGGAATCTAAACGTTGTACTCACCAGACTTATGGGGCCTCCTTTTGAGCAAAAGAAGAGATGTCCGGTCAAAGGGATGTGTGTAATGTACTGGAAACTAAAGAGAATGTGGGTTTGTGCAACAACCACAAGAACACAGGGCTGAGAAACTCCCATCAGCCCACCCTTATGGCGGAGCATCATCATGTGGGATTCAGATAGTGGATCCAAACCTCGCCCAATCCATCAATCGATGGTGCGGAGATGGATATCTGAGGTAGACTCTAGCCACGGTGTTCAAACTGTGCTAAAATATTTGACACATTTACTACAAAGTAAATTGTTTCACTTCGCTAAAAGTACACTTAGCAGCAATATTAGTGTATACTTCACATGTAGTCAAACGGTTCGTTGAAGGAGCAAAAAGAATTGCACCCCCAAAAATGGTACCAGCACCAACATGGAATCGGAACATAGTTCTAGCGCAAATGATGAAAGCACCATTCAAACCACTACACAAAGCAACGCCACAAATGCTCACGCTAAAAAATGACCTTTTTAGTGGCAATAACATCCCTACATAGTTAGCGAATTACAGGCACTAACACTACAGGAACCCTACTTCCAAATACATAGTAACTGGATTGTCATGAAGACAGAGCCTCAATTCATACTAAAGGTAGTATCAAAATTCCACATAAATCGGAGTATTCAGATACCAAGTTTCTTTCAAAATCCAAAGACCAAAGCGGAAAGACGGTTGCACACACTTGACGCAAGAAGAGCAGTCATGTATTGCATTGAAAGAACTAAGGAATACGGGAAAACAAAACCTTTATTTGTGTCCTTCGCAAAAAGTTTTCTGGGAAGACAAGTAACTAAAAACACCATTGCAAGATGAATTGCGCAAGCCATACAATTATGCCACAGGCAAGCAGGACAAACTTTGTAAGGTGCACCAAAGGCACACTCAACCAGGAAGAAAGGGGCAACTATTGCATTTCTAGCGAACACTCCACTTCAAGACATCTGCTTCGCTGCAACATGGTCTTCAGTACACACAAGCCATTACTGTGTGGACATTCAAATGAGCAAAGAAGCACAAGTAGGACAGAAGGTCTTACAGCATCTATTTACAAACTAAAGTTCATCTTCCACCCAGCCACCACAAGACTAGCAAACCTCTAGAAAGCCTATACAAAGCATGTGAATCAAGAAAAGATTCATGCTGCAAAACGAAAAGTTTCTTACGGGTCCGTGTAGTTTTGCAGCTTGAAGAATTTGCTGGATTCACTAGCGAACCCAGCCTCCTCTGCCAAGGAAGAGTAAGGAGGAGAGAAAAAGAAATCGGAAGATGGAGACCAAAGGTGGGAGCTTCCGGAGGAAGCATGTCGATGTCACAGAAGGACACCAAATGGTGGTATGTCGACACCCACCAAGAACAACAAAAAAGATGAAATACTACAATTCCGGACCCAACCACTAGATGGTGGAATAATGCACAGCATGTGAATCCAGAAAATTCTTCAAGCTGCAAAATTACACCAACAGGTAAGAAACAATTTGTTTTCTTCTATGCCCCTAATGTGTGCATATCCAAATTGACATATACATATTAGCTCGACCAAACATAACGGTGAGTTACATGCCGGACGAGGAAGTGAAAGAAGAAAGAAAGAGGCTTTGGCCGCTCTCGTATCTGCCTCTTGTGCTGGTCCCCCTCTAGTGGATTATCATCCCAGTGATCGCATGCTTTTCATGTCACAAGCTCGCAGAATCCTCTATATTAATAGAAAGTCACTCCGATGTTAATGTGCTTTTCATGACCCATTCTTGTGGGAAAAGTCTATATTAGAGGAGGTGGAGCTGATTGCAATCCCACTGAATCCGTATAGTGCGGCAGACCCATTTAGGTGCAACAAATTCCTTAAAGTCATGTGGCCAATCAAACCTGTGAAGAATCCTACTTGTGTGTTCTTATCTCCCCCTTTGATGCAGCGTACTCCAATTCGCACATAATGGAGAACAGCTAGAAGGTTTTCAATTAGTCTGAGGGGAGAGGGTGGCGAAATACTAATTATCGCATGCGTATTGTCATACCCCTGTGAAATGGTGGTCGGAAGGGGGGGGCTGTAAAACCTACCTTTGGAAGCGGAGGTGTGCTTAGTCAAGTCTTGTAAAGGTATAAAACCAATATCCTGGACAAAGTTAATGGATTAGTGATCCAAAGTATAGGTTACTCCTTCACCCAGATGCTCCTTATTCAAATGGATGCGTCTTTGCCCTGCCGGTACTAAGTCAATAACTGGTTTTAAAGTTAATACCATATTTTCCGGCGTATAGGACGACCCGGCGTATAAGACGACCCCCTACTTTTCTTCATAAAATGTGGGTTTCATGCTATACTCGCCGTATAAGTCTACCCCCACTTCCAGCGCAGTACTGTATTGCCGGCGGGAACTTTCTACAGTCCCCTTTCAATGCCCATAAACTGAGGAGATGACGTACGGTACTGACGCTCCTCTCCTTCCGATGAACGTGAGATTTATGGCCACATCGGAAGGAGAGAGAGACGCCAGATCAGCGCATGTGCCCGCTGTAGCTCTAGACTGAATACCTACGCAGTTCGAAAATACCGAAATGCCCCGTGAGATCCTGCTTCCATCGGCACTACTGCACTACAGGACTGTAAGAGACTGCGCACTATTGTCATTTTTGATTCATGTGCCGTAACTTAACGTAACGTTTGCTTTTGTAATTTGTTCTGTTGTAATTATCTCCTCATGTATCATTACTAGTCCTATTGTGAAGCGCTCGGACACCTTCGGGTAAAGTCCGCGCTATATAAAATCGCATACGGTAAATAAAGTACAGTACCGTACAGCTAGAGGGGATTGTAGTATGACTCACATAATATGGTATAAGGGGGATCAGTAGCAGGGAGAGAGAGATTAGAGAGACGCCAGATCAGCGCAGGGAGAAACGCCAGATCAGCGCATGTGCCCGCCTGCTGTGTCTCTAGACGGAGCACGCAGTTCGAACATACAGAAACGTTGCTTCCACTCCTAAAAATTTGGTACCCGGCGTATAAGACGACCCCCGACTTTGGAGAACATTTTAAGGGGTTAAAAAGTCGTCTTATACGCCGGAAAATTCGGTATGTGTCCTTCAAAAAGAAACAAACCTACAGAGTCATTCGAATGCAGTCCGTCGCCCCGGTGCTACAAACGTGTATGAGCGAGTGTGTCATTCCTTAATTTTAAATGGCTTGTGCTACCCAAACATGAATAACATCTATCATAGTCACGTGGTATGGGTGCTGAATAGCTGGACCGTAACTCCAGAGTTAACATGGTAGACCTATATGGACAAAGTGCACAGCATGCAAACCCAGAAAAGCTTCACACCGCAAAAAAAATTACTTAGCTGTACAAGTAGTTTTGCGGTTTGATGAATTTGTTTGGATTCACATGCGACCCACCCACCTCCCCAGAAGATGAGGCAAACAGAAGTGGACAAAGAACGTAAAGAATATGCAGTAAGGAGGTAGACCAGAAAACACCAAATAAACACATGGTTGCAAACAAAAAAAAAGGATCTGAAGATGGTGGCCATCTGTGGAGGCTTCCGGGAGGGGTGTCTGTTGTCAGGAGAGGTTGTACTGGACAGCACATGGTGGGGACAGTCAGTGCTCCACAACAAAGAGGAAATAGAAGGACTAATATACAAGAGGAATTTCCGGACCCAACCACTATAAATGGTGGATTAATGTAAAGCATGTCAATCTAGAAACTTCTTCAAGCTGCAAAACTACTCCTATGGGTATCCATTTCATTTCACCTCTAGGATTCGCAGGTGTCCTTGTTACAACCAAGTTGTCTGTGAACCCTGACACACATGCTGCTGCTTGAATTCAGTTTTTATACAGCCCAGGTATCAATCAGTACATCGCGTGCCAGTGCTTCCAAAGCTTTTTAGAACCACAACCTATTTTTTAGAATGACAAACCTTTGCGACCCACCTAGCCTTAGTGGAGCTGAGCGATTATACATTTTTTGCATATCTAAAACAGTGGTTCCTACTGTCATTTACAAACAACACATGAAATGGCTACTAAATTTGCACAGAAATTCAGTTTTACTGACAAAGCTGTATTGCACACAAATGATAATGTGTGGAAATTGGGTTTCATTGAATATTTATAATTTGTGTATCACCAAATAAGAATATCTTGATTTGTTTTGATCACATCTTTGGGTCTATCATACTTGTTACCAAAAAGTGCTAAATTTGTATTTTCTTTCCTAACTGCTTAAAGTGGATAGTTCATTTACAGATTGTTTACCTTTTGGTTGTGTCTTAAAAAAAATGACACCCTGCAGCCTTTCCTTTCTCACTCCCTGTACCCAGCACAAGATTGTCACATTCACTTTTATTTATTTCTCTGACTGCAAAGGGCGAGTTTGTAAACCCCAATCCCCATGTATGAAAATAAAAAAGCAGTAATTTGTTATACGACATTGCCTGACATTTGACCTTGGTCATTAAAGCACAGCAAATGTGACAAAGAAGCATTTAACTTCTGTACCTATCTTATTTATTGCTTGGACTGTCTGACCCACCAGTGGGTCGCAACCCGCAGTTTGAGGAACACTGCAGTATACAGTTTCCACCTATAGTTTGGGCTTTGAAATTAAGTTTTTGGCCACCATGAACTCTTTCTGTACAGTGGACAATACTACATTAAAAATTGTTTTTCTACAAATATTTTGTTTTTCAGAATGTGCGTAAAATTAAAACAGTCAAAGGCACAGATTTAAAATCTTCAGTGTACCTTCCCACATTGTTTCTTATTACACAAAAGCTTTAGCAACACATTTTTACTAAATGTAATCCTTTGTATAAGAATGTGCTTTTGGTTACATTAAAATGTGTGAACATCCCATATTGGTTAGGAAATGATAGCAATAGTCCTATTTTCCCAGTCTTAATAGAACCAAACTTTGGGAATACAAAAACACAATAAATGTCTACAACGTTTGCTCGCAAGTATAAATGTTTAAGAACCACCCCCATGTCTTAACTCATTGCAAACCATTATTTTGTGCCCCATGTTGTTGCATCACGTTCCTGTTGTAGATTTTTGACACTGATAATGATTAAAAAGTAACAGTTTCACACACACAGTTTTAAAAAAACAGCCAGCGCCCAAGCAACAATTTTTACAAAAAATATAATCTTTCTTCTACTTTACGTTGTTGATAATGAAACATAAATATTAGCACCCGTGGAAAGTTTTACATGAAGGAAGCATTGATGATTTTTTTTTCTCTGGTCAGCTCTACTTCCATGATGGCAGGTGGACACTAAACTATCTTGCAGGACGCCAATCTCCCTACTCAAGCCAGAGCGCATAGTCGATGCATTGTCTCTGGGTAGGCGGCATCATTTGAGGGAAGAGAAGTTCAGAGGTTGGAGGTCATAAGCAGAGTCCCATTTCCACATAGAGTTGTACCTCCATGCCATCCGGCTGGCCTTAAGTCTTACTACTGACCATCAAGGGGAGGTTGGATCAATTAATTGCCAAAAACATGATTGCCATGTAGTACTGCAACAAGTGAGGCAATGTATTGTCCTATATCTTGTGCCAGGAAACCTTGCTCCTTAGGGCATGGCCACACAACAGGGTATTGTTTTATTTAAAGCAGGCTCATACACCGATGAATTTAAGGATCCAGATCAGCTCCAACTGCTCTTTCAGAACCTTACAATGACATACTAATCTTCCAAGTTGCAAAAGGATTCCATCATGACATAAGCTGATTGGCAACACAGCCAAAGAACACAAACATGTCTAGATAGCAACCACAATGGAAATAGAAGATGTAGCAGATACAACACATCTCCCTTCCCTACAAAATAAATAGACAAAACAATCTTACTAAACATATTCCTTCAAATAACTAGGACATTTTGAAACTCAGCGAACCTCCTCAACAGGAGTAGATGGTTTCTTCTTTAATTTGAACAATCAAGTTCTTCCATGTTCATGGAATCTACTTTTTTATACACATTGCTGTGACCATTTTTCAAGACAACAACTCTAAGATTCCACACCCGATGGTCTTGAGTCTTGATAGCATTCCTAAAAACCTTAATGACAGTCATTGGTTTAAAATACTTTAAATGTGCATTTCCAACTTGCCCAGATTTTTTGATTGCCACCAAATCGCCAATTTTCACATTCAATAACTTTACAGATTTCTTATTGTCCAGATTAATCTTTCTTTCTTTTAAGAACTTTAGAATTTTCTCTCTCTTCTATATCATCCTCATTGCACACATTCTCTTTACCTTTGCTCAAACTGTACTTATTAACCCAACTTTGCTCCAAATGTGTTAGGAATTCTTCTTCGAAACAGAAAAAATTGAGTTTTCCCAGTAGAGGAATGGGGAGTCCTTCTATAATCCTATTTTTTAAGAACTTCACACCTCCAATCCAGCTAAAGGGATTTTGCAAGTGGAATGGTCTCTTATTGAACCTTTCCACCATCCAGTTTGCCTCTGGATGATAGAGGGAAAATATTTTGAGCAAAATCCCACAAGATCCTAAAAATTATTCCATCTCTTTAGAGACGAATTGGACACCATTATCAGATAGAATGGAATTAGGCATTCCCTCTCTTCTAAATAGTTTTATTAGACATTTAATGACACTGCTTGAATCAATGTTAGACAAAAAAATACTTCAGGCCATATAAAGTACATATTAATTATTACCAGCAAATATATTTGAGAACCCCTCAAGTTAATAGGTCCTAAAATATCCAAAGAAATATCATCCCATGGACATTTAGGTCGAGACTTCACAATCATAGGCTGTACCCTGGGTATTTTGGACTTATCACTCAAACTGCACATAACCCAGTCACGGATTTCTCACTCGATAAACTTATCCGTTTCTGGCCACCAGTATGATGAATGTCACCTCTCCTTTGTCTTGGTGATCCCAGGATGACTAACATGAACCAAACTCACTAATTCTTTCCTAATACTCTTAGGAGGAATGAGTTTGGAACCCCTGAATAAAATTCCACCACCAACAGACAGTTCATCCCTCACATACCAAAAAGTTTTACTTGCATCAGAACCAAATTTAGCACTTATCCATTTGCTCTGAATCAGGAACATTACTTCTCTGAGGGTATCTTCTTGTGCTACCTCATTGGACCCTTTCTCTTCAGAAATATGATTAGATTCCACAGTACAGACCCACTCATCACTCTCATCCACATCATCATCCACCTTGGAACCCTCAAACTAATCTCGAACACATCCGCCACCATATATCTGCACCTGGAATATACTTGATAGAGGGGCAAGATGGCGGCCGCTTAGTTGTGGCTGTTCACAGCGGAGCAGTGGAGATTAGGCTGGAGCACCTGTAACCACTCCGAAGATATCTGACCCCTCTTCTTCTGCTGGAAATCGGCTACGGCAAGAAACGGCTCTAAAATCTGCACAAAGCGAATGCTCTCTTCACTGACCTGCCGTGGATCTGCAGCACGGCTGCTGCTGGAACTGGCGCTGGTCTTGACGGCTCTCACCCCTGGCCGCCGAGTCCTCCAGCGAACGAAGGGGCGGGGCACAGGTGAAGCGTCTCCGACCTCGCGGCGCAGAGTGGAGGCTCCGGAACAGTTGGTGCAAAGCTGCGGGAATAACAGGCTGCGGAGACGCTGGTTTAGCGGGTATGAGAGGAGTCATGGCACAATGGCCCCCAAAGTGAACACCAGAGGCAAAGCAGCTGACAGAAAGAAGAAGGCTGGTGTCGAGATGGCTGCAGGAGAGACTGATAACGGCCCAAAAGCACAAACACAAAGACCCCCGGTAAGAAAGCAGATCACAGCGAGGACAAGACTGGCTACTGCTAATGCCCCAATTGCGGATATTTTTACTAAGGTCGGAAAAGAGAAGGGGGCAAAAGCGATTGGGTAAATCGGCAAGGGTGGCCAGATTGAGCCAGGGGCAGGGGCAATCAAGGTAATCCCCCCCCCCCCCGGCATACCCGAAGCACAGAATAGTCCAGAGGCAGCAAAACTAGCATCCGATTCCCCCAGAGACTTGCAGTAAAACCCGGGGAAGCGTAGAGGGGACCGTTGATGCTGATATGGAGGACCCAGCGCTGAATGCCTGTACCAATTTGGAAAGGGTCGCGGTTTGTGACGCAAGGCAACAGGAACAAGGGGTTCTTGATGCCGGGACAACCCTGTCTACTAATATAGGCAACCTAACCTGCACGGATCCTACTACCCTACAGGTGGAAGACCATGACTCTCAGGAATGCGATCTGGCCGACAACTGGGCAATCGAGGTGGGTGATCAGAACTATCAGGAACGCGAGGTGGCAAACAACGTGCCCCATCTGGAACTAGACAAAGGAAAGGAGAGACCTGAGTGAATGCTTTTACTCTGTGTCGGAGGGCGGTGAATGGTCAGAAGACGATGAAGACCATAGCTCCTTTCTGGAGGATAGCGACCCCGATCTGGAGAGCGACCTTGAGCAGAAGTCCCTGGCAACAGCAGTCAAAACTCAAATCGGTTAAGGACAGAAGCCCCCCCCAAAGAGAGCTTAGTTGGGATCACTCCTCTGCAAGGGAGCCCCGGTGGGGCAGATGCCCAGATGTCGCTCCTGGAAGTTATCCATCAGGAGATCCTCGCCCATAGAGAGGAAACCCGGCAGGACAGCCGTAAGTCCCAAGCAGCAGTTAGGAAAATGCAGGGCGTCGTCAGGAAACTCTCCAAGGTCTGCACCAACCTGGGAGACCGGGTCTCGAACCTTGAGGAGAGAGTAGTCTCAACGGAGATGGAGGCTGCTGCTGCTACCTTCAAGGTTGATGCCCAAAGCTCCCAAGTCACGGACATTCAGTGGAAACTGGAGGACATTGAGAATCACCTCGGGCGGAATAATCTCGGATCCTTGGGGTGCCTGAGGGAGTCGAAGGAACCGATGTAAGAGCCTACATAATTAAGCTATTCGAGCAGGCTTTCCCGGAGCTCTCAAGCTGGAATTGGTCCGAAGAAATACAGCGGGCACATCGTACCCCGTTTAAACTGAACAAATGCGCAAAAGAAGGTGATGAACCTAGGGCAATTTTAATTTTCCTGGGCAATTTTGTGCTTAGACAAGCAATCGTGGAAAAAGCCAGACCCGATGCCAAGAGGGTAGTTGAAGGGATGGCATTCTTCGTCTGTCTGGACTTCTTTAATATGAGTGTTGAAAGACGCTGGAGAATCAGACAGCTGATTAAGCCGTTCCAGGACAAAAATGCAGGTCTATCTGATCAATCCGGCTCAACTAAAAATAATTATTGAAGGAAGGACACTATTTTTTGCCTCAGAAATCTAAGCCAAAGAGTCTAGAATCCCAGGGGAAGTAATGTATTGAATGCTAGTCTTTTCTGCATAGGTAATTGAAGCACCACACAAAAGGTCCTGCGGGTCGGAAGACCTTAGAGTACTAATAGTTTAAGAGATGTTAGGGGCATGGTGATGGATGATATCCGAATGTACTGTATTTTCTCCACTGCTCCAACTGTGACCATCACGTGCACAGACTAGGTCTGAGCGCCTCACGAGTGAGGGTGCAGGGGCTGGGAGGGGGGGGGGGGGGGAGGGCAGGGTGGGGACGTAGGGGGGGGGGGGAGGGAGGGAGGCCAGGGAGGCGTGAGGGGTGTGGTTGGGGTGGACTGGGGGGCAAGGGAAAAAAAGCAAAACATGAGATGACCTGGTGTTTTGAGGTAAACAATATTGGTTTGTCAGTATCATTGAAAGTTGTAGTAGCAGTCAAGTAATGCTTGGAAGGCTCAGCTCAAAGACATGACAGGCATTAGAATCTGTACAGTTAATGTGAGGGGGCTGAATGACTGGAGGAAGCGCCAGAGGCTGGGAAACTTTACTATGTACAATAACATTGATATTCTCTGTTTACAAGAGACTCATCTTCCCTGGGCAAAAAGAAACCATATGAATATCACTGGGTATGAGCTGCTGGCTTGCTCATCCCAAACATCGACAATAAGGGGGGTCGCTATCCTGGCAAGACCCTCACTTGGGGGGAGTAAGCGATCTAAGGCAGATAGCTCAGGGAGGTGGGTAGTAGTGGAGCTCAATATAGGCTATACCTTGTGCGTAGTTTACGGTTCCAACCAGGATGACCCAGAAATCTATGATTACCTGGAAGGAGAGCTAGCCAACAGCCCTACTCCTATCATAGTTTGCGGGGGTCTAAACATCTCGGTTGACTGGAATAGGGCAGCCGGTTATTCAGGACGTAAACCCAGAGTATATCGTGCACTGGACGCTCTCATTAAATCTCATGGGCTTATGGATGTCTGGGGGGGCCAGGGAGCAGATGGATCCAGGCTACACATTTTCTGGCGCTTCTCAACGATATTCTAAGCTCTATTATTTCCTGATCTCCTCTCCAGAGATAAACAAGGTGCATATTAAGAAACTATCAAAGTCAATTTTTAATCATAATCCTCTGATCTTGGTCTGCGAAGTGACTAATGTGGAGAGGAAGCACACTTCCTGGACATTTGAGAGGAAACTACTCTCAGATGCCAGGTTCGTGGAGCATATTAGAAAATGGGCGAGAGAATTCTATGATGCCAACCGCTATAGTACGTCACGTAACTGTGTCTGGGAGGCATTCAAAGCCTCTTTAAGGGTCGAAATGATAAGCTGCTCAGCAAGGTTAAGGAGAGCGGATAAGAGCGATTGAGAACCTCATGGGGGAGCTAGCGAAAGCGGAAGAACAGCACATTAAAGACATTATTCAAGGGGTAGATGGTCAGGTAAACTTATATAAAATCACTACTACTAAAGCTGATCTCCAGAGAATAATAACACAGAAGGAAGTTAGCGAATACCAGGCTTCTAGGACAAGGCGCTATGAAACAGGGGAGCAGGCAGGGAGGGCACTGGCCTTACGAATAAGACAAGAGAGGACTAACAACACCATCTCTAGCATACAGGAAAATGGAAACGAGTATAGCGAGCCAAGAGACATTCTAAGGGTCTTTAAGAACTTTTACCAAGCGTTGTATGATGATGAGGGAGGGATGTGCGATCAAAACCCGGTTTATGAGGATGGGGTCCAGGGCTTGGTGAGCAGACCAGGGAAGATCTCGATAGAGACCTGGCTCTGAGTGAAATAACTACTGCCCTGCAGGAGCTAGCTGCTGGCAAGGCAGCAGGCCCAGACGGGATTCTCCTGGAGACTTCTAAATGCATGGAAAAACAGATTGCCCCTATCCTGCTGGATCTATTTAACTGTATCTTGTGTACAGGCATAATACCGGACTCTTGGAAAGAGACCAACATAGACCTCTTTCATAAGAAAGGGAAGCCCAAAGAGGTGCCGGGGTCCTATCGCCCAATTTCGCTTATTAATGTGGACACAAAGTTGTACTCCAAGGTCTGGGCTAACAGGTTGGGGGGGGGATCATAGGTCATGTAGTCTCCCCGTGGCAGCATGGGTTTGTGCCGGGTAAATGTACGACGGACCATACCAGTCGAGCAATAGCCTTATTTGACGCCATTGGTGCTACTGGGAGGGAGATGGCCATGATCCTCCTCGACGCGGAGAAAGCTTTTGACTGCGTGGTCTGGGACTTTCTGTGGATCATTCTGGCCGGTAGAGGCTTCGGCAGAAAATTTGTGAGGGCTATTAAAGCCATGTACGCTGATCCGGTGGCTAGGGTGCTTGTTATGGGCCAGCGTTCAGACAAAAAATCAATTAAGAGGGGGACGCCCCAGGGTTGCCCATGCTCCCCGATTCTGTTTTCCCTGTACATAGACCCCCTCCTACAGAAAATGTTAGCCTCCCCTCAGATCAGTCCGTGGTATGCAATGGCTTTACCACGAAATTGCTTGCTTACGCTGACTATCTGGCAATAATAACTACGGATACTCATCGAGCTATGCCTGTCTTATCACAACTGGCCAAGGAATTTGGGCATCAATCAGGCTATCGGTTAAATTAAGGGAAAACCCAGATCATATGTACTAAGAATATCACTAAGATGGATCAAAGATTTTTAGTTTCAGCTGTATACTTAGGGGTTAGGGTCAATGCCTTGGTAGATAAGATCATTGAAGAAAACTACCCACCCCTTATCGAATAATCGAATTCGACCTGAAAAGAATCGATGTTAGATCTCTCTTTGATCGGCAGGGTCAATGTCCTAAAAATGACTATGTTCCCTAAAGTGTTATATCTCTTCAGGGCCATCCCACTATTATTAGGAGACAGTCTGATTAGGAAAATAGAAGCCACTTTTGTAAGATTTGTCTGGCAATATGGTAAGATTAGGCGCTCAATCAATCTTCTGTCACTTCCATTGGCAAGAGGGGGATTGGCTATGCCGAATCTTAGACTTTATCATCTTACTTGCTTACTTACACAAATGAATATACTGTTCCCACTCGATTCCGTTCCTCAGGAAGACCTGGCCGGGAATCAGAGGCTCCCATCTATTTTTGAGCTGTTGTTGGGGAGGAAGGCCCTAGGGGAGTTGAACTGTGAAGTTGAGCGCAGGTACTACTGGAAAGCCAGACATAAGATTATGGAAGGGGTCTGGGGGACCTGGAAGGCCATTAGAAAAATTCTGAATATCCCTAAAATCAATGTCAATACGAATCTGTGGAAATCCAGCTTTTTCCTCCACCTAGGACAGAGAAATAACTCCATGGTTTGGAGGGAGCGTGGGATAAGGTGTCTATGGGATGTTATGTCAGGTAATGACATTTTTAGCTTTGAGGTGATACAGCAGAAATACAGTGTCACTCAAAGCCATTGGTTTTTATATGGGAAAATTGTTCGATCATTGTCGGCAATAAGACCAAGGTTCACGCTGCCTCCTGGTGACTCAATGGTTGACTACTTAATCGGAGGGGGTAAAAAGCGAAGAATAGTCTATAATCATCTGCTCCTTAGTCTGCAGGACGACTTGGAGATAACTGAAACCTCTCTGGCACAGAAGTTGGGGGACCCTGATGTCGATCTAGACCTTTCCCTGCTCTAAAATAAGAAAATATTCTGGGCCTCAAACTTAAGGGCCCAACACTACAAGACCCTGTTCATTCTCTATTATACCGCCGCGAAACTGTATGGATGGGGAGTAAGAGAAGATGATAGATGCCCTAAATGTAATAGTGGCCCTGCAGATCTATTACACATGTTTTATTACTGACCCAATCTTATTTTAATTCGTAGGGAGATAACTCTGTTTCTGGAGGGGCTGCTAGGTCATAACATCGATCTATCCCCTACCCTGGTTTTAACAGGGACAGACGACAATCTAAAGGCGGGGAGGGATGCTAAAGCCCTTGTCTTTATCTCAGTCGCTGTTTTGCGAATCCTAATTTCTGCAGGTTGGAAGGATACCACTGCCCCCACTTTCCAGATGTGGCTTGCCAGGCTCCTGGGCATGCACAATGTAGAGTCATGTCTATACGAATTAAAGGGCAAAAAATCTCAAGAAATGGGCAGAAACATCTGGGCACCATTAAAAGATTGGAGGGACTCAAATAATAAATCTTACGATACATATTTATTTGGGGTAATTGGGTTTTACCTATCTTTTTTTTATTGGGTCTCCTTAGCATTTAAACTTGTATAAAATGTATATCCCCTGACTGTTTTATGCCAACTAAATTAACGCCTATTAATAATATTGTATCTTCTGTATCAGGTTTTTAATGAACTTTATTTGTATTGATTTATTTTGGATTACACCATGTCTCTCAATAAAAATAAAAAATAAAATACACTTGATAGAAAAGGAGTACTCCTGAAGACCAATTATCCACTTGGTTATTCTACTTGATATCCTATCCATACCTTTTTTCTCAAATATCTCCACTAAAGGTTTATGGTCTGTTCTAATTTCAAAATCGACACCCCACAAATTTCTTACGGTTCTTTACAGCCCAAAAGATAGCTAGACAATCACGCCCTACCACAGAGTACCTCGTCTCTGATTCTCTCAAACTCCGAGAAAGAAACATTCCCTTTGGACCTACCTGCTGTAACACAGCACCAAGCCCTTTTACACTTGCATCAGTAGTTAATACGGATTTCAATTTAGTATCAAAACTCTGTAGGAATGGCGCACTAGCTAATTTTTTCTTAATAGATAAAAATTCTTCCTGACATGCACTCGACCAAACTAAATTCGAACCTTTCTTCAGAAGCAATCTCATATTTGATGTAAGTCCTGAGAATCCTCTAATAAATTTTGCATAATACTCAATCATGCCAAGGAAGCTCATGAGCTCTTCTCTAGAACTAGGCGCAGACAACTTATGAATAGAATCAACTAAATCTTCCTTTGGTCTTACTCCCTTACCAGAGAGATTATGTCCCAGATAATTCAAAGAATCTGATCTGAATCTACATTTTTCAAACTTCACCGTCAAATTGCCTTTACTTGGAAAGTATAGCATTGAGGTGAGAATCCTGTTGCTCTATGTCATCACCAAACACAAGTATATCGTCCTGGTAAATGCACATTCCATCAATCCCCCTTGAGTAAACTCTCTATCACTCTCTGAAAAACTGAAGACGCAGAGACAAGCCCAAAAGGCATCCTAATGAAATGGAAAGTTCCGAAAGGGGTAATGAAAGCTGTCAGATCTCTGCAAGATGGTTCAAGTTCAACTTGATGGTACGCTGACTTATGGTCGATAGTGCTAAAAATCTTCGCACCACCCAGTAACACCAATAATTCATTAATGTTAGGGAGGGGATACTTGTCAACAACCACGCTTTTATTTAATTGGCGCAAATCAATACATAAACGCAAATCTCCATTTGCTTTTCTTGCAGCAACCACCGGAGAAAGCCATTTAGTCCCTTCCACCTCCTCAATTATTCAATTTTCTATTAATTTGTTAAGCTCTTTTTCCATTTCGTCTCTTACAGCTGAAGGTACTCCTCTGACCTTACAACATGAGGGAATAGGATAATTTTTCAGTTTAATAGACCATCTCTAAACACATTAGGAAATTCCATCTTCAAGCTCCTTGTAAATTCACAATCATAATCTTTTCCAACCACACAAACCGGGTCTTTTAATAATATCTGTGGATCAGAGTTGGGGTCCAAGTAAACACCAAGATCCACTTGATGCAACCAACTTATTAAACTATCTCCTTTCTTTGATACATAAATCTTTCCTGAGATCATCCTTCCTTGATATTCAATCATACCCAAGAAATAACCATGTAGTTTTATTGGTTCTCCACCGTAAGCTACCGGAGATATATCAGGTTTGAATAATTTCACCTTGTGCTTTAACTCATTCATGTACAATTCATTAGATACAATCGTTTTCGCACCCGAGTCGAACAAAACACGGGTCCATACCCCATCCACTAGAATCTCATCAAAAGGGCATGACTTTTTAGTAGAAGAATAACCAATCACTGAAACAATCTGACCACACTCAAATTCATCTGAGCTTGAACACACACCATCCCCCTCAAATATAGTGATTTTTTTTTTTAACTCTTGGAGGAGGTTTGGTTTTACAAACTGAAGGATAATGCCCCTGTTCGAGGCATATGAGCTGCAGATTGTACACTTAGCCTTAGATCGCCACCTGGTGTTAGGCTCGGATGATTGCAGGTTGTTGTTTTCTTGGAAGAAGTCTTTGTAGTCACGAGATAGGTGACTCCTCCCTTGGACAATACTGCGCATGGGCATTGGCTCCATCCTTACATTGTTTTTTTCCGCCACTGGGTTCGGATGAAAGTTTCTCCGCTCCGGCTAGAAAAACACTTTTCAGCAACTTCAAAGAGCAGAACTTCCTCAAACTTCAAAAAACTACCTTCGACATCGACTACAATACTTTTGACGCCATCAGTTCCATTCCGGTCATCGAAGCGGGCCGTTGGGCCTATCGACGCTGTGCGGCCTACACCACATGGAAAGAACTCCATTCAAAAGATGCCTGGTATTTCAAGCAAAGTTTCCACATAGAGATCACCACGAGGTTTGCAACCTCTGTCTATCGCCAGAACACGACGAGTCGACCTGAACAGCTTGTGCATCCTTCCGATCGAAGAAAACCATCCGGGATCGGATCGGAGGGCCCGTCGACACGAAATGAGGAGATCAGCTCCAGCACCTGAAGATATCTTCAACGAAGAGGTTCCCATCTTTCCCGAAGAAGACTCAGATGACTCTATTCCATCGGGTCAGCGTGTGAGTACTACTGCCCCTGCCACACATATTCTGACCAAACTGAAGGCAAAGGTCGGCACTCCGCACAAAGGGCCGAGTCGAGACCGAATACCTACTTCAAAAACCCCGCCTTCCAAACCGGCTCCGAAGAAACCAACTAAGCCTTCTAGTGCCTCGACACTGAGCAAGCCTCTTCCATCTGCACCGAAAAATAAAGATGCCTCGGCGCCGAAGCCAAAAGACCCTTCGGCACCAAAGCCTAAAATACTACCGGCACCGAAACCGAAAGAAGCACCGGCTCCAAAGTGTCCACTTCTACATCTTCGGTGCCGAAGAACACCAAGCCTGATTCAGAGGTGCCCAAATCCTCGAACATGCCTACAAAGCCGAAAACGACACCTTCGGCACCGAAAACTATGCCACAGGGCGTTATAACACCTCCCAAGGCTAAAGACACACGACAACCTCCCCTGGAACCGAAAACATTGACGCCCAAGAAGGTTGTAGAGGAGGAGGAACTTTTTCGACCAGATCCTCGACAAAAGATCTACATAGACCCAAAGCCAGGTCATATAGGTGCTACACCTCAGAAAAAGAGACCAGCAGATGCACCACCCACACCTGTGGTTCCTGCCAAGAAAAAGGACTGTGCAACATCTCCTATGCACCCTTCCTCTCCTATACCTCCTCTTCCTTCTTCTCCTGTTGCTCCTCACATATCACCTCAAATCTGCCCTGTACATTCTCCATTACCATCACATTCCCCACAGCAGAATGATGATGAATACCATTTGGGTGGAGGGGAGGACATTGACGAACCTGGTTCATACCATGTAGATGAGGGTATATGGGACTTTCCAAACCCAAGAAATGTGCCTATATTAGACTTTACAAACCCACAAAATGTGCCTGACATTCCTGAACCGCAGTCATACCCATCAAAGCCTTCCCCTCCAGAAGATACCATTGGTTTTGGTCATCTGTTAAACAGAGCTGCTGTTTGCCATGGAGTCCCTCTGCATTCCGATGACATTGAGGGGGGTTTTCTCCTAGATACCTTTGAGCAGTCAGTGGTCTGCTCAAATTCTTCCCATGATTAAAGGGGTCTTCAAACATGCTCCAGAGGTATTTAAAGACCCTGTACGCACTAGAATGTTCGAGGCATATGGGCTGCAGATGGTACATTTATGAATAGATCGTCATCTGGTGTTGAGCTCGGATGATTGCACTTGTTTTTCTCTTGGAGAAGTCTTTTGTCGTCACGAGACTGGTGACTCCTCCTTTGGGTGCTAGTGCACATGGGCATCGGCTCCATCCTTAGATTGTTTTTTTCCGCCATCGGGTTCGGATGAGGATCGAAGTGCTCCGGATCGACTTTGAGAAAAAGTGATATTTTGGCGCGTATTCCCTTTCCAATTAGACGGTATTGTTATCGAACGCGATTTCATTTCCATTCCGACGCGTTTCGACTCCAACAATAAACAGTTTCTTCTACGTCGACGAGACCGGGATGCCTTTCTCGACTTAGTCCACCCCGGAGTCCATGGAAAGGACTCCATTTAAGAGATGTCCAACGTGTGGTGCTAAGTTCCCACACAAGGACCTACACGAGGTGTGCAATCTTTGCCTATCACCTGAACATGAATCCAGGGACTGCGAAGCCTGCGCAGCATTCTCCTCCAAGTCGACTATTAGAAACCGTCGAGCCCGAAGACACGAGGTATCGAGAATGCAGTCGGAGGCAGTCCCGGAGCTGTTCGAGGCCCAGCACCCAGAAGAAGAGGAAGATGAGGACGAGTCGGGGTCGGAAGTGGACGAGTCTGATGTCGAAGAAATCGATGCTCAACAAACCGTGAGTGACGACGTCCCCTTACCAAAAAAACGACCCCGTGTGGTACCGCACCCCGCCTTCGAGCCCGGTCAGACTACCGAAGAAAGTTTCCGACGCCCTGCCTTCGGGCCCGGCAACGAAACCGAAACACTCGGCCTCCCACCATGTCGGATCCGAGAAACGGTCGACATAGACACCGAAGCTCCGTACAAAGGAAAGCTCGCAGTCGAAACATTCCATGTCGAAACCGAAACTTGCTTCGACGTCGAAGACTTACTCGACAATGCAAAAATCTGAATCGAGCAAATTCTCGGTGCCGAAAACACAGAACATTGACGGTCAGAAGCAAAGGCACCTTTGGGAACCAAAAACTTCGGTACCGACACAGGAGCAGCAGACAGATCCAAAACAAAAGACTTTGTTTATCGATCCGCAATCTGGCAAAGTGGTGACAAAATTACCTAAAAAGAGGAAGAATGAACAGCTAGATGACCAAGCTCTTCCTCCTAAAAAGAGAAAAATGGGGACAAATACAAGTCCTCCCTCTTCTCCTCTTCCTCACACTATCCCAGCTATTCCTCCACCTTCTACACCAAGACCATCTACACCTCAAACAGATGTAGACAGTGATACAGGGGAGGGAGAAATTCATGGGGATGACGACACTGTCCCAGATGAAGCAGACCCATGGGAGAATTATAATGCAGGGTTAGATGATAACGAACCAGAATTATACCCCTCAAAACTTTCACCACCTGATGATAATACAGGTTCTGCACAACTGATTAATAGGGCAGCAAAATACCATAAGGTAGATTTACACGCAGAACCTCAAATAGAGGATTTCCTTTTAGAAACGCTACCTGCTGCACAAAGAACATCAGGAACACTACCTATGCTGAAGGGTCTTCTCAATCACACAGCAGACATATTCAAAGACCCTGTGAGGGCTAGGGTATTAAACCCAAGAATTGATAAAAAATATAAGGCAGCCCCAAAGGACCCAATATTTATCAAGGGACAGGTACCTCTGGACTTGCTTGTAGTCACAAACGCTCGTAAAAGAGCAAGCTCATTATCTACAGGAGAAGCTCCGCCTCCTGATAAGGAGTCCAAGTTAATAGATGCATCGGGCAAAAGAGTAGCAAACAGCTGGCGCATAGCTAATACACAGGCGCTACTTGCACGCTATGATAGTGCGCATTATGATGAGTTAGAAAAACTCATCACACATCTCCCTAAGGAGATGTTCCCTAAGGAACATCAAAAGAGGGCAGACCAGCTCATACAAGAAGGGAAGATAATAACCAACACTTCCATTAAGTGCGCCTAAGACGCGGCAGACACTGCAGCAAGATCCATCAACACCAGTATCCTGTTAAGAAGACATGCATGGCTTAGGGTCTCAGGGTTCAAACAAGAAGTACAAACATCCTTATTGAACCAACCTTTTGATAAAAAAACACTTTTCGGCTCAGGTACAGATGAGACTTTAGAAAAGATGAAAAAAGACACAAACGGCTAAATCAAGGGGAGCATTACAACAGCCAACTCAAAGGGGTTCCTTTCATAGGTCCACCTATAGAGGAGGGTCAAAGAATACAGGCACAAGCCAGCAGTCTACCTCTTTTACGCCAACATCACCCAGAGGTAATTCAAGAGGCAGTTACAGAGGTAACAACAACAAGGGGAGAGGTCGCGAAAATAACAACAACCGCAACTCCCCAACCCCTAAACAGTGACTTCATACAGCTCCCCCCAGACCATATAACACTGGTCGGGAGAAGTCTATCACAGTTCCTACCTGACTGGGAAAACATCACATCAGACAAGTGGGTGAGACAAATTATCCAACATGGGTTATTACCTAGAACTCACAGCTACCCCACCAAACATCCCCCCCAGACAGCGTCCAATGAGTCAAGATCATCTAACATTGTTAAAACAGTAAGTACTATCACTGTTACAAAAGCATTCTATAGAGAAGGTTCCAAAACATCAGCAAGGGACAGGAGTATACTCTCTATACTTCCTAATTCCCCAAAAAGACGGGTCTCGAAGACCAATTTTAGACCTCAGACCTCTCAATGCATACATAAATTCGGAACATTTCCACATGGTCACGCTCCAACAAGTACTTCCTTTACTGAAGAAAGGGGACTTTCTTTCTACACTGGATCTAAAAGACGCTTACTTTCACATCCCAATTCACAAAGCCCACAGAAAATACCTCCGGTTTGTAGTTGAAGGACAACATTATCAGTTCAAAGTCCTTCCGTTTGGGGTCACAACAGCACCAAGGGTGTTCACAAAATGCCTAGCAGTGGTTGCAGCACACCTAAGAAGACAACAAATACATGTCTTCCCTTACTTGGCACTTAGCTAATAAAAGCCAAGTCACAAGAAGAAGGTCTTCAAAAGAAAAAGACCATTCAATTGCTGCACCAGCTAGGGTTTACGGTGAACTAAACAAAATCCCAACTACAACCAAACAAGGTTCAACAATATCTAGGGACTACTATAGACACAGAAAGAGCCAAAGTATACCCCAATCCAATCAGGATCCAAACAATGATCACGTTGATCCAAAGATTTCAACCACAACACTCACTAACCGCTCGAGTGTTCATGCAGCTGTTAGGGATGATGTCCTCCTGCATACTGCTAATACCATATGCCAGACTACAAATGCGTCCACTGCAAGAATGTCTAGCAACACAGTGGAATCAGGCTCAAGGTCAGATTACAGATCTGGTGTTGGTAGACGACCGCACACATCGCTCTCTGAAGTGGTGGAACACATCAAACATTTCCAAGGGGCGGTCGTTCCTAGAACCGATTCCACAAGTGATACTAGCAGCGGATGCATCGCTCACCGGATGGGGAGCGCATATGGAGAAATATACAGTGCAGCAATGGAGTGTACAGCAAAAAAGACTGCACATCAATTATCTGGAACTACTAGCAGTGTTTCTAGCATTAAAAGCTTTTCAAATGCAAATCCTCAACAAAACAGTGCTGATCAGAACAGACATGACTGCAATGTATTATATTCAAAAACAGGGGGGGGACACACTCTCTCCAACTATCCAGACTAGCGCAGGACATTTGGTGATGGGCCATTCCTCAAAAGATCTATCTGTTAGCCGAACACCTACCAGGAGTTCAAAATCAGATAGCAGACATCCTAAGCAGAGAGTCAGAACAAATACACGAATGGGAACTGCACAACCAAATACTGCAGCCATTCTTCCAAAGATGGGGGCAACCAGAGATGGATCTCTTTGCCACTATCAGAACGCAAAATGCCAAAACTTCGCATCCAGGTACCCACACCACCGGTCCCAGGGCAATGCGTTATGGATAAATTGGTCCAACAAATTTGCTTACGCTTTTTCCCCTCTCCCACTAATTCCATTAGTGGTTCGAAAACTGCAACAACATTCAATGACGATGATACTAGTAGCACCCACGTGGGCAAGACAGCCGTGGTTCACCACGCTACCGCAACTCTCACAGGTGCCACATCAAAAGTTAAGAATATTACCCATGCACCTTACACAGAACCATGGAGAAATAATGCACCCAGATCCCAAACAATTGAACCTAGCGATCTGGCTCCTGAGGTCATAGAATTTGGATACTTAGATTTACCTCCAAACTGTATGGAAATCATTAAGCGAGCAAGATGTCCTACCACCAGAGCATGCTATGCAGCAAAGTGGAAAATGTTTGCTGTATACTGTAACAGTAACAACATCAACCCTCTGGACGCATCCACTAAAGAGATTATTTTCTATTTACTACACTTGCAGCAATGTAACCTTGCTTACACCTCTATTAGAGTACATCTTGCAGCTATAGCAGCGTACCTGCAAAACCGACATCTTTCCCTGTTTAAAGTGCCAGCAATAAAAGATTTCATGGAAGGCCTCAAAAGAGTCATTCCACCAAGACTACCGCCTTCCCCAGTCTGGAATCTCAACATAGTACTTACCAGACTAATGGGACCATCTTTCGAACCTATGCATAGGTGTGAAATACAATTCCTCACATGGAAGGTGGCTTTTCTTATAGCTATTACTTCACTCAGAAGAGTAAGTGAATTGCAAGCATTCACAATACAAGAACCATTCCTGCAGTTACACCAAAATAAAGTGGTTCTTAGAACAAACCCAAAGTTCTTGCCTTAAGTAATTTCAGCATTCCACATCAATCAGCCAGTGGAACTACCAGTCTTCTTTCCAAAACCACAGACGGTAGCAGAAAGGGCCCTACATACATTAGATGTCAAAAGGGCGATATTGTACTACATAGAAAGAACACAAACTTTCAGAAAGACAAAACAACTATTTGTAGCGTTTTCTCCTACACATAAGGGCAGCCCTATCTCTAAAGCAGGCATTGCCAGTTGGATTGTAAAATGTATACAAATATGCTACTTAAAAGCAAAAAGGACATTAACTGTTCCTCCTAGAGCTCACTCTATACGTAAACTAGGAGCATCTATGGCATTCTTAGGAAACATTCCTCTAGATGACATATGCAAAGCAGCTACCTGGGTTACACCGCATACCTTCACAGAACACTACTGTGTCGATGTGCAGGCAACACAACAGGCTAGAGTGGGACAAGCTGTACTAAAAACTTTATTTCAGACTGTTGCAACAGACACTGGCGACCACCGCTAGGGAGATAACTGCTGTATAGTCTATTCATAAATGTACCATCTGCAGCCCATATGCCTCGAACGGAATATGCTACTTACCAGTATGCATCTGTTCTTGGCATAGAGGGCTGCAGAGTGGTACATGCCCTTCCAGCCTCCCCGGAAACCTGTGTCTGTTCCAACACTATCTTATTTAGATACACTTACATGGGCATTTCTATCTGTATTCTATCGTACTACTCCATCTAACCCTACTATGGCAAAACAATCTAAGGATGGAGCCGATGCCCATGCACACTAGCACCCAAAGGAGGAGTCACCGGTCTCGTGACGACAAAAGACTTCTCCAAGAGAAAAACAAGTGCAATCATCCAAGCCCAACATCAGATGGCGATCTATTCATAAATGTACCACTCTGCACTACTGGTAAGTAGCATATTCCATTAAAGCCTAGAATTGAGAAAAATATAGACCGGCACCCACAGATCCAGTCTACATTAAAGGACACCTACCACTAGACTCATTAGTTGTGTCCATGCTAGAAAGAGGGCACATTTTCAAACTTCTGGTGAAGCACCCCCACCTGACAAAGAATCAAAAGTAATTGATGCATCAGGTAAAAGAATAGCTGCACAAGCTACAAACATTTGGCAAATACACAAGCCCTCCTCTCTTGTTACAAACTCATGATCAATTAGAAAAACTACTTGAGCACCTACCAGATCAATACAAGATCAAGCAAATGACCTTATACAAGAAGGCAAGCTAATATCCAATGCCTCAATAAAATGCGCACTAGATGTCGCAGACACAGCATCTAGATCTGTAAATACCAGTGTCCTACTTAGGAGACATGCGCGGTTACGCATTTCAGGGTTTAAACAAGAAGTGCAAACCACCATTTTAAACCAACCATTTAATCAGAACCAATTATTTGGCCCAGAAGTAGACACTACATTGAAAAAAATGAAGAAAGATACCGACACCTCAAAGTCTATGGGAGCTTTACAGTTCACACCAGCTAGAGGCTCCTTTCATCGCTTCTTCTATAGGGGAGGCTCCAAACAAACTGGAGCAGACACTACAACATCTTTCAAATCACAAACATCCTCTAACAAGGGATACTTTAGAGGACGATACAGAGGCAATAATAACAAGGGAAGAGGTTGCGGTAACAGCAATTGATCCTCTTCCACCACAAAACAGTGACTTCCCTCTGCTCCCCCCACAGCATTCCACTCCTGCAGGGGGCAGATTAAAACAGTTCCTGTCTGTCTGGAACTCTATTACAACAGACAAGTGGGTAAGACAGATTATCCCACATGGCTACTGCCTGGAACTTACAGCAACCCCTCCAACCATACCTCCCAGGCAGCGTCCAATGTCTACAGACCTTCTGACTCTGCTTCAACAGGAAGTTCTCTTCTACAAAAAGATGCTATTCAAATAGTTCCTTTAGAAGAACAAGGAACGGGGGTTTACTCGCTGCACTTTCTAATTCCCAAGAAGGACGAAACACCAAGGCCAATTCTCGACCTCTGGCCCCTCAACCATTACATACAATCAAATCATTTTCATATGATCACTCTACAACAAGGCGACTTCCTTACAACACTAGATCTAAAGGACGCCTACTTCCATATCCCCATACATCCTGCTCACAGAAAGTATTTAAGGTTTGTACTGGAAGGACAACACTATCAGTTCAAAATCCTTCCATTCGGAGTGATAACGGCACCATGAGTATTCACAAAGTGCCTAGCAGTGGTAGCAGCACATCTCAGAAGACAACAAATGCATGTCTTCCCTTATCTAGGCGACTGGCTGATAAAAGCCAAGTTATTCAATCAGTGTGTCCAACACACACATCAGACAATTCAAACGTTGCACGGCTTGGGGTTTACGATAAACTACACCTAGTCGCACCTGCAGCCTTCGCATGTACATCAATATCTAGGAGCTACATTAAACAGGTCTACAGCCCTAGCGTATCCCAGCCCAACCAGGATACAGAGCATTCAAGCCTTAGTCGCCACTTTTCAACACCAACAGTCTCTGCAAGCCAGGGTGTTCATGAGACTAATAGGCATGATGGCATCTTGCATCTTCATAGTACCACACGCAAGATTGCAAATGCGTCCACTACAAGAGTGCCTAGCACAACAGTGGAACCAAGCTCAAGGTCAACTAAAAGACCTGGTGTTGGTCGACAGCCGCACGCATCGCTCTCTGCAGTGGTGGAACACCAAAAACTTGACAAAGGGGTGGCCGTTCCTCGAGCCTGTTCCACAAGTAGTGCTCACAACAGACGCATCCCTCACAGGATGGGGAGCCCATCTCTTACATCATATAACTCGGGGTCAATGGAACAATCAACAAAAACTGTTCCATATCAACCATCCAGAGCTGCTAGCAATATTCTTAGCACTCAAGTCTTTTCAACTTCAAGTACAAAACAAAGCTGTCCTAATCCGGACGGACAATATGACAGCCATGTACAGTATACAAAAACAGGGGGGACACTCTCTGCAACTGTCCCAGCTTGCACAGAACATTTGGAGATGGGCCATTCCTCAAAACCTACATATGTTAGCGGAACACCTTCCAGGAGTTCACAATCAGATAGCAGATCTGTTAAGTCGGCAGTCACAACACATTCACGAATGGGAACTACATCCACAAGTTCTTCAACCATTCTTCCAAAGGTGGGGGCACACATAGATCTGTTTTCCACCCACCAAAATGCAAAATGCCCAGCCTTCACCGCCAGTTTTCCACACCCACTGTCCGAAGGCAATGCGATATGGATGAACTGGTCAGGGAGATTTGCGTACGCTTTTCCGCCTCTCCCACTATTTCCATTAGTAGTGCACAAGCTCAGACAACAGTCTCTCACTTTGATCCTAGTAGCTCCCACATGGGCACGCCAACTGTGGTTCACCACACTACTAGATCTCTTTAGTTTCACATCAAAAGCTACAGCTGACACCCTCCCTGTTAACACAGAGCCATGGAGAAATCAGACAACTAGACCCAAACCAACTGAAATTGGCGATCTGGCTCCTGAAGTCTGAGTTTAGTTATCTAAACCCGCTACCAGAGCGTGTTATGCCGCTAAATGGAAAAGATTCGCAATATATTGAAAAAATAATCGCATCCATTCCCTGGATGCTTCCATCCAAAATACCATTTGTTACCTTTTACATCTACAAAGGTCTAATTTGGCATATTCTTCCATACGCCTGCACCTTGCAGCAATTGCAGCCTATTTACAAAACAGGCAACATCTGTCCCTCTTCAGAGTACCTGCAATCAAAGCATTCATGGAAGGATTAAAAAGAATAATCCCACCCAGGTTGCCACCTTCTCCTGTGTGGAACCTGAATATTGTCCTTACAAGACTCATGGGGCCCCCTTTCGAGCCTCTACATAAATATGAACTGCAATTCCTAACATGGATAACAGCTTTTCTTGTTGCCATTACCCTTCTCAGAAGAGTAAGTGAGATACAAGCTTTCACTATACAAGAACCATTTTTTCAAATACATCCAAACAAAGTGGTTCTTGGATCTAATCCAAAATTTCTTCCAAAAGTCATCACTCCTTTTCACCTAAATCAATCCGTAGTTACCTGTGTTTATCCAAAACCTAGACTCTGTAGCGGAAAGGGCTTTACACACATTAGATGTTAAAAAGGGCTCTTTTATACTATATAAATAAAACTAAATCCTTTCGAAAGACAAAACAACTGTTTGTATCTTTCTCCCCTCCACACAAAGGCAACCCCATCTCTAAAGCTGGGATTGCAAGGTGGATTGTAAAGTGTATACAAATATGCTATATTAAAGCTAAACGTACATTAACAGTTCCTCCTAGAGCGCACTCCACTCGCAAACTAGGAGCCTCTATGGCCTTCATAGGAAACATACCCCTAGAGGACATATGCAAGGCAGCAACATGGTCTACACCACACACATTCACTAAACACTATTGTGTTGATGTGCAAGCCAAGCAGCAAGCTGCAGTAGGCCAGGCTGTCCTTAAAACGCTTTCAAACTACAGCAACGGATGCAGGTGATCACCGCTAGGGGAGACACTGCTGCAAAATCGATGCTAAGTGTACAATCTGCAGCTCATATATCCTCGAACGGAAAATGCTACTTATCAGTATGCGTCTGTTCTTGGCATGTAGAACTGCAGAGTTGTACACACCCTCCCGCCTCCCCGAGACTTGTATCCGTTCCAGTTTTTTATCTTACTTAGATGCACACGCATGGACATCCTTTTTTGTCTTCACTTCTACTAACTCCATCATTTCCCCTCATGGCAAAAAACAATCTAAGGATGAAGCCGATGCCCATGCGCAGTATTGTCCAAGGGAGGAGTCGCCTATCTCGTGACTACAAAGACTTCTTCCAAGAAGACAACAACCTGCAATCATCCGAGCCCAACACCATGTGGCCATCTAATGCTAAGTGTACAACTCTGCAGCTCTACATGCCAAGAACAGATGCATACTGGTAAGTAGCATTTTCCTTTTTTACACTTACTGCAAATGTTACTAAGTGCTGGACATTTTTTATCATTAGCAAGATGACCACTCTTGTCACATCTAAAACATCTCAAAGAGGATAAGGAAGAGGAACTATTAGTTTTTCCTTTATTATTAACTAACTTCTCCCTGTCTTTTGTTCTTTCGTGTGAAGTTCTAGTAATAGATTTATTTTCATTCACACTTTGAACTTTGGTGTCCCTCATTTTATCTTTGTTGATAATAGCTACACACTTAAGCGAGTGTTCCATTCTTTTAGCTACAGCTACAGCGATGACTTTCATCCAAGGTCGGCTCATCCCTAAGCCATAGCTCTTCCCTAACTTTATCCATATTGCAACCCAACATGAACTGATCACGAATGTGCTCGTCAGACAAATTCTCAAATCTGCATGAAGAAGCTAACTTTCTTAAATCGATGTCATTACAAGTTATTGTAATGACATCGATTTCCAAGCGCCTAGAGGCCTGTAGGTGATTGGGCGCGCTATAAATCAAAATTAACAATAACAAATTAACAATAACAATAAATCAGTTAAGTAACTTTCTACCGTTTCTTCCTCTCGTTGCATCCTTGTCCCAAAGTGATACCTTTCAAGTATCGTACTTCTCTTGGGAAGACAGTGTTTGTCTACTTTGCATATGCAAATTTCATAGTCATTTAAACCTTCATCTTCAGCAATAGACAATTTGGGTAAATGATCTAAGACATCTTTTCCTTCAGAGCCCAAACAATGAAGTAACAAAAGTCTTTCTTTCAGCACTTAATGATGCACCACACACCCTCGCATATCTTTCTAAAACGTTTTTCCATTTCGTCCTCTTAATTGGAGGTTCACCCGGCTAATCTAAAAACAAGCATTTACAATGCAATGGTCTCGGCATTATTAAAGGTAGAGCTATTGGCATTGCTCATGACCTTTTTTATTTTTTTTTAAATCATAAATAAATGGCATTGTCATTTACATTGCCAATAGCTTAATCGTTAAATTAATGGCATTGTCATTTGCAATGCCAATAGCTTAATCGCTCGCAAATGCATGACCTATTGCATTTACACACACAGAGCCACACACACAAAGCCACCCACCCACACATAGAGCCACCCACACAGAGCCACCCACAGTCATTCACATAGAGCCACCCTCACACAGACAGAGCCACCCACACATAGAGCCACCTACAAAAAAAGCTATCCACACAGAGCCATACACACACACAGAGCCACACACACACAGCCACACACACACAGAGCCACACGTACACACAGTGACAAAGCCTCCCACACACACAGAGCCCCCCCCACACACAGAGCCCCCCCACACACAGAGCCCCCCCACACAGAGCCCCCCCACACACAGAGCCCCCCCACACACAGAGCCCCCCACACACAGAGCCCCCCCACACACAGAGCCCCCCCACACACAGAGCCCCCCCACACACAGAGCCCCCCCCACACACAGAGCCCCCCCCACACACAGAGCCCCCCCCCACACACAGAGCCCCCCCCACACACAGAGCCCCCCCCACACACAGAGCCCCCCCCACACACAGAGCCCCCCCCACACACAGAGCCCCCCACACACACAGAGCCCCCCCCCACACAGAGCCCCCCCCCACACAGAGCCCCCCCCACACACAGAGCCGCCCCCCCCCCACACAGAGCCCCCCCCCCCACACAGAGCCCCCCCCCCACACATGGAGCCCCCCCACACACAGAGCCCCCCCACACACACAGAGCCCCCCCACACACACAGAGCCCCCCATACACATACAGAGCCCCCCACACACATACAGAGCCCCCCACACACATACAGAGCCCCCCACACACATACAGAGCCCCCCACACACATAGAGCCCCCCACACACATACAGAGCCCCCCACACACATACAGAGCCCCCCACACACATACAGAGCCCCCCACACACATACAGAGCCCCCCACACATACAGAGCCCCCCCACACATACAGAGCCCCCCCACATACAGAGCCCCCCCACATACAGAGCCCCCCCCCACATACAGAGCCCCCCCCCACATACAGAGCCCCCCACACACATACAGAGCCCCCCCACACACATACAGAGCCCCCCCACACACATACAGAGCCCCCCCCACACACACACTGAGCCCCCCCCACACACTGAGCCCCCCCCACACACACTGAGCCCCCCACACACACACACTGAGCCCCCCACACACTGACCCCCTCACACTACAAATCCCATGACCATCGCTACCACCAATCAGAGCCTGCTGGTATGACCCACACCTCCAGGATTCCCAATCTGCAGCTCCTTGGTGCAACAGTAATCCCTGCTCCGCCACACTGCAACGCGCCTTCAGGCCTCGACAAGAGGTAGGAATGCGCTGTAGAAATGCCACAGCCAGTGCCCTCCCGCATGCCACAGCTTCAAGGACAGAATCCCTGGCTTCGCCTGAGCCCCCGCCCTGTGCGCTCTTTCCCACGCACACATCTCCTGCCCATCTTTTACCCCAGCGTCAGCTGCGAACCTAAATACGGACCTCACAGCCGCTTCCTGGTTCGAGCCTGGGCGAGGGGCTGCAGCCAGTGGCTGTCCTATTCCAGAGGCCCGTCTCTCACAGCAATGGTGGGACTGTCTCACTAAGAGGAAGGACAATCACTATGCAGGGGTCCCGGCTGTCACATTGCAGCAGTGGTTCTTTCACGCAGCCGGGAGGGGATGTCACACTCCACGGATGCCGAGTGTCACACTGCAACGATGCGAAGTGTTACACTACTGCAGGGGCTTTCACTCAAGAGTGAGAGTCTGTCGCGAGGAATAAGAGGGTCCATTATTTAATTATCAGGGTCTCTCTGTAGCCCTTTCTTGAATTTGGAGACGGGGGCTTTAATTTAGAAGAAATGTCATGGCTGTATGTCTTCCTGGGGAGGCTGACATAATTTCCCTTTATATGCTAAATTGGGAGTTAAATGTGCAGTGCAGTTTCCAGTTTCGACGTCCTTTGCCGTCTAATTTAGCGCTGCGCCCAGATACAGGCAATCAGAGGAGCAACCGGTGTTTGCACCCTGTATAGCGCCAGCTGAGCACCGGGTTTACTACCAGACTATGGCAGTTGGTAAAGAGAAGTACGAAAACTGAGCCAGCCACCTCGCCTTCCGCTCGTCCCTCATTAGGAGGGAGGTGTAAACATTGGCGAGAAAACATAATTTGAACTTGTTGTGCTGCGCGGCAGCTCAAAATCAGGGGTTGTTCTGCACCGCATATTACCACACATCTTCAAAAAGAGTAATATGAGGCCCACACGCCCCTCTCTTTGGAGGTGGTTGAAGGAAACATTTGGTATTATAATATTGCCTGGCTGTTTTCTTGGTCGCAATAACAATTTAATTAAGTGCTTAATTGCACAATTTTGAAGAGCTATAAATTACCGGCGTTACTTAAAGGAGATGGCTGACACCAGAAGAAACCTTCACATGCCACTGCTAGCGCCAAGAGGCAACCAAGTTCAAAATGGAGCCCTACTCACCGGCTCTGAACGCTGCCTGTCTCAGCTCCTCCTTCACTCGCGGCGGGGGCAAGGGCCAGATGCGGTCGGGCAGAAATGACTGCTGCAAAGCTCCTAAATTTTCGGAATTGTTTGTGTGTTTTTGGTGAGTGACGGATGACGTCACAGATAGAAAGAACTTAAAAAACACGCCCGCGAATACGAAAAAGATGGGGCTTAAAAGGAGTGGCGCCACTCTCCTCCAATGGCTGGGCAGCATTTACGAGGCCAGCCAATGGAGAAGAGGGGCGGGTTCAAGCCCCCTAACCTAAAAACATTAAATCTTCGGATCGAACTGCGCAAGCGCAGCCTACGGTCCTAGGCCTAAAAATGGGGCAGCAGTAACGTTCTGCATGGCACCAAACATCAAATTCTCCGCTTGAAATAAGGTATTCTAGCCCGCTATAACTAAGTTAACAATTTCTTATTCTTCTATTATATTTGAATAAGAAATTGCAATGTTTGAAAATGACCACTCAAAATGAAACTCATAGCAAAAATAAAATTGTGTGTGAAATAATAAACACGGTAAATGCTAGTATTAAATCCTAAAAGTAGTCCCATGCATCATGAAATCAATCAAATCAAATTCCTGCAAATCACAGTGAACAATAACTTATGAGCATGCGTATCGCTGAAGCAAAACGCTAATTTTGCAAGGTTTGCTATTATAATTATTTTAATCACCATGTATAAATGAACATGCGCTATAGTAGATGTGTGCGCATCGCAGTAAGAAGCATGGGCATGTGCTGTAGTAAATGCGTGCGTATCGCAGTGAGTTTTTGTGTTAGAAAATGTCAAAACATCAAAGAGCGTGCGTATCGCTGAAGCAATACGCCAATGATACAAGATTCAATTTTATAATTTGTGTTGAAATAAATGTGTGCGCATCGCAGTAAAATTAGAAGAATAAGAAACTAACGTGTGACTCACAAGATTACAAATACGCGTGCATCTTAGTAGAAACACGCACGATAACTTGCCAAGACACAATCATTTCGTAGGCCTCGGTTCCTGAGTTCGAAGAAGTACAGACAATGTCTGTTCCTAAGCAACTACGTCGAAGAAGCCTCAGGTCAGGTTGAAGCACAACCAATAGTCGTAGCTAAGCAACCACGTTGAGTGTTAAAAGAAGAGACTCCACGAAGAAGTAGGTAGATTGAGCGTATTCTTCTTTATTCGATTTACAGGTTTCTTAAGCCACGGTGTGGAGCAGTGTGTTCCCTCGGATCACGATCACCAACAGCTGATCGAATCCACAGGAACACACACTCCAAGTACATCATTGCATTCTTTTCAAACACATTTTAAATGAGATGACATGCTCAACATTCCCTTAAGCCCCTTAACCACATCCGCGCTAGTTGAATTCTCCTCCTGTGCTCAGATTTTCAAAATCCCATGCACCATGACGAGCCCAGCTCGTCATGAGCCTGGAAGGGGTTAAGACACCAGTCCACTACAACACCTCCCCCTTTATATAAAACAAAAACAAACAAAAAAAAAGCAATGCATAAGCTGAAAGCAACAAATAAAGTTCAATAAGTAACAAAATCTCCAAACCTAGCAGGTAATCTAATGGTGCGCCCACTTCTAACAGACCTGGCCCCCACATCATTCCTTACCACCGGGACAGCGGCATTGGAAGCTGGACCAACAAATGCACTGCCATTAACATTGGAAGCTGGAACTACAACTGCATTACCTCCACTCTGATCCTGCAAGTCCATTCCAATTCATTAGAACAACTACTCCTTCTTTTTCAAAATTAACTCATCCTGATCTTTTCGTAACTTGACGACCTGTCTCTTATTCCACCAACCTCTACCGTTGAGGAAAACAGCCCCTTTACTAACCTTACAAACCTGAATTGGATCATAAAAATGACTCACCTTTCTTAACGTTAAAGGGTTTTTTGCATAACACCCAATCACCAACAGAAATATCAATATCATCCACTGACCCTTTACCGTCAAAGCGTTTTTTCATCAGTACCTGACTACGCTCCACCTTCTCCAACAAACATGTAGCCTGCAGTTTTACATCATTCTTACTAACCAACCAGGAAGGAAGAAGTAAGGCATTAACTTTTCTTCCCCTAAGTAACTCAAAGGGGGTCACTCCAGTGGTGCAATGCGGAGACACATTGTAACTCCAAACTTTCTCTTCCAAAAACGTACTGACATCCAAACCAGAAGCTACAGCTGTCTGAATCCCTTCTTTAACCCCTTCGATGCTGATGGCGAGCTCAGCTCGTCATCACCCACGGGTGTTGTGTGCTGATGACGAGCTGAGCTCGTCATGGTGCCACTAAAATGGCAATTTCCAGCACAGGGGGGGGGGGGGAAACGCCTAGCAGCCAAGGTGTTAAGAATCTTATTACCATGTTCCACCAAACCATTAGATGCGGGGGAGTACTTCGCAACCTTCAGATGTTTAATATCCAGGGACCCTAAAAACGAATACATTCGCTCGGACACGAAATGCGTCCAGTTATCAGTGACTAAACACCTAGGAGCCCCTTCGACCAAAAACTATTTCTTTAAAAACAAAATTGTATTCTCAGTATTAGGCGTGTCAACAAACTTCTACTACATCCATTTGGAGTGATAGTCAACAGCCAGAATCTGATACCTACACTCCTCAGGGAGAATTAAATAGGGCCCAAAAAAATCCAGCCCCACCTTAACCCAAGCTTGTTCAGGAAATTCAGTGGGATGAAGTGACAACCTCGGAATCTTCCAGTGCTTATCAGAAAGCAAGCACTCTTCACAACCATCAATAAGTCCTCTAACATGTGCTTCCAACCCCGGCCACCAATAATGCTGTCTAATTTTCATACAAGTTTTGGTTACACCTAGGTGGCCTTCATGACCCATCTTAACAATTACTTCCCTCAATTTAGACGGGGGCACAAATGTATCCCCTCTAAGAACATCGTCCTTTACGGAAAGCTCATCCACAACCAAAACGAAATGGTTTAAATCCCCAGAAAGATTTCTCACCGCTGGCCAACCATTTTTACAGCAGTTTAAAACTCTAGATAGAACTAAATCTTCCAGAGAAGCTTTTCTCCAGTCCTCTTCAGAAATAAGGGACCCACAACCTTCCACTGCGTCCAACATTGCCACACATTCTACATCATCCTCCTCAAAATTCTCCTCATCATCCTTATCCATCAGCATTCTGGACAGACAATCTGCACGAAAATTCTTATTTCCCTGAATATGCTTTATGTCAAAATTGAACTCCTGCAGCTTGGAAACCAACCTTGTTAACCTAGCAGACATAGAATTAGTATTTGAAACTTTGTTAAAAATGAAAGCAAGAGGCTTATGATCAGTCAAAATCTGAAATTTCCTTCCCCAGATATACATTTTAAATTTCTGATCCGCCCACACATAGGCTAGCGTCTCCCGTTCGATCGTGCTGTAATTTCTTTCAAAAGGCTTAAGTGCTTTTGAGGCGAAAGCCACAGTTTGTTCATGTCCCTTTACATTTTGACTAAGAACTGCACCTAGTCCATTCAAACTGGCATCCTCAGTGATCATTGATGGACAATCATCACGGAAAGCATGCAGCGCCTTTGCTGAAATGACTGGATCTTTTACTCTCTCAAAAACACTGTTCAAGTCCTCTGACCAGATAAACTTTTCACCCTTAAGCAGTCAGCGAAGAGGTTCAACCATCTGAGCGTAATTGCACACAAACCTAGCATAGTATTCAGCTAACCCAAGGAAAGAGCATAAAGTATCTTTATCAGTAGGTGGTTTAGCATCTTTTAGAGCTCTAATAACTGAAAACTTTGGACTAATGCCATTATCAGAAATCGTATGCCCCAAGTAATCAAGTTCATTCACACCAAACTTACATTTGTCAGCCCTGATCGTCATTCCATTACCTTCCAAAGTGCCCAGAACTTTTTTTAAGAGTTAAATGCTCATCACGGTTCTTTGTAAAAACCAGGATAACGTCCAAGTAAGCTTGGACCCCCACCATTCCCTTGAACATAGAGTCCATCAACCTCTGAAAAATACTTGCTGCCGAGGCCAGCCCGACAGGGAGTCTCAGGAACTTATACGCACCAAAAGGTGTAACAAACGTAGTAAGTTCCTGAGACTCCTCACTCAAAGGAATCTGGTGGTAGGCGGACTTTAAGTCAATAAGGAAGAACCACCTAGCCCCCCCCCCTAAATTGGCCAAGAGTTAATGAATCTTAGGAAGGGGATGGCAATCCACCATAATATTTCTGTTCAATCCCCTCAAATCTGCATAGAGCCTAAACTCTCCTGATTTTTTTCCTCGCCACAACAATCGGGGCGACCCATCGGGAAGACTGTTGGCTGTATAATTTTCTGATCACATAGGTCATTTAACATATTCTTTAACTCCTCCCTAGCACTCAACGGTACAGGTCGCACCTTATGCATGACCGGTTGAGCGTCAGGAACCAATCTGATTTTATGACTAAAATTCTTTATGCACCCTGCTTGATCTTTAAAAACTTCCCTAAAATCTATAAGCAAGTGCTTACAATCAATTTCCGAACTTTCCACACTCATGACCTGCATACTCGCCTTAAGGGGATTTTCTTCCCCTGGTACCAAATACAGACCAATTTTTGAGAGATCCTTCCACCCCACAATATTTTTCCCCTTAATTGCAACATAAACTTTTGTCATAATACATCTACCAAGAATTTCAACCTTCGACAAAAAGAACCCCAACATGTCAATGTCCTTTTCTCCAAACGCCTTTGGATTAATATCAGGGGGAGCTAAGTGAACATCCTTGCTACAATTGTCATAAAAATCAGTCACGTAAAATTGTTATCGGAGAACCCGAATCTCCCATCACTGTTGTCTGAACACCATCAATCAACACCTCGCAAAAGGGACCCTTAATCTCCAAAATATCTTTCTTATGATCCAGAGTAAGGAGCAAATTGTCAAAATCTTCCGAACAGGACTCCAAACTGCTGCTCACATTGCTAATCTGAACCACTCTTTTTTGCGCCTTACAAAACTTTTGAAAGTGGCCACACCTTTTGCAAGTCGAACAAAGCTTATTCAAAGCGGGACAATTAGGAAAGTTACCAATGTGAAATTTTGATCCACATCTGAAGCAAAAAAATTTAGGCTTTCTTTGAACTGACACTGATGGTGTAGCTGGTCTTTTTTCACCGACCTTTCCACCTATAGCCAGAACCCCCTCATCAGCGGAATCCTCTTGCTGATAAACTATATTAAGTTTAGCAGCACTAGCTTGTAAAGCTTTAGTAGAAATAGTGGACCTTTCAATGCCGAGAGCCAAGTCAACTACTTCCGTCACAGGAGGATTTTTACAACTTAAAATCCTTTCTTGAATTTTATGTGAAGAACAATTAAAAACAAATTGATCCCTAATCATATTATCATCTGTTGGACCAAATTCACAAGTTATATCCAACACTCTCAATGCAGAAATATACTCCTCCACTTTCTCCTCTTCTTTTTAGTTTTCGTTTATAAAACGTATGTCTCTCCAACATAATGTTAGGTGTTTCTGAAAACTGTTTGTCTCTCTAAAGCCTCCAAATAGACATCCAACGTCTATCCCCAGACTGACCAGGTGGGAGTGGAATAGGAGGTAAACTCAGAAAAATGCGCTGTGCAGCCAAACCCAAACTACCAAAAAGAAGAGCATATTTCCTTTCAGGAGAATATTCCGTTGCATCAATGTCTACTATATGGTTTTCGAAAAAGCCCAAACCACTCAGACCATATCAGGTTGGGCTTACCCGGCTTTGCCAAAAATGGAGGAGATTGCGTAAGTTGACTAATTTGTTGTTGGTTTAAAGCCATGTTCAATTTGCCCAAAAATTGCAGCTAAATGTAAGATGTTATATTGAAAAAGGACCTTGACACAGTCTGTCAGACAAATTGAAACTTTGTGATCCCAAATACCTTGTTATAGGTTTATAACAAAACACAGCTTTTAATAGTTCCACGAAGAATCCTTGACTCAAATTGCTAAAATGAAAAGAAATTTTAAAAAATAACTCAAAAAAATAAATAGTGCCAAAATCTGAGTTGTACCTCCGATTCGCCCAAAACAGGTGTGTGTATCACCGCGATACACAGACATCCAGCCGTGAAGACATCGGACATCCAGACATGAAGAAATCGGAGCTTGACATGCAGCACGTTGTCAAGGAAACTGCAGCCACTTTCCTTACTTAAAATGGCCGCTCCGTCACATAATCAGTGACAGCACGCTTTCCCGGACCCTTCCCAGGGTCCTTTGCGCCAACGTGCTTCTGTGACGTCACAGGAACGCAAACACTGCTCCCGGCCGTTGGCCTCAGCGTGAGCCTCCGCTCGAGCCGCCAACGACACCTAGATCAAAGACTTCCATTAAAAGTAAAAAATGGGTCTTACCAGTCTTTTCGGTGAACAACCAAAGTCCGGTTCCAGCCCAAAGATAGCACCAAAGATTTCCGCTTTCAGGATGACGAGTGGCCTTCAGCGGGTTCCAGCAAGAAACTTGCAGGTGGCAAAAGAAACTCCCAGCGTCGCCAAATGTTAAAAGAAGAGACTCCAAAAAGAAGTAGGTAGATTGAGCATATTCTTCTTTATTCGATTTATAGGTTTCTTAAGCCACGGTGCGGAGCAGTGTGTTCCCTCGGATCACGATCACCAACAGCTGATCGAATCCCCGGGGACACACACTCCAAGTACATCATTGCATTCTTATCAAACCCATTCTAAATGAGATGACCTGCTCAACATTCCCTTAAGCCCCTTAAGACACCAGTCCACTACATTGAGGAGGTACGTCATCCCACTAGACTTTGGATCACGTGTTACGTTGAGAGATTCTTCTCATGACGATGCAGGCTCAACAATTGCAACAACGATGCACGAGTATAGCTTTACCGTTGCTTGTTTGCATTTACATTTTAATACATAGCGCATTACCCCACATTGGAATTTTTTTTTTTCCCCAGCACAATTAATGTCCATAAATATGTAGACCCGAAAGCAGCACACACCAATTGCTCCCAACGTCACGAACAAAGGACAAGGTGAGCACTGTGTGACAAAGCTGCAATGTAAAACACACAGTTGAACTTAATTTTCAACACCAAAGTAAAGCAGTGCACACCGATCGCTCCCAGCTCAAACTTCACAAGATAATAAAAGCGAGCGCTGTGTGCCGAAACTGCATTTGATGAAAATGCTGTTCAAAATTGAGGTTTATATGCGCCAATCATATACGCAAAAATATTTAGGTAAAGTCTCACGGCCAACTTGAAACACGCACCAAGAAGATTTAAATAAAGTCTCACCAGCAGCTTGAAACGTAACATTAGCTTCCCACAGTACTGTATGCTGGAGTGTGTTAGGATCTCTTAGTTGAAGAAGACCTGCCGACTACGCCAGTGATGTATTTAAAGCACGCTCATACAACGATGAATTTAAGGAAACAGGTTTATTCCTCTTCAAAAGATCCTATCCACCAGTATCCAGATCAGCTACAACCGCTCTCTTTCAGAACCTTACAATGACATACTAATCTTCCAACTTGCACAAGGATTCCACCATGACATAAGCTGCATGGCAACACAACCAAAGAACACAAACATGTCATTGATAATGTAGGAGATACCACAGTTATCTTCTTGGCAGTCACGTACTTGGTGGAGTCGCTGAATACCAGATCAGATGTTGGCTGGTGGACTGTGCATGCCGCCATCATCTTGAGGTGTCTTAAGACCTCTTCCACCAGGTGGTACACTGGCTGGGTCATTTTGCAACTGCAGAGAATGTGTAGTGTCCAGAATTATGCACTGGAGATTCTGCGGAGAAGCTGCACTTTGCCTGCAGAAGAACACAGACCTTGGCTGCATTTCCATTGCTACTTCTCCTTCCTCAAGTTATGAGCTTCTCAGAACAGTCAAGCCCAAGTTATCCCTGTAGCCTCTGATTGGGCCAGTAAGGGGTGGGACCCAGATCTCTTGAGCCTGATCGTTTGCTCTTCGATCAGGCTACCCTTCCTGGTGGTCCTCCTGTTTCAGCATCCGGACACGGCCCTTGCAGTTAAGTCTTGGAAGGTTTTTTTGTGATTTTATATAGCGCAGACGTGGGATGGAGGCGTCAGAGTCTTTACAAAATACCTGTTGCCAAACAATCACATCCAGAATATATTACAGATGCAAACAAGAAGGAATTAAAAAAAATAGAAAGCGGGAGTAAGGGTGATATAAGCTGTACATAAGAAAAGTTCCCAGAAAGTGCATGAGTAACATTGAGATCAAAGCATGCATTTGAGAGCAGTCGCCGCCTCTATGTGCAGAGATTGACTAGCGTAAACAGTTGTTTTAATTTGTCATCTTAAATAATGGATGTGATTCTCACAGCCAAATGCCCCTCGACCAAATTAATTTGCGATGCTGAGAAAGTGTGTGGGTAGTGTATAGCAAGTTATCAGTTGTATTGTTTGTCACTGGCCCAGCAAGGTGCTGGGGTGGGCCCAGTTAAAGGCTGTATGCTCGCCCTGTCAGCGTTTTACAGTTTGCCTGGCCCAACCGGCGCATTTTATATCACGAGTTGTAATGCGATTTCTGAAGGATGTGAGACTCCTGTTTCCTCTGAAGCCCTTCATCATACCAAAGTGGGAACTAAACTCAGTCCTTGTATTTCGTATGTGTGCATCGTCTGAGCCAATTTAGAGTTGTTGCTTACAGCTCCTTACCATCAAGGCAGTATTCCTTATCGAAATTATCTCTGCGGGTCCTGTCGATCAATTGAAGGCGCCGTCAGTGCACCACGCCCTCATACCCCACGTAACTTCCTGATCAAAGGTGTGCTGAGGACCCGGGGTATCTTTCTGCCGAAGGTTCCACGTAGGCCGCCAGTCCGTCAGCATTCTATTTGTTTCTGCGCCACAAGGGGTGAATCTCTATGGGCTTGAACTGACGAGAGTGTTAAGCTTTTATATTGAACGTAAAACAGAATGCCGTTTTTACGGTGAGCTTTTCCGTGGGTTGGTCGCTGTCAAGAAGTTGAAGGCTTTACAGAAAATGACAGTCAATGCGTATCGTCCTTTGCATTTACAGCTGCTGCGATCTCCTTTCTGTTCAGGATCAAAGGAAAAACCCGCAATTGAATAACTTCTTTCAGCTTGAATACCACATTTCCTTGACGTCCTTGGGGACTCTACATAGCAAACAGATTTTGTACTGTATTATTAATTCCATTTGCCTTCATATGTTTTCCAAAAGGTATTTTCAGAATCGACCGTTTTCTCATATGTAGCCTCCATTGAGTTTAAAAAGACTTTGTATCTCATTTTAATCCAGTCACCAAAAACACATTTGTTTCTTTGACGTGATGAGGCTACATAATCGCTACATTTCAGAAACCACTACTTTAATTACACATCACGTTGCCTGTATTGTAATTCTGGCTTCACATCATTTCAGTCATTTGAATGGGACTCTGAAGGGCGTTTCCCACCTCTTGCGTTCTATAGTATACACACAACTAAACCTACCAGTTAGACTGAGGCATGGAAATTCACTCTTGCTTTATCCATTAGCACGTGTACCGCAACAAAGAAAAATCCCTCTGTACACAAGCGTTGACCCAATATCTAGCAGTGCATCTAACATATATTTTTTCCAGTGCCGTTTACAGACTGACATTTCACAGAAACGCACAGTGCACCCGACAAACTTGTCCTTCTATTTTATATTTTCATTTGCCTCGAGAGGCAAACCGTTATGAGAGATTTACACACAGAGGATGTTACCATTATTACACAAGATGGAGAGTGGGCCTGAGACCTAAAAAGGGCAAACCGGATTCTGAGCGGTTTTGTTCTGGTCAACAACACTATTGTAACGCTTTTACTGTCCGAATTTTATGTATATTCACTGAAAACCAATTGTTAAAGTGACGTTACAGCTAGGTGAACATTTCAGTGACAACATAACGTTTTAAACTATAAAAAAAACTGATAATTACCAGTTTTAGTATATAACTTGTGCCCTAAGGTAAATCTAACTATTGCTCATGCCATGCAGTGTCTTGTCATCAAAGGTGTCATTTTAGAAGTTGCAATTATGTTGTAAGTGATATCATAGAACGTGTCATGAGTGATGTAATATGTAGGGAAATCAGAAGTGCATACCTTAGGGCAAAAGTTATAGGTACTTGAGATTACTAGAACTGGTGAATTTGAGTGGTTTCTTGAGTTTGACGTTATGTAGGTCACTGAAATTTTCAACGATCTATAACGTCACTTTAACCTTTTAGATTTTTTTCAGTGAATTTCGAGCTTTATTTTAACGTAAAGTAATATTTTATTTCCATACGTAAATCCAATCCCAGCCACGTGCTGCACCCACCCTTTCAGTCCGGCAACCCCGCACCACACATCTTTTGGCATGTGGTTGGTCCAACCCCACTGATCAGCCCAACCCCACTCAGCACAGGCTGGTTGAAATTACTTTGACCGCACCCTGGCTCTGCATCCACCCCCCCCCCCCCCCCCCCCCACACACACACACACACACACACTTGAAGCACACCCGATCATAGGAAGATTTTGAGCCCCGCTCCCTCTCAAACACCTATTGGCCAGGGTCCCCTTTTTCTTTTTAAAGAGGAAGGGCACATCCCCCTCTCTCACCAAGCCCAAAGGGGCCTCAAGACTCCATCGCCATACTTTAATTATAAGGGAAGGGGATGCATGCCCCTCTCCCCAAGCCTTAAGAAGCCCCAGGGACCTCATTCCTTTTGGCCAAATAAAATAACATTCAGCGAGGGGTCGTGCCACCCTCCTACAAGCTTTAAGAGGCTCGGGCAGTAAATCTTCTGGGACAACAAACATTACAATTAGGACTAAGAGGCCCCGGGCACCCCTCCCCGTTGTCACATGCATTACTATTGGGGGAGTGGAGATAGCACCCGTGCCCAAACATAACGCTGGGGATCGCATGGAAGCCCCAGGGCCGCACCGGAGCCAGCATTCCTCCCATCTGGCAGGAACAGCTACTTAGTTCTGCTTGCTCCTGCCAGATGGGAGCAATTGCAGTTCCTACCCGTAAGAGCACGGGCAGGGAACCAGAAGTGTTTGAGCTCCCGCCAGATGGGAGCAATTGCAGTTCCCAACCCGTAAGAGCACGGGCAGGGAACCAAAAGTATTTGAGTTCCCGCCAAATGGGAGCACTCTTCTTCCCCTTTCCACATGTTGCACGCAGGGAAAATAACTGTCTAGGAGTGGATTCCCCGGGGCACAGTTAAAGAGCCTGCCCCGGGTGATGGAGTCCATGGGGAATCACATGGTGCCGGGGGATTGTTTCCCCAGGCCCACCAGTGGCTCGGGGAGGGATGTTGCATGCCCTTCCCCTAATAATTATAGTTACAAAATGCAGATGGGCCCTTCTGGGAGCCCCCACCTCTATAGGGCCTGGGGGGGTAGGCTATCCCCCTTTAAAAAAAATACAACTCGGGACAGCAGACGAAGTCCTGTAATGGCTGCTAGCAAAAACATTTTTCATGTGTCCCATTGCAACTTGCAAGTATGAGGGAGGCGTCTCCTCTTGTATGTCCTTCACAACGATTTGCATAGCCTCGTTTGTGAATTGCAAAGACTTGATCCCAATCCTAAAATTTTTTGTTTTGTACATAAGGCCTCTAGTTCTGTAGACCACTGTGACATCCCCGTGCATGAGGTGCAGCACCATAAATACAAGAAACTGTAGGAGGGCAATGGTTGGGCACTGGCTGAGTGAGGGGGAAGAGGTGGCTGCAAGGTGATGTGTTCTGCTTAATTTTCACGGATTGAAAATACTGCAATAATGTACCTGTGGGTTAGTGATTTGCATAAATTAAATCACTAACCCATAGGTACATTACTGTACACTGTGCCAAGCACACAGATCAATGGAAAGAGTATTAGGGAGAACTAAGATATGTATCTTAGTTCATCCTACCCTCCTGCATTGTGATCCCTTTTCTTGTGATACAAATGCAATAGTTTCTCTGTGGTGGCACCAGCTGGTGTAAATGTTAAGTGCCTTTTGCAGATTGTGATGGCAGCATTTAACTGCTTATGCAGCCAGATAGTTTTTATCTCTGAATTTAAGTAAGTATTTCTGGTGCTTCAGATTGGCATAATCACGATCCTTATGGTAGATTATCTGGTTAGGGAATCACAGCAGAGTGCAAGGAAATGGAACTGTCTTAAACTCTCATTGATGTGATGATTCAGTTTTGTTTTGCCTTCAGTGAACAGTAAAAGTACTATAGTTTTTTTGTTTTTGTTTTTAAATCAAGATCAACTTCCCAGAGGGAAATTTGAAGACCTCTATAGCATATTGTGGACCCTGATAGGAAAAAGTGTAAATATTTTTTGAGGGATCAGGGTGAGAAGGGTGTGCTGCGGCGAGACGTGGACAACACACATTGACTATAATTCCAGGCTATAAATCTCAAATGTATTTCATTGCTCATTTACGTTAAGAATTATGACAGCATGTATTCTATCTAGAAGATATGTTGCTTAATTTTGTTTTTAAATAATTGTTTAGGAAACCCCAATCTGCATCTGGAAAATAAATACTAAACTTGTACTATTTGTTGATCTGATTACGGTGCATTATCAGATGCTTGGAGAAGTGGTGAAAGATGTGACATGAACAAACATGAGAACCGTCGGCCAAATGCAAAGACGTTAACTTTGCTCCCTTTGATCTATTGGCTGTTAACTCTGATTTCAGCTGTAATTATTTCTGGATTCTCTTTTTAGGGTTTTTTTCAACTACAGGAAAAAAACGTGGAGGAGCACTTAGAAATAAGCTTCTTCGGCTCCATCAGTTTATGGATGCACACACATTGCATGATTTGCAATTGTTTTGGGTGGCGGGGAGGTGGAATGTGTTAGCATTTTTCATTGAAAATGTTTTATTTCACCTGAATTGTCTGTTTTTCTCTGTATACAGCATCGAAGGGGAATATGTTCCAACAGAAGGGGATGAGGTCACCTACAAGCTCTGTACTGTTCCGCCCAAGAATGAGAAGACACAAGCTGTTGACGTTGTGATCACCCACCTGGCCCCAGGAACCAAGCATGAGACATGGTCTGGCCATGTTATCAGCCCTTAAACCCCAATCCCCATGATCACTGAGCCTTGACAGAGACTGTGGGCAGATACAAAGATGCCTTTAATTTGCCCTAAATACCTCCATCCCCCCCAGCCCTCCCCATGAATATTTGACACACACTGCCTTTCACGACGAGAATATATTACATTTGTCAATCATTTTGTATAAGTGTAAGAGGAAAAAAATATTTTTAAAATAAGCTGAAACATACATTAAAGAGGTTAAATCAATGTTATAATGTATGGTCTTTTTTTGCCAGTAGAGATTTGTTATTAATTTTAGCATGCAAGATAATGTAGGTTATGAACTGTCTAGCAATACTGTTCTTCACTTTAAAAATACTTTACATTAAAGAGGTTAAATCAATGTTATAATGTATGGTCTTTTTTTGCCAGTAGAGATTTGTTATTAATTTTAGCATGCAAGATAATGTAGGTTATGAACTGTCTAGCAATACTGTTCTTCACTTTAAAAAAACTTTCCATGAAGCGTGTTGTGTACATCAGGTGACCTCTGCGTGCAATATAACCTTAAATAATATAAATATAAACCATTGTATCATTCCCAATAATTATAGTGCCAGGATTATGAGCACTATGCTTTCAACGTCTGTGGATGTTTTGCTGCTTATTTTTACAGAAATGGGGGCATGAAACGAGCATAGACTGTGCTGACGTCAAACTTAAAACTACCATCTACTGGTTCCAAAGTGTTCAATGAAAAGAGCTGATGCATAGTTCTCCAAAGACAACTAGTGATGCACCACAAAAGATACAAGTCACAATCTGCTTTGAAAGACTACTTTCTCAATTCTTCTTTTGTATTTTCACTTGTAAAAGCACCTAGTGGTTACAGCACAAAGCAGCCAACGTGCTTCGTCCAAAGATTGGACTTTTCAGGGTTGTAACGTAATCAAACAATACATAATGCAATTGTCATTGCAGAGTGTATGTGTAACATAAATTAGACACTAACAGTACAATACATGTGGCATGACAAAATGCTTTTCACATGACAAAACAAACATATTCTAGACCTAAGGAAAAATACATATTATACCCCCAAATAAATGCACAATATCAAGGGGGGGGGGTTCGTGCGGAACGCAATGTCGGCCAGCTAAAGTAGTTCAGTAGCACACCTGACCGCCTTCCGTATATCCGCCTAAATAATCAGTCGCCCATGCAGTGGAGGGGCCACCGGAACTACTGCTGAGGCTGGGACACAGGACAGCGGCCTCATACAGTCGCCGGAAAGTAGAAATATCGCAGTCCCAAGCTGTGGCCTTATTGAGACCGGGGGCTGTCTTGTTGGACCTTCGTGTATGCAAGATCGCGGACAAAGCTGCTGTTGGACCTGCGGCGGGGAAAAAGGCAGTTCGGGGCCGGAAATCCTGTCCCTGAAGCAAGTGGCCACGGCTTGATCACCTGCGTTTGACTGGGAGGTGTTCCTGCCGGGCATGCGTAATCAAGGCCCACGGAGAGTGCCGCAGTGTGGAGTGCCAGCGGATGTCCCAACCGGAGTTCCCGGCCCTGCGGCAGCCTGGGCACTAGTGCTCCGGCCAGTCCGCCACTGTGAAGGTAGGAGACGGCCTGGTGTGGGGCACTGAGCTGCAGAGAGACTACAGTGCAACTGATAGTGCTGCAGGGCAACCGATCCGGACTTGGCCCGTTGGCCGTTGGAAGGCTGGGATTTGAGGCAGAGCCTGAGGGACATAGCTGATCAAGCCTTCCCAAGCGCTTGTGGAGGTCAGAGGACTGGTTGGACAGCCCAGTTGAGCGCGCAAACAAAGAGGCCCAGAACTATAACCGTTATTGTCGCAAAAGAGGAGGCACAGAGGGCGCACTGGTCACCAACAGTGGGAAGCACGTACCCGCAGTGATCTGGTGTGTAATGCCCCTCCCCTGCTTTTGCTGGTGAAAGAGGGATGTTATATGTGAACAGCAAGGCAAGGCTGGGCACTACTGAGCAGAGAGGATTACCGCTGAGGAGAAAGAGGCCTGGAGTCTACACGAGAGCTGGTCCTGGCTGCTCCATTGAGAAAATGTTGAATGCCAAAGGCGCGAAAGGGACACAACAGACTAAACTAAACATGTAAGTGCTGCGAAATCAGGCCAACCCTGAGCACGGTGACAAGGGGAAAAGGATGACTGGATCTGAAGGGGCGCTTCCGGACCTGACATAAAAAGATGTAATGGACGCCATCTCAGGTGTGCACTCATCCCTTGAACAGAGGATGGACACCATCAGGTCTGAAGTGATGCTGATCCGAGCTGACCTGACTAAAACAGGAGAGAAAGTGAAACAGATGGAAATAGTCACTGCTAACCTCATGGGAGACGCAATGCAAATGCAGCAAATATCCAGGACCTGCAGGCCTTTCGCAGATTTGCAGAGGACAAGTTGGATGACTATGAAGAGCGCACCAGAAGAAACAACTTGAGGATTATAGGTCTGCCAGAGAAGGCGGAAGGCCCTGCCGTGAACTTATTCGTGGAAGAACTCATACTTGCATCTTCAGCCTAAGGGGTTGTCAAAAATGTTTGTGGTAGAAAGGGCGCATAGAGTTCCTAGGGTACGCCCGAGCCTGGTGCGCCTCCCCGCCCTATGTTGGCAAGACTTTCACATTTCAGGGACAGAGATGAAGTATGAGAACTCCGAGATTTCCTTTTTTCCAGATTTCACCTTGAATGTACAGCGACAACAATCCTTTTTGGAGGTGAAGAAAAGATTTAGACGGCTTCAGTATGCCTTGCTATTACCGGCCCGGCTCGACATCAAGGCAGATGGCAGGGTCCGGTTTTTTGATGCCCCGGAGGCTGCTGCGCACTGGCTCGAAGTGTGGAGAGCCGCGAAGGACCATAATGCCTGCTAAGTGGCGGACCAGGCCGGTTCATCTAATGGCCCAGTCTGATGAGAATGTGGTGCTGGAGGCTGATTTTGGTGCCTCGCCTGGCAGTGCCTTCGATCAGCAGTGGCTGAACTTATGTGACGGACAATGGTTTGACTGCATTCGTTGATTGTCCTATTTATCCTTTTTGATGTTGAGTGGGCTCCTCTGACAGGGCGCATTGTTTTTTGAACTTGAGGTGGTTGGGGTGGCAGAGCTTCCACCCCCTATTATATTCTACTTTTAGTTCGAGTTTGAAGGACAGGGACTCTGCATAAATTGATTTATGGGCAGTTCTAGGCCCAGTATGCAGGGGAGCAGTAAGGGGGGGTAATTGGGGTAGTGTGAGGTTGTTTTATGTTCTGTTAGTGAAAACAACATTGGGCATCCCATCTCTTTTTTAGCAATATGCAATCGCTGAACCTACACATGGGAACGCACTGGGATAAGACCTTTAAGCTCCTAAGTTGGAATGTAAATGGGCTCGGAGACAAAGTAAAGCATAATATTGTATTGCAATATGTCAAGCGCAATGCCCCGAAGGTGGTGCTTCTCCAGGAGACGCACTGGGTAAGTAACTCCCGCAAGGCCATGAGCAGATTGTCAGATTGTCTCCCACTAGGAACCACGCTGCAGGAGCGATGATATTCCCTGCCCTCTATCCCCACACAGACCGCAGTCCGCAATATATATATATATATCACTGCACACTACCGCCTGCGCCAGGAGAGAGGGCAGGATAAAAAAGAACCCGTCCCGGGGAAGAAGACGACTTCGGAGGACCCAGTACGTCTCCAGCTCTTAAGGCTCTCAAGGGGTACAGTGAGATACACACCCTGCAGAGGAGAGATAAACAGAAAGACTACAGATGAGAAATCACACCCCCCTGTACTCTCTCTAGGCACATCCAGTGTTTCGGGAAACACAACAACCCCTCTCGTCTTACCCGCAGATGGTGTCAGTATCGCTGGACAGGAGACATCGTGCCTCTTCCTTAGTATTGAAATCTTCTAGAGTTAACTCCACTCTATAGTAGTTTCCTTGATACTTTATACACAATAGGGGAAAAAGTCTTCCGACATAAAAAAAACCCTTCCGTCCTGGATATGTGTAAATAAAAAACGTCCCGCTTCCCAACAACCCGAAAATTCAGTGGCCACAAAAAGAAAAGGAAAAAAACCCGCTGGTTTGAAAATGAACCCAAATTACACACAAGGATATCGAGTGAGGTCCAATATCCGGAAATGAATGCACTGGCGTTCTTTCAAATGTCCGCACGCAGCCGCGTACAAACTCCAATGCTGAATCAGGTACTTAGCCCAACAACGTCCGTACTCCCAATCCAGATACTGAAGGTATCCTTTTCAGAGCGAAGCCTCGCTCTGCAAACAAAGTGTCTCACAGAAATACAACACGAACACAGCCGATAATCCCACGTAGCTCGGTCACCAGAAAAGACAACGTGGGGGGGGCGTGGCTAGCAGCCAACGATGGCGGCCGCAGCTTAGGGAGGCTCCCGGGTAAAGGCGGCTTTCCGCATCAATCCGCACAAATATCCTGATCCATTCCGGCTCAAGAAGGGGAACCGGACTCAGAGACCGTGCAGCGACCATCTCCGGAACTTTCCGGTGCGGCGAAAGCCCAAAACAGCACGTTGCCGCGGGCCGAAGGCGGAGGAGGAACCGGGCCTACACGCGGCCACAGAACCTCGGAGCCACAGCCGGGTTGAGCCCAGCCGGAAGCAGCCGACAGTCGGGTCCGAAAGACCGGAAGTGCCGGCTCAACGATAGCCTCCTTCCGAGGACCCGCTAACCCTCTCCGAAGAGACCGGAGCCCGGGTGCCCACCCTCCGACCACCTGTTGACCCTCTCCGGGCATATTCAGCGCTACAGGAGACTTGGAAGACGACGGATCCTCCAGGTTCATCGCCGCCATTACTCGGCGCAGGCGACCGGGGAAGTCACTGTGCCGCCCCGACAAGAACCACGCCATGTCGCACAGAGGCCCCAAGAACACTACGACCCAGGCTAAGCTGGACAAATTTGCCTATGACCGACGCTCGCCACCACAAGACCAACGCAAAACCGTTGGAGGGAAAATGGCGGAGGCGGGGAAGAAAGCCACACTAGACTATGTCCTGGCGGCGCTGGCGCAGGTACAAGAAACTGTGGGGGCCACGGCGACCGAAGTCACCTTAATCAGGGCGGATTTGCAAAAAATGAACGAACGGGTCAAGCAAGTCGAAGTGGTCACGAAATCTTTGATTGAGGACGTGTCTGAACTGCAAATTGCGATGGAGCGCCTGCAAACGGACAACAAACTCCTTAGAGACAAGCTGGATGACCAGGAGGGTCGCTCAAGGCGCAATAATGTTCGTATCCTGGGCGTTCCGGAATCGGAAGACACGGGGGCCCTAGACCTGTACGTGGAAGATCTGGTGAAGACTCGGCTCCAGCCTAAAGGCCTATCGAACTTCTTCTCGGTCGAAAGAGCCCATCGGGTTCCGGGAGGGAAGCCCAAGACCGGAGGCCCGCCGCGACCAATACTGGCGAGGCTGTTTAATTTCCGGGACAGAGACGCCATTTTGCAGGCTGCTAGAGTGGCGCCGACCATCCAGATCCAAAACTCCAAAATCGCTTTCTTCCCGGATTACACAGCGGAGGTATCGAGGAAGAGGAGGACGTTCCTGGAGGTAAAGAAGACTCTACGGGAGAAAGAACTACCCTACTCCATGATATTTCCAGCCAGGCTACGAGTGGTGGCGGACAAGAAAGTATGGTTCTTTGACTCCCCTGACACAGCCCGGGACTGGCTGGAAGGCTGGCACACCATTGGGAGACAGCGCAGGACGAACAGACAAGAATCGGACCGCAGAGGAGGCAGCAGGAATGGCTCGCAGGCATCAGGGCGCGCGGAGGGCGCAGAACGCTCGCCTTCCCATGGCTTTGAAGGGGGTGGCGAAACTGATTGACTCCGGCGACGGCCACTGAACTGCACTACCTCGCCGACCACCGGCACTAACTAATCTTTCACAGCAGCACGTTGACTCTGGCATGGCAACCCCGAGAGCCTACAGGGGAGCCGCCAACCCGGGGAGGCGCTCTCCCCCTTACAAGCAAGTACTGTGTTCATTGGGAAGGGTATTGCACTCTGCTAAGTTGGGGTGGCGGGCAGTTGGAGGTCCGTTAAGCAGGGGGGCAGGGAGGGGGGATTGTTTTGAATGGTTCTTGTTAGGAATGGGTACAAGGGGTCGAGGACATTGTTTCAGGACCGCTGGAATTCGGGGGATACTGTTGAGAATAAACTGTGACACTATGCCCCCATGAGGACTCTGATCGCCTTGCTGCGCGGTGGCGCAGCCAACAGAGCAGTCCCATCTCCGGGGCGCCGCATACTCCCCGATTGCTAGTAATACTGTACAGACGGGGACTCTGAACCCTACAGAGGCACAGTCTCCGCCATTAACCGTGCTGTCCTGGAATGTGAGGGGCCTGGGTGATAGGGTAAAGCGGGGATTGGTTTTAACTGCTGTGAAGCGCCTGCGTCCTACTGTGGCCCTATTACAAGAAACACACCTGATGGGGGGAGCTACTAAGGCCTTAGATAGGCGAGGTTACAAAATGTGGGCCCACTCTGCCTTCACGTCCGGCTCCAGGGGAACCGGCGTACTCGTGCAAAAGAACTCACGATTCCTGCCCCTATCCACCAAAACTGACGACCAGGGCTGCTTCGCGGCCGTGCAGGGGCAGTGGGAAGGGAAACTCCTGAATCTAGTGTCAGTGTACGTCCCGCCTGCCTTGCACTCAGTGCACCTCCCGAGATTGGGGGACTTCCTCCTGACTCTCCCTGAGGGTGCGATCATTCTGGGGGGAGACTTTAATGCTGTCCAGGATCCACAACTAGATAAATACCCCACTCCAAACCAGACTGGGGGGGAGACATACTTCCGGCGCTTCACCACGGCCATGGGCCTGACCGACATTTGGAGACGCCTACACCCAGGCACGCAGCAATACACCTTTCACTCCGCGGTGCACGGTAGCCTGTCGCGCATAGACCACTTCCTATCCCTGGGGGAGGCCCATAGCCACGTAGACACTTCGGTGATTCACCCCCGAGGTATTTCAGATCACTCCCCGCTCACACTGACGCTTTCTCTACAGACGAAATCACGTAGGCGCATTTATCCCCTGCACGCTTCTTGCCTCAAGATCCCACAGGTTCGCAAGGCACTTAAACAAGCCACGAAACACTATTTCCTCAAACTCACAATCGGTGCGTTCCCAGGCGACGCTCTGGGAGGCATACAAAACTGTTCTGCGGGGTCAAGCCATTAACACTATAACCGGACATAAGAGGCAGCAAACACAAGAACTGGCGGACCTAGAAATCACCATGCAGGAACGGACCAGGGCCCATGAGTCCCACCCTTCTCCCTCCACCCTACACGCACTTACTCTCCAGCAGCAGCTCTACACTGACCACTTACGGACAGTAGTTAAGGGTCACATCGCGGACACTCAGAATAGGGTCTACGAGGTGGGGGACAAGGCGGGGAAGATGCTGGCGTGGCTCGATAAACGTGAGGGCAGCTCCAGGGGGATCCAGAGCCTAAAAGATGCGCAGGGGGTAACACACACCGACCCGAGACATATAACGGAGTTGCTAGCGACCCACTTTGAGCAAGTATACACCCCAACACGTCAGGTTACATCGGAGGAAGCCAGGGCACTCCTCGCGCCGATTGCAGTCCAGACCCTATCCCCAGAGGCATCGAACGACTTGAAAGCTGACATTACAACCGACGAGGTCCAGATGGCCATTGCGGCACTGAACCCGGGCAAGGCCTCAGGTCCGAACGGGATACCGGTAGAGTGGTATCAGGTGATGCCGGACACCCTTAGCACGTACCTGTTGGGGATGTTCAAGGATTGCCTGGAGGGGGGCTCCCTTCCGCTAGATCAGCGTGTGGCGACTATTGTGACAATCCCAAAACCGGGCAAGCCGCCGGAGGAATGCTCCTCGTATCGACCTATTTCCCTCTTAAACGCGGAGGTGAAAATCCTGGCCAAACTCCTGGCGCAAAGACTCCTGCCCCATCTGTCCTCGATTATACACCCGGATCAGTCCGGGTTTATGCCGCATAGGAACACTGCTCAGAATCTGCGGCGGCTACATGGTCTCCTGGCTCAATCTGACGCTATCACAGACCCGGCGGTTATTCTGGCGCTGGATGCCATAATGGCGTTTGACCTGGTGGAGTGGGAGTACCTCTTCGAAACGTTGAAGCGGATGGGGTTTGGACCTCGCTTCCTGGCATGGGTCAGATTGCTCTACGCGGCCCCGATGGCCCATGTAGTGGCAAATGGCCATATATCGCGCACTTTCCCGTTGGGAAGAGGCACACGGCAGGGTTGCCCACTGTCACCACTGCTGTTTGCTCTCTCATTAGAGCCCCTGGCGACTCTCATACGGGCCTCTCCCCTCCTCAAGGGTGTACCCGGGACCGGGGGTTGGGAAGACCGCCTGTCTCTCTACGCAGATGACATGCTCGTATACCTCACAGAACCTGAGGAGAGCATACCGGCCCTCTTGCGCATCTGCGACACTTTCGGCAGGACCTCCGGCTACACGCTGAACTGGTCCAAATCGGAATTATGTTTTGCGAGGTCCGGCTCCGACTCTGGACGATACGTGTCCATTGCGACTGGCGGGATCGTCATTCAAAAACCTAGGCATACACGTTACTAAAGATGCGTCGGAATTCATGGATAAAAACCTGAAACCGCCCATGGATAGGCTCAAGCGAGATGTCGAGTTCTGGTCGGGCCTACCGCTGACACTTCTGGGTCGGGCAGCCCTATATAAGATGATGGCGCTACCGCGCTTCCTCTATGTCCTCGAAAATTTGCCATACCCGGTACCTCCCAAATTTTTTCAGAAGGTGGCAGCACTGGTCTCCAACCTCCTATGGGGCGCTCTCCCGGCAAGAGTGGCACAACCCAAATTGCGCAGGGACTGGTACAGCGGAGGAATTGCGCTCCCAGACCTAAAACTATACTACTGGGCGGCCCACCTCAAACCTATTAACCAATTGCTCCACGCACCACACACCGAGCCGGCATACCATTCCGACAGGGTGCAGCTGGGCGCGGAGGGCATGTTGGGTCCGCTGTACGACCACCGCAAGGTACGGACCTTGGTAGGCCCCACCAAATTAACTGTACAAATTTGGCATGCGGCGACGACAGCTCTGGGCTGGAAAGGGAAAATCACGAAGATGACACCACTGTGGGACTCCCGCGCACTGGGCAACCTCAGGAACACCAAGGGGTTTACACAATGGGACACAATAGGTATATCTACGGTGGGCGATCTGTGGGAGAGAAATGAGGTGGTACCTTTTGCCCGCCTCCAGGAACTCTACGAGCTCAATGATAGGGAACTATATAGATACATTCAGATACGCCACGCTATGCTTGCGGCTATCCCAGCCACCACACCACTGCCAGAATCTTCACCCTTAGAGGACCGCTTACTCACAGACTACATGTTGGAACGTGCGACGTCCCTCACTTATCGCAAGTTACTTAATAACACCCCCGATCCCACGTCCCACCTGAAAGAAAAATGGGAAGGGGAAATTGATGACATGGACGAACACGAGTGGAACGAGGCACTTGGGTCCCCCAAAGAGGTTGGCATCTCAGCACGCATGCGACTGGTACAATTTAAGATCCTGCACCGGGTTTATTACACGCGGACAATGCTGCACCGCATACATAGAGCGCCACACCCCTACTGTCTGCGAGGGTGCGGGGAGGAGGGCACGTTCTTCCACACCATATGGGACTGCCCCAAGATACAGGAATATTGGAAACAAATACACCGCACTCTCTCACAGACACTTAATCACTCTATACTGCCTAACCCAAGACGGAGCCTACTGACCATCTGGGAACCCACCGATCTGTCCCGTTATGAGCAGCTTTGGGTCACGGCTGGGATAATGGTGGCAAAGAGGGACATAGCGCAACGCTGGGGGGCAGCGGATCTCCCAACTAAATCCCAATGGTGCCTTAACATGGATCGAGTGATGTTGACCGAACGGGCGGTCTACTCTAACCAAGCCTGCCCGGTGAAATGGAATAAGATCTGGCTGAAGTGGAACGAATATAGAGGGGACATTTGTGAGCCGTTGCGGGAGGAGGACCTGGAAGATTCTGATGACGAGGGTGAAGGAGGGTAACTTAGACGGGCTGCAGAAGTGAGATGGCGGCCCTACTTGTGGCGGGAGGCAACCTATGGGCACCTACACTGTGGAACTGTGAGGGGGGAGGGGGGTTCGTGGGACTAGGAGACACGCAGGTACTGACCGGGGACCCCGAATCTCCATGTTCCCGAGGGACGATTGTTATCTAGGTTGCTCTGATTCATGCCAGACCAAATGACCATTCCTACTTGTTAATGTTCTGTGTTTGTTGTTTTCCAAAAAATGAAAAAAAACTCCACCAAAACCTCAATTCCTGCATTGAATATTTGATCTACATGCACTTTTACTACTCCAGTATGTCTCATCCTTTATAACCTCGCTACTTGTTTTACTGGAAACACGCTATGCACTGATCCTTGATAGCGGCCGGCCCGCAGGGTTGTAGGCGTTCCGCTGTGTACTATGCAAATGTGCAATAAAGGTTTTGCAAAAAAAAAAAAAGAAAAGAAAAGACAACGTGACCGGTAACTAAACCAAGCAACGACTGCCCGGTTTCTTCTCCTTAAAAGCGATCACATGGGTCAAGAGGGAGGGGTGTAATCGCCAGCATGTGCACAGAGAGAGGACTGGGCTCAGCCAGCTCTAAATCCCAACACAGATGGGGCTACCGGCTGGTGGCTCAGTCTGGTTTTACCACGGGTTCCTCGGGAGTGGGCATCCTAATCAACAATTCCTTTCCGATGTCAATGCAACACATGTGGACTGACGGGATGGGTAGATCTGCAGCAATTTCCAGACAGTGGAAGGGGTTGCAGTGCCAATCCTTCAGAGACCTGAGTAAAATTGTGTTGTCATTTCCCGAAAGCTGTCAGGTTGTGATAGGAGACTTTAATTGAGTGGTGTGGAGCTCTCTTGATCGCTGTCCACCCTGTATCATCAGCCCCTTGCAGAGTTGGCTCCCAGACTTCCTTGAAGCAATGGGGCTTGTGGACACTTGGAGGATGTTCCACCCGGGACGCATCCAACACACTTTCCATTCCAGGGTTCACAATAGCTTATCTCATATAGATTACCTTCTCACTCCGGCACCCCAAGCGGGGAACATTAGGGAAATCGGACAACTCGCCCGAGGTATATCTGATCACTCCCCACTGTGGGCCAAAGTGGTCAAGGGTTAGAGGAGAGTGGGACAGGTGGTGCCTATAAACCTGTGTTACTTCAGGAACCCAGTGGCAAAAGACAAGATAGTAACAGCTATACTACACTTTCTAGAGAACAGGGAATATGTGAGTTCACCCCAAATCCTATGGGAAGCCTTTAAAACTATAATGCGGGGTCAGGCTCTCTTGCTATTAGCAGGGGTGTGGAAAGAAACGTCGAAAGAACTAACTCGCCTGGAAGATGAAATCCCCCTCATGGAAGAAGATGACGGGGAACCAATGACACAAGGTAGGCTTCTTGCCCTGAAGCTTAAACGAACTGAATATAAATCCATAGCAACCGACATGGCCAAGTCATTGGGTAGAGGCAGAGGGTAGGCTCTATGACCTGGGGGACAAGGCTGAAAAGCTACTGGCATGGCTTGATAAAAAAGAACTGGCAAGTAGACTGGTTCCTGAACTGAAGGGATCGGAGGAAGCTAGAACGTACCCGCAAGAGATCGCTAATGAGTTTGCAGATTGCTATCGCTCCATCTATCGTGCAAGCTTGTCCTTTACAGAAGAGGACTCGCAAGCTCTGATCAGGGACATAAGACATCCCTCCCTGGCCGTAGATGACCGAGAGCTGGGAGAAAGCGACTTTACTAATGACGAGGTTGCCCAAGTGATTAGAAGCCTCCAGTCCGGTAAAGCTCTAGGTCCCAACAGCCTGCCAATTGAGCTCTACAAGCTAGAGCCGGATTTACTTACCTCATACATGCGAGCCATGTTAAAGAAAGCAGTGAAACGGGGTTGCTCCCTCTAGTTCAAAGGGTTGCCACATTGGTCACTGTACATAAGATTGCAAGCCCAGAGGTGCATGATCGTCGTACAGGCCCGTCTCACTATTAAATGCTGAGCCCAAAATACTCACAAAAATACTAGCCAGTCGTCTGGTCCAACTAATAGGCAAACTAGTGCACCCAGACCAATCGGGCTTAATGCCCCACAGAAAAATACAGCCTTAAACCTGAGGAGACTACATGGCGTGTTGGGGTGCCGGGGCATGATTCAGGAAGCTGCAATTGTGGTCTCGCTTGATGCCGCGCTGGCTTTCGATACAATAGAGTGGCCATATTTGTTTGCAGTCTTGGCCAGGATGGGATTTGGGCCCAATTTTATCAGGTAGGTGCACCTTTTGGTATGCAGAGCCCCTGGCGCTAGTGGTCGTTAATAATAAGAAATCTGAGGTATTCAAACTAAGCAGTGGGACGAGACAGGGGTGTCCGCTGTCTCCACTCATCGTTGCTCTTACCCTGGAGCCACTGGCAGCATGGATTTGTGGAGACCCAGTAATCCAGGGACTAAAGTGGGCTGACACGTGGGAGAACTGCATTTCTCTTTATGCGGATGATATTCTGCTTTATCTCTCATCCCCCAAGTCTTTGCTCTAGAGAGTACTCCATATATTTACCACCTTTGGGAAATACTTTGGGTACATGATCAACTGGAGCAAATCCCTGATGTATGTCCCTAGTGGTGAGCCACCTCCACTACCTACAGGGTGTCCCATGAAGGAAGCAAAAGAGGGCTTCCAGTATTTGGGAATCTTTATCACGTAGACACCAAAGCTAGCTACGATCGATACCTATTCTCCCCGCTGCTGAGGCTGAAGCAAGATGCGGCCAATTGGAAGACTCTACCGCTCTCATTATTGGGTGGGGGGGCAGCATTATTCAAAATGTTTCTACCACGTTTTCTATATGCGCTCCAGAATTTCCCAGGTCTGTGCCGAAATATTTTAAAGAGGTGGAAAGTCTCCAGAGGGAACTGCTTTGGGATGGTCGCTCTCGCATAGCCCTTCCCCAACTAGTCGAGTTGGTATGACTGGGGATAGGGTTTCAGATATTAGGAAGTATTACTGGGCAGCCCACTTAGCAGCCATACATCATTGTATGTACTGACAGTGGGACGACCCAGGTTACAGAATGGATAAATGGGTATTGCCAGGAGGTAATTACAACAAGGCCCTCTATTCTAGGCCCAAGACATTTTCTCTTAAAGGGACCAACCAGACACTCAGTGCATGTATGGCACACAGTCAATAGAAGCCTGCGATGGGAACGAAAGCTCACGATGGCTACTCCTTTGTGGCACTCTGAGCAACTGAGGTTCGAAGGGGTTTGATAAGAGGGACCTGATCGGGATCACGAGAATAGGGGACCTATGGCAAAAGGGAGAAACTATCTCCTTGGCCACCTTGCAACAAGAATATGAACTGGCCAGCACGGAATACTTTCCGTATCTACAGGTGAGACGGGCACTAACGTCGCACTTGCAGAAGGGAGTATCCCCCCCAGATGCTTCGCTGTTGGAAGATAGATTGCTCGATTGGTACCTACAAACTAAAGCAGTGTCCCTGACACATAAGAAGCTGGTCAATAATGCACCAGATCATCTCAAAGTGATCCGGGACCGATGGGTTGGAACTTGATGACGAAGAGTGGCAAGAGGCAGTGGCCTCCCCGCGGGAAGTTGCAATCTCCTCCAAGTCAAGTCAAGTCAATAAATTTGTATAGCGCGCTACATACCCAGAGGGTCTCAAGGCGCTTGAGGAAGGGTGGGGAATTACTTGTCAAATATCCACGTTTTAAGTTGCTTTCTGAATGCTAGGTGGTTCTGAGTAAGGCGAAGATGAGTGGGAAGTGAGTTCCAGGTTTTAGCTGCCAGGTAGGAGAAGGATCTACCTCCCATGGTGGTTTTGTTGATACGAGGTACAGTGGCAAGGGCTTGGTTGGAGGATCGTAGCTGGCGGGGGGGGGGGTGTAGAAGGACAGTCGTGTGTTGAGGCATTCGGGTCCGATTTCGTAGAGTGCTTTGTGTGCGTGGGTTAGGAGCCGGAAAGTAATCCTCTTATTGACGGGGAGCCAGTGGAGGTTTTTCAGGTGGCCAGAGATGTGTTCTTTACGCGGTATGTCTAATATGAGCCTGGCTGAAGCGTTCTGGATGCGTTGGAGTTTTTTCTGGATTTTTGCGGGGTACCGGCGTAGAGGGTGTTTCCGTAGTCCAGTCGGCTCGTGACCAGAGCGTGAGTGACTGTTTTTCTAGTTTCGGTGGGGATCCAGCGAAATGTTTTTTTGAGCATGCGAAGAATGTTGAAGCAGGATGAAGAAACGGCGTTGACTTGTCTGTTCATCGAGAGTGAGGAATCCAGGATGACGCCCAGGTTGCGTGCGTGGTCCGTCGGGATAGGTGCTTTTCCAAGGGCCTCTGGCCACCAAGAGTCATCCCAGGCGAAGGGGGAGGTGCCTAGGATGAGGACTTCTGTTTTGTCTGAGTTCAGTTTCAGACGGCTGTGCTTCATCCATTCGGCTACTTCTTTCATTCCTTCATGCAGGTTGGTTTTGGCCGTGTTCGGGTCTTTGGTGAGTGATAGGATCAGTTGAGTGTCGTCGGCGTAGGAGATGATGTTGAGGTTGTGTTGGCGTGCGATGGCCGCGAGGGGGCTCATGTATACGTTGAAGAGGGTGGGGCTGAGTGAGGACCCTTGGGGTACGCCGCAGATGACTTCAGTGGCCTCTGACTTGAATGGTGGGAGGCGGACTCTCTGGGTTCTTCCGGAGAGGAACGAGGTGATCCATTCCAGTGCTTTTCCATGGATTCTGACGTTTCTGAGGCGTTGTAAAAGGCAGTGGCGGTGCGTCCATTGGGGGCGTTGGGGCGTTGCCCCACTAGCTATGGACGACCGCACTGCCCAAGATGCATTAAAGAAATGATTTTGTCAAATCAAATGGCACCCACTGCGCGCTACCGGCCACGGGACAACGCCGTCAGAATCGGGCATGCCATAACATAAGGAAGTGGGCTGACGGCCTTGGGGGGCGGGGCTGCGGCAGAGAGTGACGGGCAGCCAGAGCAGAGCAGAATAGCACTGACAGAAGCAGCAGGGTGACTGCGCATACGAAATCCAGGAGTACTTCATATTTCGACTGGCAGACCTCTCCCCCCCCCCCCCCCCCCCCCCCCCCGCCCCTACGGCATTCAGAGACACAGCCAGGGACCCGGGCCCCAGTCTCATTATGGGCAGAATAGTACCTGCTCGGTAGCCAATCCTGGCGCAGTGGTGGTGTTAACGCTGCGCCGGGATTGGCTGCTGCAGCAGGATGGTGCCGCGCGTGGGTGTTGGCTGCTCTGCTGAGGGCCGCACTGTATGGCCAATCACATATGGCTATATCCAGCCAAGTCGATGTGATTGGCCATTTCCCTACGCTGTCGGGACGTTACAGTGCGTGGCGTACCAGACAACAACAAGTAAGTGAAAGTAGAACTTAGCGTGAGTCACGACACGAAGGACAGTGGTGGACCGCATGGCTGGCTGCCTCGTTGCCTGGTGCTTTCCTTTGTCTGCACTGCACTGTCTGCTGTGTCGTGGTCGTCGGAAGACATCGAGGGCGGCGCTAACTACTAATGCGTGAGAAGTGAAAGGTAGGACATTTGTTCTGTTGTTATGTACTGTAGTAAAAGACGAGGTCCTCTTTGCTTGCCTAGTCGCAGTGCGAGCTGGATGTTCTCGAGGGCTGGACACTTTTTTTTTTATTAATAAAAAAGGTGAAAGAAGAATAGAGGGGGTGGGAGGGAAGGAGAGAATGTCCAGGAGAAGACGGATAGTAGGAGAGAGGGACGAAAAGGGAATGAGGAAAGGGACCGGGGTGAAAAAAAGCAGGAGGAATGGATGAAACACATGTGATCAAACAGAAGAAAAGAGATGATGGTGCTAGGCCCGCTGTTCACCTGCCACCATCGCGTTGAGTGAAGCGCTTTTGAAGGAAAACAAAGTGTTCTCTTGAACACCGAGTTCAAGGAGAGGCTCCCACACCCTCCTCGCATGGCTGGATGCAGGCAGCACTTCTGGGGACTCTGTCCCTTGTTCCTTCAGCGTGTCCCTCTCTAAATCCGGCTCGGGGCGCTTCCTTTACACTTTCCGCTTTCAGCGCCGCTTCACAACAGCGCTATTTTTGAAGTTAGCTAATTTAGCTCTTCTCTTCACAAAAATAATCTTTATTTTAGCGCAGCAGCAACTGGGTTCAGATACTGCCACATCATAAAAGCTGATAAAATGGGCCACATGCAGCCCCGTGCAGAGTGGGAGGAGGTGACAGTCTGAGACGGATGGACAGACAGCGAGACAGACAAACCTTGCAATGTACAGAAGCAATGATGAAATACAACTGCGCAGCACAGGGGCACGCGTCCAGACTGGTGGTAACTGCAGCCAACTGGCCTCTCTAGCGCTTCTCTCCAGGTGTGATCACAGACAGGGAGGAGGCGCTGCCTGGACAGACAATAGCCAAAGGGACGCGTGTGGGGGACACAGATTGAGGGCCTCATGATCAAGTTTTTGACACACTGCAGCGCCAGTGCTCCTTTACTTTGTGTAGGTAGATTTGTGCTTCACAAGTGTGCATCAGTACACCTCTAATGTGTTAAACCGTTCGTTTACAGGATCGATTGGTTCTTTTAGGGTGTACAAAAACTCTTGGCAGCCCAGAAATACCTTTCCGATTGACTAAAATGTTTTCATTTATGAAAAGAGTGAAACGGGCGTTCCTTATTTGTGATGCACATTGATTGTGCACATTGCACAATCAATCACAGGTATCAGTTGTTTGTAACCTCAATTAATTCTGGTCGATAACTGTTGCTCAGATATCCATACTCATGCCAGTTGTGGTGGTATGATCTGATTCTCAAAGGCGAGTGGCTCTAATCTTCTTAAGTTGTGTGTTTTAGTTGTTTGCAGTTTAAATAAAATAATTCTGTGAGGTTCTCAGCTTTGTTTCTGGAAGTCTGTTATGAAGCTCTGTGGTTATACTGAAGGAGCAGCTTCTATATTACATCCCTTTATTAATGTAATAACTGCACTTTCACAATTACTTTATTAGCCTTCTTGCTTTTCAAATTTGCTTGAAAATGCACCATTTGCCCACTCATTTTTCGAAATTTTCCCCGAACCCCCCTTTAGCTGTTCGGGCTTGCTTGCTACACTCCCTCGCCACGGTGCATCTCCCACGGAAGGGTTACGCCCCACCACTTTAAAATCTCACCAGCCACCACTGGTAAAAGGGTGCTATGACAGACCGTGTCGAAGGCTGCGGAGAGGTCGAGGAGGATGAGGGCGACTGTGTCTCCATTGTCCAGTAGAGTTCGAATGTCGTCTGTTGCTGCGATGAGGGCGGTTTCAGTGCTGTGCTTGGCTCGGAAGCCGGATTGTGAGGAGTCGAGGGATTTGTTGGTTTCGAGGAATGCGGCGAGCTGGTTGTTGACCTCTTTCTCGATGACTTTGGCCGGGAATGGAAGGAGTGAGATAGGGCGGTAGTTTTTGAGTTCGGTGGGGTCAGCTGTGGGTTTCTTCAGGAAGGCGCTGAGTTCGGCATGTTTCCAGCTTTCTGGGAAGGTTGCGGAGTTAAGGGAGCAGTTGATGACGTCTCGGAGGTGCGGTGCTATAATGGAGTCTGCTTTGTTAAAGATGTGGTGAGGGCATGGGTCTGTGGGGGATCCTGAGTGGTTGCTCCAGGTTGCGTCTGGTCCAATTGAAGATCCTCCATAGAATCTGTGTCGCGGGGACTCGGCTCGTCGGTATGGGAAGATCAGTCAAGGGCATGTGCAGGATGCACAGTGGTCAGAAAGGCACATTATGCATAGCCTGTTGGAGTGTGTATATGAAGAAATACTGGAAGGGGATACATGCCTGTCTAGGTGAGGTCCTCGGACTTGTCGTAGGGATTAAGGCTAAGCGATGTCTTTTAAATGTATGGGAACCCACAGACTTAGGTAGGAAAGACCGAATTTGGGTCACAGGCTGATGGTAACTAAAAGGAACCTGGCAAGATTGTGGGGGGCCTGGGACACCGCCCATAGTTGAGGAGTGGAAAGCAGACATGGACTGGTGTATGCTATGGGGAAAAACTGTGTTTCTAGAGGGTGCCCCAAAAAATAGATTGACATATGGAGCAAATGGAACGGCTACTGTGGTAATATATGGGACCCCCCAGCTGTTCTCTCTTTGGAAGATCCTGTAAAGCCATAGAGATAGCTACATTACTATATTCTATAATACATTGTATAACGGTGACTATTGTATTGTATTGTATTGTAATTGCATTTATATAGCGCTTACTACCCCTGACGAGGCGTCTAAGCTCTTTCGGCGGGTAGCACGCTACTCCGGGACCCACAGAGAATTAGTGTTGAATTAGTATAGTGAAACATGCAAGTACATTTTAAGTGGTGGATAGGTTAATCAGTTATTTGGATTTGGAATGATAGCAGAAGGATAGAGTAGGACAAAGGTTTGTATTTATTTATCGCTCGCTTGTTGACGCATGCTATTCAGGGAGCCTATAGAGGATTAGTGGTAAATTAATATGGTGAAATATGAGGTAATTTCAGTGGTGGATATTAGTCTGTTACTTGGAGTGAGAAGGATAGCGGATGGATAAAAGGGGAAGAAAGATCTGCATTCATATAGCACTTGTTACCCCTGATGGGCGTTGAAGCGCTTTTCTGGGGAGTAGCACGCCACTCCGGAACCCATAAAGGGTTAGTGTTGAAAATTAGTATAGTATAAATATGAAGTAATTTGAGTAGTAGATATGTTATTCAGTTATTTGGGCAGTATATTAGTATAGTTGAATTTGGAATATGGAATTTGAGAAGTGAAACATGTTAGTCTGTTAATTTTTATTGAAAAAGAATAGTGGAGGGATAAAAGAGTGAAGGATTTTTTTTTTAAGTCTTAGCAGTAGGAAGAAGCTTTTGGATGAGTAAAAAGGAATTTTGGAGGGAAGGAGTCAGAGGGGAGAGTTTGTAAAAAGAGGTGTCAGATGATGCAAGGAGGGGTAGAGCAGGAGAGAGTCTAGAAAAGGTTATTTTGGTGATCATAGTAGTGGTGTGGGGTTTGGGATAAATGAGAGAGTGGATGTAGAGGATATGTTGATAGATCTATAGGATGAGAGATAGGGTATTGCATTAGAAGGAGTAGTAGAAAGAAGTTTGAGAGTAGTCAGAAGGTTGGGGTAGAAGATATATTGAGTGAGGTATAGGCTGAGAAATAGGCTAGTGCATTGGAAATGCTAAATTAGAAGAAAGAGATAAGTATATAGATCCATAAGTACATTAAAAGTATATAGATACATAAAAAAGTAAGTATATTTTGATTAAATATATTGATAGAGGCACAGGATGAAAGATAGGGTAGTGCATTGGATATGCTTTTCCAGGAGAAAAGTAACAGACACGCAGATCCAAGTACATGGAAGGTACATAGATGTACAATGGAAGTATGTACATGTAGACAAAAAATGATTTTTATTTATTGATGATGATTATTATTATTATTTTTTCTTCTCTCAACAACATAATTGTTTTACATGTTTTATAAAGTAATCACAAAGATAGGTACATATCTGTAGGGAAAACAAATGCTTATATACAGAGGGATATGCTGTAAATTTCTATTTCCGTATGGTGCTTATGTGGGGAAGAACCAGATCTTGAGTAGTTTTCTGAAGACAAGGTGGTTGTCGGTGGATCTTATGTTGGGGGGTAAAGAGTTCCATAATTTGGCTGCTTGAACAGAGAAGGATGTGCCACCCATTGTTTTTTTCTTGTATGGTGGGATTTTGAGGCGAGATGCTCCTTTAGAGCGCAGGTTCCTTTGTTGAATGTGTTTGGTGATTTTATTCCTAATGAAGAGTGGTCCTATTCCATGTATTGCTTTGTGGGTAATACAAAGCAGCTTGAACGTGGATCTTCTGGCAACCGGTAAACAATGCAGGGCTTTCAAGGCAGGGGAGATGTGGTCTTGTGGTTTGATATGCAAGAGTAGTCTGGCAGCCGAGTTCTGAATCCGTTGTAGTCTTTTCATGGTCGCTAAAGGTGATCCGTGGTAGAGGCTATTGGCGTAATCGAGTTTGGATAGAACAAGGGAGATGGTAGCTTGGACCTTGTGTGGAAATCCCAAATGAGGGAAAATTCGTCTCAGCGTTTTTATAGTAACAAAGCTTGATCTTGCTAGTTTATTTACTTGGACATTCCTCGACCGCTTGGAGTTCATGGTCATTCCGAGGTTTCTTACTTCCTTCGATACTTTAGGCAGTGATCCCAGTTCATCAGGCCATGCGGCAAGCAGGTTGTAATTTTTCCAATCGCCACACGTGAGTATTTCAGTTTTTGAAGCATACAATTTGAGATGGCTCCAAGTCATCCACTGATCCACGGCTCTGAGACAGCTGAAAATTGGTGATTTTCCAATCTCTTTGGGGCATTCCAGTTGAAGGAGTATTTGCGTGTCATCTGCATAGTTGTAGCACGTGAGGTGAAATTTATTGATCAGTACTGGTAAAGACTTCATGTAGATGTTGAAAAGCATGGGCGAGATGATAGAACCTTGAGGGCCCCCTGCTTTTGTGGAGTACGGTTTGGACGAGAAAGGTGGGGTGTGGATGACATTAGTTCTGTTTCGAAGGTAGGACGTGATCCAGTCTAGAGCAGTTCCCTCTATGCCGGCTTCGTAAAGTCTTTGTTTCAGAGTGTCATGGTCAACCGTGTCAAAGGCAGCTGAGCGGTCCAAGAGGAGTAGCGCAGCAACACCGTTGCGGTCAACTGTATTCTTTAGGTCATCCCAGATGGCAAGGAGGGAAGATTTAGTGCCTCTTCCCGGACGGAATCCTGTTTGGAAATCTGAAAGTATGTCATTTTCTTCAATGAATTGTGACATCTGGGCGAACGCTGCTCTTTCTATCAGTTTGCCCTGGAAAGGTCCATTTGTAATGGGTCTGTAGTTGTCAGGGTTCAGCGGGTCCAAGTTTGTTTTCTTCAGTAAAGGGCATATGTATGACTTTTTGAGTTCTTCTGGAAATATTCCAGTAGTTAAGGAATCGTTGATGATTCTTCTTACTGGAATGGCAGCAGGGGTTGTTAAAAGAATTGTCTTGAAAGTTTGCGGCGGACAGGGGTCAGAAGGGCTGCCGGCAGGCCTGCTTGCTTTGACCAGGTCCATAAATTTATCGTGTGATATGTGTTAGAAGGAACGGAGAACCTTGATTAGAGCATTCTTGGATTGTTGTTTTGTACAAGGGTTGGTGCTGGTGCTTTGTTTCTGTTGTAAGTACGAGTCCAGCGTGTCTGCTTTGTCCTTGTAATGATTTGCCAGTTTGTCTGTGAAATCTTGAGTAACAGGATGAGTTCCTTCTAGGCAATTTGGTTTTCGAAATTCATTGAGTATTTTATAGAATTCTTTATTTGCACATTTAGCGTTTTGAATTCTGTCTGAATAGTACTTTTTCTTAGCTTTTTTGATAGCCGACTTATATAATCATCTGTTAATTTTTTGTAGGTGAAGTTTGTCTTGTTTGGCATTTGTTTTGAGCCAGGTACGTTGCAGCTTTCTAATTTGTTGTTTTATGTTTTTTATTTCTATGTTTCTCCAAGGCGCTTTTTTCCTTTTGTTCTGTTGTGTGGTTTTGAGTGGTATCAGGATGTCAAAAGCTTCATGTAGCCACTCATATAGATTCTGAACAGAATTTATGGTTTCCAGATTTATACTGGATGTTAGTTGTGTTTCCAAGTGTTCAAAATTGAGTTTGTTCCACGGCCGATAGGTGGATGGATGTAAGGTAGTTTTAGGTGAGCCGCTTAGTGTTGTTTTATGTTGGGAAGCAAGCAAGTGGTGGTCTGACCATGTGACTGGATTGCGAGCCAGATTTAATTAGGGTGAGCTATTTTTAGGTTCTACTCACCCTTTCTCGTGAGTAGGAAGACATTATGACTTTTGAACTCTGTCTTTGAAAGAATAGGAAATGTGACCTGATTTAAAAACATCTTTATTGCTCACAAAGTGAATGAGCAATAAAAATGCCTTTAACTTGTCACATTTGCTCCGCTTCCAGAAACTGAGGTCAAGTGCATTTCAGTTAGTCGAGTACATTTTTTAGGTTACTAGACCCTCGGGTCTATCAAAAATAAATTATTTTTGGAGCCCTGAATATACACCAAAAAATCCCCTCGAATGCAGGGCAGCAGAACAGTCCTTCGTCTTATACAGGTCCAGAAGTGATCTGAAGAGTTGGATCTGATGGTCCAATATGTATACCTGGTGGTGCCACTACCAGAACATGTAAAACATAGGAGTACATGTCCAAAATGGTAAATAAAATTACTTCTGCCCTAGGGGCTTTTTAAGGCCTCCCTAGGGGTGACTCAGAAGTATTAGAAAGGTTAAGGCCTGGCAAGTTTTTTTTCCCCAGGTCGAAATGGAAGTTGAAACTGCACATACAATCTGCAATAGCAGGTCAGAGACAGGTTTAAAATGCTACATAAGTGGGTGGCACAATCGGGCATGGCCGGCGAGGCAAAGATGGCAGACATGTAGTTCTGAGGCTCCGCGCTGGCCCATCCGGAATCCTTTGACATCTGCCCCTGGAGACCCCTCTCTGCTAGGGGGGGGTTGAGGTAATAGGGTGGATGGAACCTATCATTGCAACAAAGAGGGCCCGGTGTACGGGACGGAGGACATATTCTGCAGAGTATCTCAGACCCGGGAACAAAATGGCAGCCCTGTCTCTTGCAACCTGCAATGTAGTGGGCAAGTCGATAGTGCTTGATGGCATAGATCCGAAGTGCCAGAGCTCCAGACACCGCCACAACACAGCGAATGCGGGGGCTGCCGTGGCGGAAAAAATAATTCAGAACCCATCAGTGGGGATTCCAACCCCTGAATCTGAGCCTGGGGGGTGTGTCGTCCCAGCACAGGCACGGAGGCCGCTCCGGAGACAAACAAGGCGACTGACTCACCTGCTGGCACGCCCGCTGCTGGGCGGAAGAGAATGGGGTCCTCCCAAGTGCAGTGAGATGAGCCTAGTCCATCTGAGGGTAGAGCAGTGGGGCTCTGCGGCCTGGCTGGGCGGGTCCCTCTGTGGCGATTGGTCCCTTCAGGTGAACTGCAGCGGAAGTGAGCCGCGATTGGCGCTGGCTTAGGAGTGACCGCCATTTGGGAATTGCCACGTAGCGGTGGAAAAGCGGGTCGCCCTGACATGCAGCTTGAAAACAGAGTCCTATAAGGCACTACAGTGAGGAACTGGGGACTCTCATCGGGGTCCGAGGAGAAGGCATACAGGGACACGTGGCTCTCGACCCGTTTGCAGACTGCTGAGTGTAAGAGTGAGAGCCCTGCCCAGGACTGGCGAACAATGCAGTGAGTCTGATCCCTCAGGAGGGAGCATCAGAGGGTTGCAGTCCGAATGAGTTTCACCCTGCAGCGGTGGGACCAGCGCAGACACAATGTGCTCTGGGTGGATGGACTAGCAAAAGTTAGTCTCCTAGGAAGGCTGCCCATTCAATACATGTACTGTGGGGAGGTGGAGTTGACCCTCTACCTTATTCCTTGAGTAGACTGAAATTAAAAGTTCCCCACTGGGGTGCCTACCTAGTGGTACTTCAAAGCGGGGTCCTGGGCATACAGCAGGAAAAGACAGAGTGCGCTACCTGGGTATCCCCCCCTCCCCACCCTGGAGTCGAAACAGAAGAATGCCTGGACATTGCAGGGCTGCTGCTGATAGACTACATGTGTACTTGGTTCCTTACTGGAGGAGGCATGGTGAAAACCAGACCTAGGCAGAGTACACTGCAGGCAGGGGACGCTTCCCTGCCCCCACATGGAGATGGTGAGAATGGAAAAGATGAGGAGTCCCAGATACACGCCAACCTGAACAGGGTATTAGCTGCTATCGCAGATACGAAATCCATGCTCCAGGAAGACATTGGTGCAGTGTCTGTGGGGCTTGTTTGCTGAGAGCAGAAAATCACAAATTATCTGAAAGAGTCAAGGAGATGGGGCAGACTCTGAAGGACCTAATTCCAGACCAAACATCCACTACCCACAGAGTTGAGTATCTTGAGGCCAGGGTTCTCACACTAGAGAATAGGGCAGAGGTTGCTGAAGGAAGGAATCACCGCAATAATATTCGCCTAGCGGGCCTACTAGAGGGTTTCGAAGGGTCATGTATGGTGACTTTCTTAGAACACAGGCTTTCCACGGAGGTGGCGAAGGACCACCTTACTAAATTCTTTGCTCTGGAGAGCGCACATGGAATGCTGGCACGACCCTTTGCGCCAGTGAGGCCTCCCAGACCGGTAACAGCTAAATTACTGCACTATAGGGATCAAGCATTATTTTAGAGGGCACTGACACAGCCCCTCCGAGGTGGACAATAGCAAGGTCCTCGTTTTCCCAGACTTTACAGCAAAAGTACAACAGCAACGAGCTTCTTTTGGAGAGGCTAAGAAGGCACTCTGAGCAGAGGGTATTCAATACCCTGTTTCCTGCCCGGCTATGCATCATGCTTGATGGCAAAACATCCTTCTGTGATACCCCAGATGCTGCCTTGACTTGTTTAGAAGTGTACAAAACAGGAGCGTGGCTTGGCAGCGACCAAGATGGCCGCATAATCCCGCGGGGCTCCGGCGGCAACCCTGAAGACCCCAAAAATCAGTAATTAATCCGGGAACTCCACGACGTTCCGCACCGGGGCCGGAGAGCTGACATCCTCCGACGCCCAACTGTGTGCTTTGTGCCCGAATCCGACCCTAGAGAGCTGAGCACCGGAGATCGGAGAGTGCAGTCCTGCTGCGGCCTTCGCGGTGAAGGCCCATCTGAGAAGCCCCGGCCTCGAGTATTGAGCAGCCCGCCCTGGGAGTGCAGGTGGGCGGCTGCTTGGCGCAGGACACTGGGGGGGGTCGCGGGGTGGCAGCGATCCCTGGAGAGAGAGAGGGGGAGGCGGGGCCCCTCGTCCCCCCCCCCCCCCCCCCGAGAAGCGGAGACTGAGAGGATAGGTCGGTGTGGCGGCGGCCCTGCCGATTGGAGGAACAAGGCGGCAGAGCGGCCTACAAATCCTTCTACGTCGACCCTGGGGTCCTGGAGGCGGCGGGGGCGCACTGACTCGAAGGCGGCAGTACAAGAGACCCTTGGTGGCCAGATTTCCACGGCCGGGGGCAACAGCGGACCGGTGGGGGGGGGTGCGAGACCCCCGGTGGAGGGACCGAACGACCGGCTAGCATCAGAGTGTCACTCCGGGTCTACGGTGACCCAAACCAGCACTATGGACAACTACACGGCGGAGCAGGGAGGGGGAGCCGGGTCCAACGCCGGGGCCACGGAGGAGCCCCGTGAGCCATCCCTGTCCTCCATTATGCAGGCCATACAATCGCTGGGCACCACTCTGGAGTCAAAAATTGATAAAATGTCTATCGAACTGACGCTCCAAGGGGCGGACCTGAACAAGACATTGGAGAAAGCCACCTACAGAACTGCATGGTGCTACCAAGCAGTTACAACAATAGGTCCAACAGCTAACACACCAACACCAACAGAAACAGATGGTGGAGCGGCTGGAGGACCAGGAAGGAAGGGCTCGAAGGAACAACCTGCGGGTTGTAGGTGTGCTGGAAAAAATGGAAGGGGCCAGCGTATAACTGTTCCTGGAGGATCTCATTCTTAATCGCCTGCGACCAAAAAGATTGTCAACATTTTTCGTGGTGGAGCGGGCGCACAGGGCACCGATCCCGCCGCCACGTCCGGGAGTCCCGCCGCGTACCATCATCGCGCGGATTCTCAACAATAGGGACAGGGATGCAATCCTGCAGAGCGCTCGGCAACATGGGGACATTCGGATAGACCACACCACGATACTCTTCTTCCCATACTTAACACTCAAGGTCCAGCAGGAGTGCCGTTCCTTTGACGCCGTCAAGAGAACTTCGAGAACGCGGAGTCAAGTATATGATGTTCTTCCCGGCATGGCTCAAGATCCTGGCGGAAGGGAAATCCTTCTTCTTCACCGCCCCGGTTGAGGTGCATGCTTGGCTTGAAGAGCGAGGCCAGCAGTGGAAGGGCCCGGAGCATGGGGGAAGTTGGAGGAGCTCGGAACCCCAGTCTCCGGCCTCATCTGTGGGGTCAGTGGGGGGTGCAGGACAACGACGAGGAAGCCCGCAACTAGAGAACAGGAGGACCCGCAGCCTTTCGGTGTCCCCAGACCTGGGGTGACACGATGGACCACATCGGTTGGGACTGGCCGGAATTCATAGTCACGTCACGTAACGTATTTGGGGGGCTGTTGATACTGGCCATACAAGGCCGTTGAGGGATGGAGGGTCTCAGAATGGTTTGGGAATCCTGTGTGAGACAGACTTGAAGGCCCTGAATAACATTATTTGCTGTTACCAATATACCACGGGGGCGAAGGGCCCCGGATGAGTCTCCTGGGAGTACACTTTTCATAGCGGGGCACTGCTCCAGAATAGGACAACTGGTGGAGTAGACTAGGAATTGGCATGGGGGGGTCGGATGGGAGCCCCGGATGCTGGACTTGGTTGCACCACTAGCCCCTGAGTTTTTCGTTTTAAGGGCTACAGGTGCTCTGCTTGTTGGAGATGTCTGGTGCGTTTGGCCGGAGTAGCAGGGTGGGGGGGGGGGTTGTTCTAGCTCTTACTGTTTGTTTTGCTATTATATGATTGCTCTGACTCCATTTACACAATCGGCGGGCGGATGGGAGGGGGGAGGCGGCGAGAACTCCCTATAATTGACAGGACAAATGGCTGGACTACACACGACGCGGACACAACACATTGAAATAGTGTCCTGGAATGTGAATGGCCTGCAAAACAAAATCAAACGCACCGTGGTGTTTCAATATCTCCGTAGGCACACCCCTGATGTTGTACTCCTACAGGAGACATATCTGTTAGGGAACCATTGCAAAGCCATGGACAGATTTGGATATACCTTGCGTGCCCACTCTGGCTTTACTACGGGCTCTAGGGGTGTAGGGATCCTTGTCAAAAACTCCCTACCACTCGTCCTGGGACGGTGTTGGTTGGATCCACTGGGTCGCTATATAGCGATGTCTGCACAGTGGGAGGGCAGTACTCTGAACCGATGTTCCCTTTACATCCCCACAAAGCTACACACGACTACTCTCCTTGATATTGGAAAGTTACTGTTGGAAATACCCATGACACTGATCCTGGGAGGGGACATGAACGATATGATGGCCAGGGAGCTGGACAGGCGGCCGCCCCCACTGGGTAGAGGGGGGGCGAACCACCTTTGCGCAGGCGCTGGGTCTGGTGGATCTCTGGAGGACACACAACCTGCAGGCAACACAATACACACATGTCTCTGCGGCCCATGGCTCGTCTTCAAGGACCAATTACATATTCAGAAGGGCAGACTGCGTGAGCCTCTTTAGGGACGGACATCTAAAAGCTAGAGGGATCTCTGACCATTCACCGGTGGGGGTTCAGATGGTGGGCCCCAGGCGAGATTGGAGTGTCCCCCTTTGGCTTGATGCCTTTTTATTTTTAAGGACAGGGAATTTCAGGAGAGGTTCCGAGAGAGGGTGGATCATTACTTTGAGGACAACGTAGGGTCTGTGAGCTCCCCCGGGGTAGTATGGGAAGCGTATAAGACAGTGGCCAGGGATTTTGTACAGGCTGAGGTTGGGAGACGGCGTAAAGAAAAATATGCGCAGGTGGAAAAACTGGAAGTGGAGCTTCACGCTCTGGAGGATAGGACGGGGCTTACTCAGGAACAGGACAGGCAGCATACAGCACGCCTCCTAAGCAAGGAGTTCAGGGACATACTGATGGAACAGGCACGAGCACACGCACTAGCCACCCAGAGGCGGGTGTATGACTTGGGAAACAAGGCAAATAGAATGATCGCCTGGCTGGAAAAAAGGGACCGGAAGCGAAGTTGGGTACCGGGAATAGAGCGGCCGGACGGGTCGGTGAGCACCACTAGTGTGGCGATTGAAGAGGAATTTGCACGCTACTATGAGGAAATCTACCGATCTCAAACGACTAGAGAGGAGAGGGAGTGTAGTGAATTCCTAGCCCCCTTGCGGCTGTCCCTACTGAAATCAGTGGACAGGGACATTCTAGATGTGGATATCACGGTCAAAGAAGTGGAGGAGGCCATGGGGACTTACAGACGGGTAAGGCCCCGGGGCCCAACGGGTTGCCAGCAGAGGCGTTTGGGTGCATAGCGAGTCTCACAGCACCGCGTATGTGCAATATGTTTCACGTGGCGTGAGAGACTGGGCAGCTTCCGAGGGATTTACAGCTGGCAACAATCGTATTGATCCATAAAGCCGATAAGCCGCACGGGGAATGCCGCTCCTACAGACCTATATCCCTCCTTAACTATGAGACGAAGGTCCTTGGGGAAGATCCTGGTCACATGCCTGGGTGCGGTGGTACAAACGCTGGTCCATCCGTACCAGTCGGGCTTTATGCCCCATAGAAGCACACGACTCAACCTGCGCTGCCTGTTTGGGGTCCTGCAGGCAGTCACTAGGCGACAGGGAGTGGCAGCGGCACTGCTCTCCCTTGATGCCTGTATGGCTTTCAATAGTATAGAATGGAGTTACCTATATGCAGTGTTGAAGAAGCTAGGATTTGGTGCCAACTTCTGTGCCTGGGTGAAGCTCCTCTATACAGAGCCCCTGGCGAGAGTCCGGGTTAATGGGGCTATGTTGCGAGAATTCCAACTGGGACGCGGCACGAGACAGGGCTGTCCCCTTTCCCCTACTCTCTTTGCCCTAGCACTGGAGCCACTGGCGCATTTGGTACGTACGGACCCTGGGGTGTGGGGTATAGACCTGGGGGGCGGCTGGGATGAACGCATATCGTTATATGCCGATGACATTTTGCTGTATGCCCAGAGACCGTCTGAGTCCATACAAAGGCTGATGGTCATGCTACGTACATTTGGGCAATACTCCGGATATCACATCAACTGGAGTAAGTCCCTGGGTTATGTTCTGGCGGGGCCCCAGCCTCAAATTGTGGAAGACTGCGAGGGCCTAATCTGGCGTACAGAGTCCCGATACTTGGGTATTTGGGTCACTCCATCTGACACTGAATTCCTCCGTTTGACTGTCTTCACAGCGACGTGATGCACTGGAGGATTCTCCTGCTCTCACTAATGGGCCTTGCCGTCCTATTCAAGATGATGGCCCTGCCCCGCTTGCTCTATGCACTACAGAGCTCGCCCTTCCCGGTCCCGGAGCACATATTAAAAACTGTAGAGGCAGAGCAACGCTCATTATTGTGGAGTGGAGGGTGCTGAGAATAGCGCTTACAAAACTACAACGGGGAGTGTTCGAGGGAGGGCTGGCGGTGCCCGACATTCGTCTCTACTATTGGGCAACACAGTTAGTCAATATAAATGGTTGGGTGTTTGCCCCACAGGAGGAACCCGCGTACTGAGCGGACCATATGGCACTGGGGGAGGACTCCTATTTGGCGGCCTTATACTCTAAAACTAGACAAAACCAGACCCTTCCTCCTCAGACAGCGGTATGGAAGCAGACAACAAAGTCACTGGGATGGGAGGCGAAACTTGCGGACTGTACATTTTTGTGGAAAGGCGACTATCTTCAGGAGGTTGCAAAGCTGCGAGATCTGCGTCAATGGAGCCTAATCGGCATAGACAAGCTGGGGGATGTCTGGAAAAGGGGAAAACTGGTGGATTTCGCGAGTCTACAAACGGAGTTCCGCATGGGTGATGGAAAATTTCCGCATTACCAACAACTCATACACGCACACCTGCCGCAGGGGGAACAGTTACCTGAATATGCTCCACTTGAGGATAGGCTGCTGCTAGATCCTATTTTTGATCAGGCTATCTCCCTTACCTATAAAAAGTTAATAACCTCCCGGATACACGGACCGTTGAGAGAAAAATGGGAGTGCGATCTTGGCTTACTAGAAGATGATGACTGGAACGAACGTCTGCAGTGCCCTAGAGAGGTTGCGATCAGGGCTAGATTCAGACTGGTCCAACTGCGCGTACTCCATAGGTCCTACACACCAAGAACGGTGCAACATAAGATGGGGTTTGCAACTTCACACTTCTGCTTAAGGGGCTGTGGGGAAAAGGGCACCTTTTTTCACATCTTTTGGGACTGCCCCAAAATCTGCATGTACTGGGTCCAGCTGCAGGGGATTATGGAAGAAGTAATTGGGGCAGAGGTTCCGCTAGAGGCCCGCTGGCACGTTCTGGGAGTGACAGGGGAGGTTACCTGTCCCAAGGGGGACAAGATATGGCTAGCACTTGCCAGTATGGTGGCAAGAAGGAACATAGTGCGACTCTGGGGAAGTGACCTGTCACCAACCCGATACAGGGGGGAGTGGTTGAGTTCCCCCGATAGTTAACCACTGGGATGAGTTAGGCCCTATAGGACCTCATCCTCTGACCGACACGCTCATTGAGTACTTACTCCACCCTACTGTTCGAGGGACTGCCTGTCCACTGTTGCAAGAGGGAATGGCCATGATGCGGGGGAGAGGACGTGGAGTGGAGGGGGGGAAACTGGACGGAGAGGGTAGGGGAGCTTAAGCATAGAACGTTGAATTTCATACGGGGTGCACCATGGAGGTAGGCTTACATGGATCTCGCCAACAGATTTATACATTTGTAGGATTGTCACTGTACCAATGCACTTTCACTGCTATCTGATGTGTATTTTAATGGAGCTGTTATGTTCAATAAAAAGATTTTTTTTTAAAAATAAGTGTACAAAACAGGAGAGCCTTTGATGGGACGCCGAGTAAAACCAGTAATACCGGACATAAGACCAGGAGGCGAACCAAACGGCCAACTGGGAGCTCCACGGCACGAGGTCGCTACACTTCGCAGACAAAGGTGGCACTGAAAGCAGCACTAAAGGCCGTGGTGGATATAGTATCCTCGCAGAGAGCAGCGGACACTGGGGTTGAGTCCTCTAGGCGACGCTCTACAAGTTCGGACTCTGGTGATTCAGCTCTAGGGGGAAAGAATCTGCCAATGATTACAACATAATCAGCTGGTGACATAGCAAAGTCACCTGTTAATTGGAATCTGACTGCCAAGGTGGATATGGACTCCTGTAATGGATGGACTGGCCGACGCACCTTCAAGCATTTTACCGGATTTGCTTTGCCAGGCCCCTCCTATTTTGGATGGCCCCATTCAGACTCAATAGGGGGCTTTCCCTCATTAATGTTTTCTTCTTTTTCTACAGGTTTGGATGGCTAGCCGTTGCTGGACTGCCCTGGGATGCGGGAGTTCATGGTTGGGGAGTTCGATTCTTTGTTCAGTTGCCCAGAGGGGGGTTGGCCAGCATTGGGGAAGTCATGGAAACGGAGAGAATGATTTCGGGGAGGCTTCTGGCATGGCGGTACATCCAGAAACAAGAGGCTAGCCCATAACATTGATGCTAAGCAATGAGGGTGTACCTCCTGAATACCCTTTGAGCTATAAATGTAGCTTTCCACAGCTACTATTAAACTCTTCACAATTGACTGGAGTATGTTCCACCTGATATGATAGATGATTTCCTTATGTGTAGCCAGGATCTAGACACCCAAATAGACCTCGGAGGACCGGTAACTGCACTGGAGACCTGAAAAGCCATTAAAGAGATAGCCAGGGGGAAGACACCCGACCTGGATGGCCTACAGATAACATTGTATTCAGTTTGACCCAACACTGATTCCTAAGCTTGAATCCCTGCGATTGGTGTATCTACCAATGTCCTCCAGGGAGGCATTGGTGGTCCCCCTACCTAAATTCAAGTCCACCTCTGTGGGCTAAACAGGCTATCGCCCTTTATCCATGCTGAACGCAGATTTTAAAATCCTAAGCTAAGTATTAGCAACAAGGCTACTCCTGCATATGCTTGAGCTTAAACATGAAGACCAGAACCGATTCATACCTACTAGATCCACCTCGGGATCTGCAAAGGTTGTTTCACGGTCTTGATCACCCAGACACCCTCCAATAGCTAGATGCTTTGATAATTTTTATTGACTTGGAGAAGGCATTCGATTCTCTAAGGTGGGATTTTTTAGATTTGGTCACGAGACACATGGGACTGGGAGAGCTGGAACCGTTGGGAATACCTGTTATATATGATCCCGACTGGTGTGGGTTAACTCTGGAGGGATGGAATCGGCGACATGTGGTTCACTGCTGCACTAGAGAGGGATGCCCATTGTTACCCCTGTCATTTGCACTGGCTATTGAACCCCTAGCACTTTATTTACGACAGGAGCGGGACATGGGCTGACAGTGGGAGGAAAAGAACATGTGAAATCACTATTTGCCGACGACCTGTTGCCCTACGAGACCACAAGAGTGTGATGAACGTCATAGTACTGTTGGAGAAGTTTGCCGGCCTTTCGGGTCAACTGGGCCATGACACACCTGTTCCCTGTCAGAGTAGATGTGATTCTGCACTCATTGTGTGTCTGCAGGTATGGAATAGTCACCTCGGTTGTTTAGATTCTTGGGTATACAAGTATTCCATGCATTCGAAGACCTACGGGAAGGTAATCTGGGACAAGTAATTAGATCTCTCAAAACTAACATACAGTTCTGGAGGTCCTTAGAACTATCAGTGAGGGTACATATTTCACTTTCTAAGATGATTATGCTTCCCAGACTCTTATATTATTTTGTAAATCTCCCGATCTTGCTCCCACGCTTATGGTTGAACGACCTGGACTTGTTGCTCCGAGAGCTGATCTGGGATGGGGTGTCAACATAGGGTCTCCCTGGTAGTTCTGCAGAGAGCTCTCGAGAAGAAGTGGTTTGGGGGTGCCAGATTTTGAACGATACTATTTAGCATTTCAGCTCAGTGGCTGGCTGATTGGTAGGGACCTTGAGTTAGTGGGCCGTATTGGTAAATCCTCAAATCAAGGATTACTACTGGCGAAACTAATCAACCCAAAGGGAAGTACACCCACCCCGGAGTCTTGCTACGAATAGCGCTACAATGCTGGAGATGTGTGGGGTGCATGTGCGCGGGGCGGGGTTCATCTCTATGCCCCAGACCTGCCGCTAGTGGGCCTACCACATGGAGACCCTCCCTCCCCTTTCACAAGTGCCCAGTTATCTGTCTAGGCGATGGCGGGACTGGTGACAATTGGTGACTGATTTCAATTGAGAGCTCCTACAGTTTAATGACTTGATGGAGCAATGTGGGTTGCAATCTGGTCAGTTCCTAACGTACAACGTGATAGTTAGGACCTATAAAAATCTATGGACTGGGAGTTAGGGAGAGTACATCCAGTCCTATAGGCACTGGTGACGCTGGGTTCAGCTCAGCAGCTGGTAAAATTGCTCTATAGAGCGCAAATGGAGATGCCCACAAGACTGCTAACGAAGACAAGAGGACATCACTGCTAGGCAGGAAGCTAACAGACACAGAATGGACTTGATTTGTCGAACGCCCTAAACTTATTTCTAGGGAGATCAGTTTTAAATACATTCAATTCAATTACCTCCATATGGCATATTTGACCCCATACCGACTCCAGGGTTTGCACGTAGGGGAACCTAGAAGCTGCACTAGGTGCCGGATGCCCGATGCGGGTTTCATACACTTGACATGGGATTGCCCAGGGCTGAGGCGATATTGGGAAGCAGTCATCGGCACGGTTAATGGGGTTTTGGAACGCACCCTCGTATGCACCGCAGAGTCTGTCTGCTTGAACTCTTCCGCAGGCTCACAGCCCGTAGGGTAGGCACTAGATCCATAGACAAGCATTGATATTAGCGAAATGCCGCATAGCCATAAAGTGAAAGTTGAAGATGAGTCCTTCGGCAGTAACATTGGAGCGAGACGTAGAAGCATGGGCCAGGGCGGAGGTGAGGGCATTAAAAAGGGAAGATGTACAAGGACTCAGGCACCGCCCAATGGCTGAGTTCAGAGATTGTGTAAATTGTATGGTTACCTTCTAGGGATTGCCCAATGTACATGGTCTGAGTGATGTTGCTCTGCAGAGACTGTTGCCTTGCAACTGACTTATAAGATGAAACTATGACGATTCTGCCACTGTACTTTTCTGGTGGGTGTCCTCTTTTATACATGTACTTTTCACAGTTTGGTGATTGAGGTTCAAAAAGTAATTTCAAGAAGAAAAGAGGCAAAAAATAAGTTTGAAGAAAAAAGATCACGCATAGCCAGTGACTTCAACTATCTGGAACAACTAGATGTGAAACGAATGATGAGCAAGACAGCAGTTAACTTAAGCACACCCAGAGAAATGAATCCACCCAAACAGCCAATGTAGTTATGTAACAGATTAATTCTCCAATAGACTGAACCAAGACGTGATTGTCGAAGTCTTAAGCCAATGGCAGATAGGAGCTGGTCGACGTAAGCCAATGGTTTAAAGTGGCGGTCTCAAAGCCCACTCTGTACATTGCTAGAAAGACATCTGCTTTGACAGCTGTGCTGTCAAAATTCAGACCTAAAAAAAAGAGCAACTCCAGCCTGAGGACAAGTAAAAAGTGACCGTTCTGAGAGGAAGAAGTGCAGCTGTTGTGGCAGTGCATTGTACAACAAGAAATCGAAATTGAGTGGCTGTGCAGAGCAGACAAAAAAAATGTTGGGTATTTTTGTGGCGGCGTGAGTTGCTTTGAATAGAACTTAATGTTATTGGGTACTATGCAGTTTATATCATAAGGTAATGTCCTATAGATTTCGTCTGCCTCTCATAGGATTTTAAACGATGCTTTGTAATTGACTCTACAATGAAACATGCTCTACTAGTCCAGCTCCCCACCTCTTGAGAAGAAAATTTACTAAAATTCAGGTCTGCCAAATAGGTGTTCAAAAATACTGAATCTTGGTAAAGACTTTGGTGTGAGCTTGCAGTAACACATTGGGGGCGTTGGTAATACCTCTACCCAATTGTTTCCTTGATGCCCTACAAACTTTAAAAGCATCTGTTTATTTAAGCCTTTCGTCACTTCTTTCTATACAAATGTTTTGAGATTTGATTTTTAAAGCAGACCTACTTGTCGCATCAGACAATAAGAACACGTTCTACTCGGCCGGTCACTATTTATTTAGGTATATAGTCCCTATAGATAGAGAATCAGGAGATCATGTTTTGTCATAAAGTATAGCATGGGTTGCAAGGTGGAGTATACATTTATGCCAGTGGCTTGCTGGCTGATGTGTATGATGACTGTTCATTAGGACACGAATGTGTCCATTGCAGGCATGCACTGTTCAAAATTGCTCGGGTGCAATCTTTGTTATAACTATTATCCCAATGTGATCGTGATAGTTATCAACCTATACATTTGTACATATTTGATCAGATCTCTTCATGTTATCACAACAGAAAATGAAATCATTTCATAAATCAATTCATGAAGCAAACTTTTACTTCGGTGTATCAAGTTCACAATCAATTCGAAAAACACATGTATTTGACTTGATTAGCAATTCTTGCTCATTGCCAATATGAATAAGCTACTCCCAACACATTTCAAATTGATACATCAGAGAAACAACGTTTTCATCTGTATTTAGGTTGAATCCCAATGCATTTCGATGCGTCTGCATCTTCTTCAGGGGAATAACTGCGTAAAATAAATGAAAATAAATTCAGCAATGCTGGCCATCTGTTTTTTTCTCCATTCTATACTAGTATTCTAACTATACAAGACAACTTTTACAACCTCTTCAAATCTTATTAGCTCCAAACGTGCCAACTGTCTCAGCAATATGATAATTGTCATTGTGGCATTCCCTATACATGCCATTGAGTCAAACCAAATGTAATCAACATGTACACTAAAAATTATGTGCCTACGTTATGATGACATCAAGTAGAAACATTGTAAAAACATACCCTCCAATCGGGCATAAATCCTTCTTCCCAATATCTTGAGACAAGCGCCTGTCCAGTATACTGAAAAAAGTAAAACTAACATAAGTGAACTCCGCCTGTAATGTTCTACCATTTTTGCCGTTCACAGTGGTGTTTCACTTACTTGAAACTCTCTGTAATGCGTCTAGATTCTTCCGCATGTACCCGTCTCCAAACCTAGAATCACAAACGTGATCCGCTGTTATTTTTTATCAACAGCCTGTCTTTTCTATATTTCGGCAGCCTGATATGCATAAGCACTCACCGTCTTCACTATTCTTCCTATTCAACTCGCTCGCCCCAACACTGTTCTTCACGCCGTGCAACAGCGTCTGATGCCGGGAATACTTTAACCCGTCATCAACAATCGACCGGTGTCTCCTCCCCCTGCTACTCCGTGTTTTCAATGTTGAACAATACTATACCAATTTTGAATAGAAAGCAGCGCATTGATGCATATAGAGACACTTGTAATTGAACAGCTTATTTCAAAGTAAAGATACCTATTTAGATGTCTGAGTAACTCCCCGATCTCGATGTTAGAGATGGAAAGAGGACTGCCAGCGCTCTATGTGAATCCTACCCGCTATGCTGACCCATCGCTAATTACTAATAGAGAATTACAAGTGTAAGAAATTATATTCTCCAAACGGAGAAATAATACCAAGTGAACGAAAATAAAATAATTACTCTTGATAAAAAACAAAAAATGAAAAATGAATCAAAAATGAGTAAAAAATACTAGCCTAAATTCTCAGTGTACATAAATTGTTGATGGCACTTAGGCTTAAGCCCAATCCTGTATTCACAACTCTTTTATACCACAAATGTTACTGCTAAACACTCATTGTATATTCCATGTCATTATAAAAAACGTCATTATAAAAAACACGCAAATTCAATTTTGTCATTGAGCCCACCTGGTTTCACGGTATTTAAATATCTCATCCAAAATGTCTCCCTCTGAGCTATTCTTATGTTAGGATCCACATGGGGTTCAACCAACACCTGCTCGAGTACAGTGAATTTTAACTGGGGAATGGTATGTTGTCTTTCTTTCCAGTGTTGTGCCAAGCTTGATTTCTCTTGGCCTAATCTTATATTGGATTTATGTTCTGTCATCCTTATCTTAATTTTTCTCGTGGTGCGGCCTACATATACCAAGCCGCACGGGCATTTAATGGCATATATTACCGAAGACGTGTTGCAATCTGAAGTGTGACAAAGTTTTATTTGCTTTCCTGTGTGTGGATGTGAAAAGGTATCTCCCACTTGTACATTGCCACAGTGTCCACAATTGAAGCATTTACGCATTCCTTTAAAGTTTTTTCTCCATCTTCATTTCCTTTCGTTTCAGCAATTCTTTTAAATTTTTTGATCTTGACATGGCAAACATGGGTCTGTCAACAAATACAGTCTTAAAATCCTCCTCCTGTTCTATCAACTCCCACCTCCGCAAAATACATTTTTTGATCTTCGGTGTAAGTGTGGATTGTTTTAACACACAAACTTCTCTCCTGGTAGGAACCTTCTGAACTTTTTGAAGTAAGACCTCTCGTGTTTTAACTGCAGTTTTCTGTTTGGCTTCCATCAGCACCTGTTCCGGATACCCTCTCTTACTGTATTGTTGAGCCATTTCGTTTGTCTGTCATTGCTTGTGTATCATCACTACTGATCCTTTTTATTCTAGTGAATTGTGAAAAAGGCAAATGGTTTTTCAAGTTGATAGAGTGAAAACTCGAATAGTGTAATGCATTGTTTCTGTCAGTTGGTTTCTTATACACTTTAGTTGTTATTTGATCCTCTGTCTTCATGATGGTAATGTCCAAAAAATTTATTGTGTTTTGATCAATGTTGTTCGTGAATTTTATCCTCGGGTGACAGTTGTTCAAAGTCTCGATTGCATTCTCCAGTTGTTTTTTTGTCCCTTGCCAAACTATAAGAATGTCATCTATGTAACGTACATATAGTCTTAAATGCTCTGTCCACATCACGTTCTCCAAAATGTGTGTGTGTTCGAATTTGGCCATGAAAATATTGGCATATGCTGGCGCTCCCGTGAATCCCATAGACGTTCCCGTCTTCTGGAGATAGAATTTGGATTCCCACATAAAGAATCCATGGTACAGGCAAAATTGTAAAATTTCCAGTAAGAAAATGTTGAGCGATTCTTCATATTCACTTTGTAGCAGCATCCACTCCACTGCTTCTAGTCCCTCTCCATGCGGGATTGATGTGTAGAGTGCAGTCACATCTACAGTAGCCAACCAAACTTCACTGTTATTTGTTATTGAGACCTTACTCAACTTGATCAAACAATCCGTGGTGTCCTGTATGTAGGATTTCCAACCTTGTACCAAAGGTTGCAGATAGTAATTCAAAAATCTTCCTATAGGTTCATGCAATGAACCACAGCCCGCTACAATTGGGCGAAAGGGAGGGTCCTGAGCATCTTTATGCAGTTTGGGCAGCATATAAATGTGCGGCCTTTTTGGATATTCTGTGATCAGATACCTATATGTTTTTTCATTGATCCATCCTAGGTCTTTTGCTTTTTTTAAAATATCCAGCAATGTAGTTTGTAAGGTCAGTGTGGGGTCTGTATCTAGAGCAATATATGTATCGGTATCGCCCACATGGGCAGAAACTTTTTGGTTGTAGTAAATGGTGTCCATTACCACAAGGGCTCCCCCCTTATCTGCCACTTGAAATATTAAGTCCTTGTCATTCCTTAATGTCTTTAATGTTGACAGTTCTTGTTTCGTCAAGTTCATGTGACATGATTTGTTTTCATGTATTAGTGCCAAATCCTTTTTCACCAGTAGCTCGAATAAATCCAACGTCTTGTGCGAAGTTGGAGGAACAAATGTACTCTTTGGTTTAAACACTCTTGTTGCCACATCCACCTCAGGTGTTTGTGGTATATTATGGAAGAACCATCTCAAGCGAAGTTTCCTGGTAAATTTATACAGTGATATTTCCGTCTCTAATGTGTTGGTGTTGTAGGTTGGTACAAAGGACATCCCTTTGTTGAGGACTTTCAGTTGATTGTTCGTAAGCTCTTTACTTGAGATATTCACCACTAGATCCTCTAGCGGTTTCTCCCCTTCGGCTTTGTCTTTTTTTGCTGTGGTTGAGCCTTGTCCCCTTCTGACTCGTTTGTTCTGCTTACTTCGTCCTCTTGAGGAGGATGGTCGCTCCTTTGGCCCGCCTCTAAAAAAAGGCTCCCTGCTTGATCCGCTAGTGGATGCTCCATTGCCAGTCGATAGTGCCGTTCCTGTGGTTACAACAGGTGGTCTATTTGGGAGAGTATCCTGTTCCGTTGCCACACTTTCCTCTGAAGAGGCCTGTGTCTTTTTAAAAGGACGTCTTTGGGCATACACCTCCGCCCACGTGTACACTTCATCCAGTTTATAGTCAATCGTATCTCTACGAAACTTTCTCAACTTCCTCTCGTGTACCTCTTTCTCATGGGCATCAATAATTTCATTAATGTCCTTCAATGCCTGATCCAATTCTTCCTTTGTCATCCGTGCTTCTAAGTTGGTTTTTAGATCCTGAATCTCTGTCGCTAATTCTTTTAAAATGTCCGATAGCTCTTCTATGATTAAAAGTATTAGATCGAGTGAACACTTGTTTAAAATCGAATACCACTTCACCATGAACGGTTTATTGAATTTAAACAACATGGGTTTCAAGGCGATCCTGAGTCCTCGTGGGATCCGTTTAACCCGGTGGTACTGAATGAGCGTTGAGGCATGGAGCCTTTGATTTACTTCTTTTCTGAGTGTATATTGTAATTGCTTGAGCACTTTGCTGGTATCGCCTGGGGTTGCTTGAAAAGCCCTTGTCTCCTTAATTAAGGAGTAAATATTCGTAGCGTCTGCATCAGTGTAACCTTTAACCTCTGCTTGGTTAGCTGTTAAATTGGATATTTCTTCAAAATTCATCGTGTATGTTATTGTTGGGTGCTGGTTAACTAGTGGGGAAAGTGAAATAATTAAAGTATGTGTGTAACCTGCACACCAATCTATTTGTTAACTTTTGCACAATCTTTTCTTTTTTTATACTATTGGTGCAAACCTGCTTCCTGACTACCCCCTGTCAGGTATTTTTTAACAACTGTTCATTAGGACACGAATGTGTCCATTGCAGGCATGCACTGTTCAAAATTGCTCGGGTGCAATCTTTGTTATAACTATTATCCCAATGTGATCGTGATAGTTATCAACCTATACATTTGTACATATTTGATCAGATCTCTTCATGTTATCACAACAGAAAATGAAATCATTTCATAAATCAATTCATGAAGCAAACTTTTACTTCGGTGTATCAAGTTCACAATCAATTCGAAAAACACATGTATTTGACTTGATTAGCAATTCTTGCTCATTGCCAATATGAATAAGCTACTCCCAACACATTTCAAATTGATACATCAGAGAAACAACGTTTTCATCTGTATTTAGGTTGAATCCCAATGCATTTCGATGCGTCTGCATCTTCTTCAGGGGAATAACTGCGTAAAATAAATGAAAATAAATTCAGCAATGCTGGCCATCTGTTTTTTTCTCCATTCTATACTAGTATTCTAACTATACAAGACAACTTTTACAACCTCTTCAAATCTTATTAGCTCCAAACGTGCCAACTGTCTCAGCAATATGATAATTGTCATTGTGGCATTCCCTATACATGGCATGGCATTCCCTATACATGCCGTGTCCTAATGAACAGTTGTTAAAAAATACCTGACAGGGGGTAGTCAGGAAGCAGGTTTGCACCAATAGTATAAAAAAAGAAAAGATTGTGCAAAAGTTAACAAATAGATTGGTGTGCAGGTTACACACATACTTTAATTGATGTGTATGATGCACATACCTATCAGTGGGAGCAACTCGTGTATATATATATATTTTTTTTGTTAATACATGGTACATCATTGCAAATTGGTCAGTTATACGTTCTCAGGTAAACACAGGTACTCTGTCAATTTACACATGGTGTGAAGCAACCCACACATGATACTTTTCATAGTCCAGGTTTGAAACAGCATCAGCATTCGTGTGGATATCAAGCCCCGGTTAAGCTGACTCAAGTCTGGTATACTGGCATATGTCAGATGACTATAGAGATGGGTTTCCACAAGGGTGCGGGCTGATGTAATGTCCCCCACTCCATTCTGGTGTACCTCGCTGATTGATGCCCGTGCATGTGCTCCTAATGTGTAGGAGCCTACTCTCTGATACTAGGGGGTAAACATCAACCTATGAACTAAAGGAAGGGTTAGATGGGGGTTTGGAGTGGGGCCCGGGGGGGGGGGGGGGGGGGGGATCAGCTGACTGGTATACACACTATGGTAAGTAACTATCATATGGCGATTTCCATTCCTCTGTGAGAGGTCTGTGGTGTCAGGCTCATGGGTGGGGTGGGGGGTGGGGGAACAGGTCGCAGGGAAAAGGCAGTGTCCTCCACCAGCCGTCGGGGCTCTAGCCTAGAGTGGTTCCGGTGCTAGAACGATCTACCCTTGGGCACATCTATTGCGTGATGGTGTGTGCCTGTGCTAATGGAGACAGGGGTGGGGTGCGAGACTGAGATGGGGTATCCCCGGGTGGGTTTTCCCGCGTCATCTCCTGTGTGAATTGGTATAGGAGTTGTGCCCATTCCCTCGAGATGGGATGTGTTCGGGTCCCCTTCTCCTCCTCCTCCTCCCTTAGTATTGCCTCCTCCGCTGCTCCCCATTTTTTGACTGCGCCTATCCAGGCCGCCTGTGGGGCATGCCGGTTTCCTCCAGTACATAGCTATACCCCGATTTGCAAGTGGCATAGCTAGGGATGCAAACCTACATTGTACCTTCTCCGTCTTCCGCCTGCGGAAAATCCCCAAGGCACACGCCTCCAACGTGTCTATATGCTGGAGGTGGACTGTTGCCTCCAGCGCCCGATACACTCCACTCCAATATAACTGAATTACTGGACAATCCCAAAACATGTTTGAAGTGCACTGCGGGCTCTTGGCATCTGGGGAATGCAAAATGTGTGTCTGGGTAGAAGCGGTGGAGCTTGTGAGGTGTTAAATATGCGCGGTGCAATATATTGAATTGAATGTTTTTGAATTGTGCGTTCCGTGAAACTTTCTTCGTGTACTCTAAGGCCGTTTCCTATTCCCGGTCGTTAAGCACACGTCCATTCTCATCTTCCACACTTTGGCGGAGGGCTACAAGTGGGGTTGTCGTCAGTTCTCTTATCGCCTTGTAATGCCACATGACTTAAGTGCCTGCCCCTGCCCATACCGAGGATGGTGTGGAGCACCGGGTGTGTCGGCGGTTCCCCGTCAGTGAGATCCCAGCATTGTTGCGCACTGCCTACCAACCGTCTGTGTACTAGGAATTGCCCTGGGGGGAGGTCATAATTGGTCTGCAGTTGGGCATACGTCTTTAGCGGACCCTCCTCAAATAGTGCCTCAATCTCCGACCTCGTTCTCTGTCATATCTGGAGGGTTCCGGATGTGTAGTAATTCTCTTTCTGTGGGAACCCCACCAACTGGAGCAGTGGAGAGTAAAGAGGCTGACCCCTAGACATTCGGTGAATGCGCATCATGCATTTGCGGGCGATCGTCACCTGCAGGGGGTGTGTCGTCTAATAGCAGGGAGCGGTAACCGACCAGTATCAGTAACCGTCTCTTCTGTGTGGCGTTCTGCTGTCCAGTGAGACAGCCACTGCATCTGTGCCGCCAGAAAGTAAGCTTCGAAAGAGGGGGCCCCTAAGCCACCTTGTGCTGTAGGGAAGTAAAGGGTACGCAGCGCTTCTCTGTCTCTTCCCTACCCCATATTAGCGTTGTGAGTAGTGTGTTGAGTTCCTGGAAAAAAAAGAGCGAGGGGGTATCACCGGGAGATTAGTAAAGGAATAGAGTAATCTGGGTACCATAATCATTTTTGCCAAAGCTAGGCGCCCTATGGGGGCCAGGGGCAGAGTTTTCCACAAGGCAACAGCCGCTCGAAGTCCTGCCATTACTTTGTGATGGTTCCCCTCATAGAGATCCTCAGGGGAATGGTACAGCCGCACCCGAAGTATCTGGATGCCACTGCACTCCAACCGAGCGCCCGGGGTCCCATCCTGATCTCCGAGGGAGCTAGGTGGGGACTAAGAGGAAAAATCGTTGACTTTTCCCAATAAACTTTGAGCGCGGATACCTCCGCAAAGTTCTCTAATATTGTCCATAAAGGTGTGAGGTCTCTTGTGACATCTCGCACATAAATTAAAAGATCGTCGGCGCCTAGCGAGACACTGGATCATGTCCACTATCGGGATACCCCAGTCGCCTCCTTCCCTCCTGACTCAAACAGATAGCCAGCGGTTCCACTGCCAAATCGAACAGCAGGGGGGACAGGGGGCTCCCCTGTCTCGTCCCCCGCACCACCTTGAGTGGGGATGAAATGTACTTCCCAACTCTTACCCGGGTGGTGAGGCCTTTGTAGAGAAGTTGCGTGTAGCCAGTAGGGTCGGGCCCACTTGCACCTTGCGGAGGGTGGCGAATAGGTAATGCCATAAGAGTGTATCAAAGGCCTTCTCCAGGTCTAGAATTGGGCAGGCTGCACAAGGGAAGTGTTCCTGCGCTCTATCTTGTATGTGGAAGAGCCTTCGTATGTTCAGCGACACATTATGCCCAGGGAGAAAGCCATTTTGGTTTGGGTGGATCAGCTGTGGGAGAACCTGAATATAACGATCCGCCAGTATTATTCCCAATATTTTACAGTCTGCATTGAGTAATGTTATAGGCCTGTAGGAGAACGGCAGCGTGGGATCCCTGTTTGGTTTGAGGAAGGTTATCAGGGTGGATTCCCGGAGCGATCTCGGGAGTTTGTCGTTTCAGTGCATCGTCATACATTGAAACTAGGTGAGGGAAAAACTGCCCCCGAAAGGTGGTATAGTATTCAAGGGGAAAGCCATCCATTCCTGGTGCTTTTTGCCGTGCCAGTGCTGTGATTGAGTGGGTGATCTCTGGGTATTTTATCTTCTTATCTAGTGCCTTTCCGTCTGCCGGTGGGATGCTGGGTAGGGGCACGGATTGAAAAAATTGGGTTAGTGTCAGGCGCGATGGCTGTGGTGGGGTCCGATAGATGTCTGTGTAATAGTCGTGGAAGATGTGCAGTATATCCCCTTGCGATTGCCTAAGAGCCCCCGTCTTATCCTTCAACGTCGTGATAGGTGGCATGTCCGTGTCTTGTTTTGCTAGTCAGGCTAAAAGTGTGTAGTGTAGTTCCTATTTTCCCCATAGGCCCTGCGCATTGGAATAACAAACAGCAGTGTAGACGTAGGACTGAGGTCTTCTAGGTCTCTACTGACTATGTTAGACTTAATTTAGGTTTGCGCCAGCTAGCTCAGAGGTCACTGGAAATTTTCTTGACTGAATAGGAAGTGATCAGCTTCCCTGGCTCAGACAAGAAGGGATTCAGCTTCCGACAACCGCATAAACATGACAACTTTGCTCCCTCAGAATAAGAGTCAATCTCTAGAGTCGTGTGAAACAATAGACCGCTATTTCACTCAGTCAGACGTGCGTTCTTAGTTTCACCAGAGTGCAGAGAAGAGAGACGGGCGTTTTCAATAAAAGATATTATTTATTGAGCAGTCTTCTTTCTCATGCAAGAGAAATGAATTGTCACAATTGCAAGACTTGTGATAATGAAAAGTGCATACAGTAAAAGGAGTATTATGAAATAATACTGTAGAAGCATTGATATGGTTTCTTAGCCATAAGATAGTTAAAATGAATGAAATATATACATACATATATACATTGGCTAACGACCTCAACTGGTGCTTCTAACTACGCCTACCCCGGTGTACCTGACCTAAGCCTAATACGTGGGAGGGAGTAAGTAGCAGTTTAAATTAAGTTGGTTTTGCCAAGAGTTTGATTCAAGAATTCTCTCTAAGGGTTTAGTCAGCACCGTACCTCTGGAATAGAATGTAGGAGGTCTGGTATCTCCCTCTCAGGACCCGATATCCCAGTCACCCGTAAGGGTAGGCTGGAAACACCGGAGCTGGATTTTCTCGGCAGGAGAAAAGACAGCGTCTTTCTCAGCGCGTCAAAGAGGAGGGGCAGCGTCCGTGGGCTTCTCGCATCTGCTGGGCTCTCTGCAAGGGGACAGCTGTTCTGCTCCAGTATTCACCACCACCGCGTGTTTGCTTAAGGCAACATTGGTATATTTATACCTGAAAGGTGCCGAGTTTGACGTAAGTTTTGGACATAAGACGTCAATAAAGATGTCACTAAGAACTGGTCGTTCTTACAGTGCTCGCAGGAGTTCTCTTACTAATCAAAACAAAGCAAGCGGGGCTTTCCCAGGTTGCTGGGAGTTTGGTGTGTCGAAAGAACTCGGTGTGTTCTCTAGGAATCTAAGGAAGTAGCTTCTGATGTGTCATGGACTGCAGAGGCGAGTTACTGAAATATGGCTCTGATTATTATGCCATTATAGGGATATTTATTGATTATAGCCGTATAGGGGCATAAGGTCACAATATTGATCGGGTTCCTAGATAAAACACATCAAGTGTACCCGCCCTATTTCCCTCGTGATGCACCCAGGCAGCATATTTCCTGAAATTGTATCTACGGAGGTCACCCATAGTTTCCGCATAGACTGTTTTTGCTGTCGCCACCTGTTCGGGAGTTGCTTCCCCTTTAATCTAGATTTTTCGTCAGGTCTGCTAAGCTTGCCTCCGCAGTTTGTGATGACTGTTCTAGCACTTGCCTCTCCCCTACTATGTGTTGGATGCAATGTCCTCTTGCTTCAACATTGAATGCATCCCATTCTACTGATCTGGATGATGCTGTATTTGCATTGAGTGTGAAGTATTCCATGGGTATGACAAAATGCCTGATCAGTGAGGCATTCCCAGGGCAACTTCCACGTGGGTATCGGAGGGCACGGTGGCCTCCATTTAAGTGTCACAGCATGTGCATTGTGGTCAGACCATACTCTACCCAGGTATTCCGTGCGTTGTATTGGGGGAGTAATGTTGTTGAGCATAAAAATCTATCAAGACGCACCCTGAGGTTATGCGGGGCATAGTAGAATGAGTACAGCTTAGTGTTGGGATTCTTTTCTCTCCAGGCATCTACTACTGTCCATTGGGTGACCCATTGTTTAAATTGCTCCATCTGTTTCGGTGCAGGGAAACTTGCCCGCGGGGGTGATATCTATCTAAGCCGATGTCAAGGATACAGTTGTAGTCCCCTCCCAATAACCATGGCATGTGAAGGAGATCCCGGGCCTGATCCAGATTAGTATTCCCCTGGCAAATGCGGAGTATGTTGTAGCACAGATGATACCCCGCCATTTCTTCTGTAGACGATCCACCTCTATCCCCATAAGGTGTGTCTCTTGGAGAAGCACTATCTGGACTTGCTGTCTTTTCATGTATGCATAAATCCCATATCTTTTTCCTGCGGTGTGCATGCTTCTGACATTTAATGTTACTACTTTTAGGTCGGTGTTAGGGACCCTACCTGTCATGTTTCCTGTTATCGGGGCTGTGTCCCACGCTGTGTGCCACCTCCCGCGTCCCCCCACCGCCCATCTCTGCTAATCATATCCCCATTCTGCAAAACATGTGCTCGATCCCCCGGGTATGTGGAAGGGATATGTAACTGGCAATGAATACTGTAACTCAAAGGGAAACCATCCCAACAAAGAGGACCTATCCCTCGGGGCGATACGTCCAAACTGCACAACATGTGCGAACTCTAGTTCGTTATTTGGGGGAAGTGGTCTTCGGCTTCCGCCAGTTGCTGCCTCCCGTTCGCTAACTGTATCCGGTTGGCGCCCAACTGTGGCACCTCACTCCAGGCCATGTGATGTAGACGGATGCTAGGAGGTGATCGTCTGTTATGCCGGGCTATGGGGTTGTTGCCCCATCCGTGAATCATGATTCCCTCCATCAGGGGGCATGCTGGATCCGGAGGTCACCCAACGCCACAACATGATGCGCCGGGTTGAGCATGTCAGAACAACGGGTCTTCCGTGTGGGGGGTCACTATTGGTGGAGTCATTGAGCCATCCCTTAGAGGGTGTCCGTCGCTACTCTCCTCTTCGGATGTGAAGATATGTGGGCCTCTTTTGCCATCCGAGCTGTCTCCCGGGAGTCCCACCCATGCAGCTGCCTGTAGTGCTTTCGGCGCTCTGCAAGAATTTGTGTGAGATCCGGAGAGTTCTTGGTGGATTAATCTGAGCGGGCGCTGAGCTGGGTAAGTGTGACTTTTTCTGCTGTCGCCGTGGGCGGCCTGATGACCGAATGGCCGGTGTCCTTCCGGCGTAGTTCCCAGTTGTTAGGTGTTGTTCAACCCAGTCACTGGCCACCGCTGGGTCCGAAAAAAGTGAGTAGTTCCTTCATGGATAATTCTGAGGCGGGCCGGGAATAGGAGTGCATATTGGATATTTTTCTGGCGCAGGTTACGCTTGACCGCTAAGAAAGTAGACCTTTGCTGCTGTACTGCCCTGGAATAGTCCAGGAATAACATCACTTATTTGTCCTCCACCCGGAGCGCACCTTTTCTCCTAGCGGCTCGAAGGATAGCGTCACTGTCCTGATAGTGGAGCAACTTCAAAAGAAATGGTCTTGGAGGCGACCCCGGTGCTGGCTTACGAGACTGCACCCGGTGTGCCCGTTCTATGGAGAACAATGGAGTCAGCTCTCCTGCAGGAGTGAATGTTGCTATCCATTTTGCGATGTAGTTGAGAGGATTAGTTCCTTCTACTCCCTCCGGTAAATTTATGATGCAGATGTTGCTTCTCCGCGATCGACCTTCTAATCATCCGTTCTGCTTTCTAGGATCTTCACCCGCGTTTGCAGGTCTTTCAGGGAGTCTTGCTGTTGCCGCACTTGTGGTTCCAGACTTTGCAACGACGTTTCACCTTATCGGCCAATTTCCTGTGATCGTCCCGGAGTGAATTAAGGTCTGTGGCCAGCTCCCCGAACTAATGTTCCATTGTCACTCTCGAATGTTCAGTTGCCGCCAAGACTTTGTCCAATTTATATGACATAGTCGGATCCTGTCGGATCCCCTCCCGAAGGCATGGTATGGGAGGCCGATGACGACGCCATCGGAGGCCCCGGGGTCTGCGCTGTGCCCGTTGGTGCCCCATGCCAACCGCGTCCCCTGCCCTCCGATCCCGGCAGCCCCCCACAGCAGTCTCCCCCAGACCGCATCTCCTTCGCCTGTAGTCTCTTGTATTCGCTATATTGACGTGGGGCCTCCTTTGATCCACCTTCAGTTCAGTGTCCCAGTTGCTGCCCCGTCTATCCTGTTGAGCCCGGCGAATCTTGATGTTTCCCCCCCCTGTGGGCCGTTGTACATACGCACTGACAATCCCCTCCTTTGTGGCTGCTGGGGGGCCGTGGACTACTGACTCCGGGGGCACTGTGGATCCATCTGCTGACTCACCAGTGTCTTGCATCGGAGGGGCCTCCCGGGTTATGTCCCCAATGGTCACCAACACACTCGAGTCTCGCCCACCCGGGGGTCGCTGTAATGACGTGCCACACCCGCTAGGCCGGAGGATCCCCACCTCACCCGCAGGGCACTCGTGCCCAGTGTCTGTGCCCCCCCCAATGCGCCTCAAGGCCCGACGCTGCCACGGGGAAGGGTGTCTCTATTTATGGGGGCAAGGAACTCTGTGCTGGTAGTGTGGGGCGAAGCTGTTGTTTGAGTCCCCAGAATCAGCGTGGCTTCCTCCCCCACACGCCGGGAGGGCCCACCAACGACCCCACCGACCGAGGGCTCAGCCTGCTCTCCTCTTCCCACAGGCCTTAGCTTCGGATATCAGGCAGCCAGAGGGCCGCCTTGGCGATGGGTCGGAGCCGGCAGTCCGGGGATTCCTTCCTCGCTGCCTCTCATTATTCCGGGCGTACGGCCTGCACCGTCAGCTTACACCCTCCCCCTGCGCGCCTCGAGGCCCGGTGCCGCTGCGTGGGGAGGGGTGTCTCTCCATGGGGGTGAGCACCGCCGTGCAGGACCGCCATTCACCACCCACGCATATCAGCAGTCCTATGGCACCGCGCCACGGAGCAGTGCGCTGCGGGGCTGTTGTGCAGTCTTCTCTCGCGACGGATGCTCAACCATGCGGGGGGGGGGGAGGCCCCGCGAGCTCCTCACTTACTCGTTCTGGGCCTGCCCCGCCGTCTGGATGGGTCACCGCCCCGACTCCCGGATCACTGGCAGGGCCGGGGGTCAAAGTCAGTCGTCTCGACCCGGTCTCCCATCTCCCTTCCAGCCCCTGGAGCGCCCGGGTCGCGTTGGATGCCGCCATTTTGACGTCCCGACCGTCAGCCGAACGAGACCTCCTACAAACTCCTCCGCTCGTCCCCGGTCATTCCAATGGGATCAGTGGACTCTCCCCGCCGTCACCTTGGCTGCGCTGGGTTCAGCCATGCTTGGCCGTGTCTTTTAGGGCATTTTCATGGCGAAAAGCGCGGGCAGCAATGCGGAGCACTAAGGAATTGCTGCCGCCATCTTAGCCTGCTCGGCCACCCCCCCCGCAACTCGTGCATAGATAACATTAGCTCTTATGGAACATCAGGAACCAAGTATCAGTGCATGGGCTGATAGGTAGGTGACAACTAGCAGAATTTAAATGTACAATATAGTACAGTTTCTGAGGCGTGGCCAGCAGCTGATGGAGTAGGAGCCTTCCTCAGGTGGCTCCCACCTGCCAATCCCCATTCAGTGTCATCCTGCGGATTGTAAATTCCCCCCCACCGGCCCCATTCCCAGGGCTTCCTCCCCTCACCACTGGATAGCTGGCCGAGGGCGGACTCTCCAGAGTGAAGTCATTTGGAGAAGGATAAACTACTGGGGAAAAATGGGGAAGACTAGCAGAAGGAAGCATCTTGAGCCAGAGGCTCCAAGTCAGATGGGCATGGAGGATTCTACAGCACTGGCACCCCTCCAACGCATCGTAGGACTACTCGAAAGCACAGCTACAGCAACCTCGAGACTGGCCGTCGAGACAAAGATTGACACTGTAAGGGAGGTAATGGATCTCTTGAGAGCCGACCATCACTGGTTGGTGGAACGAGTTACTGCAACGGAAATGGAGAATCTGACACCGACCCTAACCACAACGACTGACAGACTGACGGTGGTAGAAGCACAAGTGAGGGTGCTTGAAATGAGGGCCGAAGATGCTGAAAACAGTTCTCGCCGCAACAATGTGCAAATCACTGGGCTTCCGTAGAGGGTTGAAGGGAGAGACATGGTGGACTTCTTGGAGAAATGGATCAAAGAGGAGGTGGCACCGGAAGGCTTATTCCCATATTTTGAACTGCAGAGGCCATAGAGTGTATGCAAAACCTCCTCCCCCTGGAGGGCTGCCGTGACCTATGGTGGCTCGTCTCTTGTTTTATAAGGATAGAGATCGTACTCATACAAGGTCGGCAAAAAGACCTCTTGGTGGTAGACAATAGCACTGTCAGACCATTTCCTGATTTCTCTTGGGAGGTCCAAAGGCAACAATCATCTTATTTAGCAGTCAAGAAAAAACTGCTTCAAATGGAAGTCCAGTATGCACAGCTCTTTCCAGCGAGATAGAGTAGTGACCCCTTTTGGGTACCTGATTCTTTAGCACACCACAGGAGGCATGGGACTATATAGAGCAACAAGCACCCGCACATGCTCCCCTGGACCAACAGAAGAGAGAGGGCACCCACGGCACCGGAGAATATTACAAATCTATTGTGGCTCCCTCCAGAGTTGAAAAGCAACAAGAGCAAACCATAGCGGCAGTGGCATCTCCGAGTGGCCCGACTCATGTGGAGCAGCCTCCCCTGTGAGAGAGGATCTACGAGACTCTGACTCTGAACACAGCACCAGCACGATGGGGGGACCCAGGACATGCCGACAGTTACCCCTGCAATGGTGGATGAGATAATTTGACACTCTCCCGGCGGGAAGATCCATATGAACAAACTCAGAGACTAGGGAAATGGGGAGGGGGATTTCAAAGTTTGGGCATTGTTTACATATGTTTGGATGAGGAGGGTTTGCTAGCTTGTCCTAAGGAGGGGTTAGTTGGGGTTGTTATAGTTTAAAAATTGAGGGAGTTGCAGACCTTGTAGGCCAGATACTGATATTGCAGAATCCTAAGCTGTGCTACCACCAGCATGCATGCAGAGCTCTGCACGGAGGGTCCCTCCGGGACTACACTTGAGCCACCCCAATGGTTGGTCCTCAACCTTATAGGATTATTACATGAAACACCAGGAGGATGCATACTATGTCCAAGCATTGTAAAATTCTCTTCTACCTGAATAAACAGGGGTTCAAATAGCCCTCCTGTAGGAACCCACCTGTCAGCAAAGGAGGGAGAGGCTCTTAAACGTAGATGGCGAGGTCAACTACACTACACATCGTTCTCCGCCTTTGCCAGGGGGACAATTATTTGGATTAGGGCGGGGTCCCATTTCAGTGTACTGGGGAGGTGATAGACTCAGATGGCCGGAATGTGGCAGTAACAGGCAGATTAGACGACCGTGACATAACAATCGTAAGCATAAAGGGCCCTAGCTCAGACCAAGGAGCCTTCCTGGCCAAGATCACAGGTGCACTGGCATCCTATCTACATCACTCTGTAATCCTTGGGGGGGCTTTAACTGCATTGTTGCCCCCCGGAAGGACACTCCCATCCATCCCTTAGAGACGCTCCAACACATAGAATAGCGAGGGCATTCATGGACTGGCAGAGCAGATAGGGCTTCATAGATTCCTGGAGACATCTGAATCCCAAGAGCAGAGCTCTCCTTTTACTCCCCGGTGCATGACCTTCAATTCAGATTAGACACATTCCTATGATCCCTGGACATGCATGAGCAGACCCAAACAGTGGAATACTTAACGCATACTCTGTCAGACCAAAATAAGGCCCTCCTACACATGTGGTGGGGACACTTGCCCCAACGCATACCAACATGGCGACTGAAAACTGAGGCTTTAGAGAACCAGGTGTTTCTTAAGGAAGTTGGAGAGTGCATTGCGAATTACTTTGTTGATAATGCAAATACGACTAAATCTCGGCTGACAGAGTGGGACGCATTAAAGTGGTACTCGGCGTCAAGTGGCTGGTGACATCTATGAGTGCGAGTCAGACCTTGAGACAGCAGACCAGGCACTTCGTCAACTAGAAGTACAAAGACCAGGACATCCAGAGTTGGGCCAAGCCCTACTGGATGCCAAAGAGGAAGTCGCCAAGCAAATGGAAAGGCTACAAAACTTTGATTACAAGAAATATAGGGGACGCATTCATGCACAACAGGACAGAACCAGATCCCTACTGGCTTGACTGGCCAACCCAGCTCGATGGGGCTTTCCGATACTCTAAGTAGGGGATACCAAGGGACACATTCTATATCCGGAGGAGATAAATCGGAGATTCCTGAGGTTCTGCGCCAACCTATATAGCACTCGATTGAGACTGGAAGAAGGAATAATCAGGGAATTTCTGACCGCTATCCCACTCCTCTCTCTAGGGTTCAAGAAGGCAGATGAGTTTGGGGTTCCCCATAGACATACTTGGAGGTAAGAGCAGCGATAAAAGGTCTGGCCAGGGGCAAATCACCTGGTACGGATGATATACCCATCTATTATATAATGTTGAGTAGCCATCAATTGATACTCTCACCACTGAGTGACTGACTACCCTTTAGTGGGTGGGTGGTTGGTTTTGATCATATTTGGACGATGGCACCACATTCAAATGAAACTAATTGCTTCTTTAAAAAAATAAAAAAAAAATATATATATATATATATATATATATATATATATATATATATATTTGAGGAGCATCAAACCAAGAATTCATAGCTGTACACAAGGAAGATGTTTACGAATATTTAAATACATGTTAAATACCAAATAGGTCCAAATCGCTCCATCAGATTGCCCTTAAAATGATTCCATATTTGATGAGCCTCAGTCTTATCGCATTATATGTTACCATAGTTTACTGGTTATAATTATTACATCGCCAGACTTACTTGACTAGCGATGTTATAGCTAAAAGGTTGATTCTATCTATCCAGTCAGCCACCGATACCCAAACCAGGGTTCCCCACTTTTTCGCCTTGTTGCCCTTGCTTTGATCTATGTTGCGACCCGAGATAAACCCATGTTGCCAGGAAGAAAACAGCTTGGCTCTGACCCTGCTCAGGCGTGTCGCAAGTATCTTCAAGTAGATCTTCAGGTCGCTATTAATCAGCGAGGTGTATGTGAGCTGGGATTCTGTGGGGACGTCCCCTTTCTCATAAACACCACAAAATGAGTGGATGTCCAGGAGTCTGGGGCTGGAAACCCTCGCTGTGCTTCAAGGAAGGTGTTAATCATATCCCCAGCCACTACAGAATAAAATACACAATAGAATTACAGCAAAATCTTTTCTGGCCCTGCTGCCTTCCTAGATGCCAGAGAGTTGAGGGCTAATTGTACTTCCTTCAGTGTGATCGTAGCATCCAGAGCCGTCTGGTCCTCTTTGTCTAACACTCCTCCCATTATTAGATCAAGATACTGCTTAATTCCACCCACTGACAGAGACCAAATTTACTGATAGAGCATTCAAGTAATATTATGAAACACTAACAATAGCTTCCGGGATACTAAGTAGTTGCCCATCCTTGTCCATCAGCAGGCACTCGGAGTTCTTATAGAGCTCAACTAATCACCTGTGAGGGTCTCAAGGCACGGGGGGGGGGGGGGTCTTCAGAAGGAGGTGCATAGCACTGATACCGCTACGCACCTACTTCTGTCGCATGCACAATGCCAGGAGCCTGCCCTCACTATCACTATACTCGTGACTCTCATGCCTCTGGGTTTGATACTTCTGTGCTATAATTCCAGTATAAAAGCTATTAATACTAGCTTTAACCATTCTAATCCTTTGAAGGATCTCCTGGTCTTCTGCAAATGCCTTATTATGCAGAGCGAATTCCATCTTTTTATTGAATCCCAGGCAGTCCCGCTGCTGCACTTACTTTATTTCTATCTATATCATCTGTAAACCACTCCTTCGTGTATTCTGTATAATCTGGATTGAAGTGCTGCCCCTTATCAAAGGTCTATGTTTGAAGCGATCTAGTTGCAGCAATTTCCTGACACTATTATCAGAGGATTGTGTTCCAAAAAGATCCTGTGGAATTTCTGTATACCAGCCTCCCCCACAAGCCCAGGCGAAACCAGAAAGTAATCTAAGGGGGCAGATTTCTTGTGAGAGTAAGAGAAAGATGTACAGCCTTGGTCATGACATTTTAGCCTAGCCCAGGCTTCATTAAGTCCATGATTTCTTGTGAGCTTCTGAACGGTCCTATAAATTACAGGTTTTCGGCCGATATGCATGCCGCCTGTGATTTCTGAGTAACATCCACGTGGAGATTAAGATCCCCACACACTGCAAGTGACTTTCAACAACGCCAGCTCCACATCTGAATATTCAATTGCTGCTGATTCATCTCGATTAGAGCTATATCTGGAACGTATGGGAAAGCATAACCCAACTACCTAACATTCTGCCAGTGCCCACCTCCCGAATTTATCTGAGAGGCAATGCTACACTTTACAAATTCCTTCTAGCCAAGATTGCCACTCCTTCATGGTGATTCCCTGCATAGTACAGACTAAGAGGATGTGCTCTAGGTTCTCCACCAGATCTTTCGCCTCCCCGGTTGTGTTTCTTGCAAGTAGATCATGTCTGTACCCAAAGTTCTCATACCGTTGGCCACCATGACCCCCTTAGGCCTATCATTCAGGCCATGGACATTAACTGTGTAGATATGCAACTTTCTTGTTTGCGCCATACGTAATACATAGTAGTGTCTTCATAGTGTGGCTAGTTTCTCATAACTGAGTTATATAGGAGCTGACCTTGCTACATAATTCCTCTTTCTTGGTTAGGGGTCCCTCACGCCCCTCGTCATACTCCTTCCTTAAACCAATTGCTTGGGCTGTTTCCATTAAACAAACCACATTACTCTTCACATCCCAGCTCTGTATTTTACTTCCCTTAAAAAGCCCTCCCACATCCCACCTCAATCACCCATCTCCCCCTTTCCACTCTACTGATGCATTCAGACCCATGCTTGGTCTGCGTAATGGTTCGTGCACCCATCTTCCTACCAAGCCTAACCATTATTCAATCATGAAAGAGAAAAATAAAGAAGCCACCTGAAGACACCCCCTTTTCTGAATCGTTTTTGTCCACCATAAGCGTGGAAGGGTATACTCAGATGTGAGTCCCTTGCTCATTGCACCATCAGGATTCAAGCAAGCCGGGCCGAAGACGGCTGAAATGCCAGAAACCGGTCCCCGGAAGCTTGTTTCCTTCCCAGTATAAGAATTGGCTTGGTAGTTTGGTCTGCCCTGTTCCCATGATGCACTGGACCAGGGACAGACTAATTTGCATATAGCCAGGTTCTGAGCTGGGATGGTGCAGTGAGCTAAAAAACGGTGATGGATCAAGCCCTGATCTTTGGACTGGGTAGGAGTGGTCTGCTTAATTCAGACACTCTGTCCATCACCACCCCCTTTTCTGAATCGAACCTGAAGACACAAGCATCTCTTATCAAAGTCCCAATAATCACCCTTTGTCAAACACCTCAGACATTCCTACAATACTCCTTAATGCGTGCTCTCCAGATATTCCTTTGCCTTGATCATTAATCAAATGAGTCCTGCTGTTAAAGATCACCATAAGTCTTGCACGATTAATTAGGAAGGCTTGTGCCCCCTTATTCTGAAACTGCTTTATCGGCTGCCTCAGCCTCCAAGACCGCCCAACTGTGATATGGCAAAAATCTGGTCTCACAAAGAAAGAAAGCTGGTCTACACAATGTTTGGAGTCCGGATGGACATTGTCAAATACCGCCTGTCTAATAATGAAGTTACCAAAAAAGTCCAAGATAGATTGTACAAAGTTAACAATTGCTGTCCCTCCATACTTTATAATTACCCGCTGTAACATTAACTCTAACAGATCAGTTCTAATTAGACATGTTGAGTAGGTTAGAATACCTTTTTTCTGCAATAATGCCCCAAACTAGCACTACTCTTACAGTCCTCCGCACAGAAAGCTCTAGTACAGGGAGAATTCAACTTGTGGGGAGACGATCCCAATATTGAAAGTGCTGCAAACTTCATTGAAGTTGGCTACGGTCAGACAGAAAATGGACAAATTTGGACAGCTGACCACATACTTCTTATAGCGTTCACTCCTAATGTTAGAATGGAAAACTTAATGATACAACCTCTGAGATGGTCCAATCACTCCTTAGTATCCTACTAGCCTACAAACATAAGACGTCGAACTCGTCTTGAAGTAAGCTGCATACGTACCCAGCTCAATTCAGGCATCTCTAAAACATTACAAAATCTTAAAGATGAAGAGGTGAGGCTACCTTTATCCCCATACCCAGAAACCATAATTGATGCATTTTAGCACTACACTACTACTATACTGAATAACCTTGCCCCTTGTAAGAATAAAATCTGGATTGGAACAAAAAAATGATGAGTCACAAGTCACAACTTGTATGAAAATGGCATACCAATTTGGTAGTTACGTTTAAGATATGTTGCAAGGTATATAGCATTTCTCTCTGCATGAAACAATTGATCACAACTATTCTCGGACTTCACATGAATGATTAATGTTTCGATGATTTAGTAACCAAATCATTCAGCCAAGCTATTGTGACTTAAAAAAAAATCAGGACAACCACAGATCCTGGTCGTTCACCATCTAATCTCGAACCTGCTGTGTTCCAGCAATAATCACTGAAAAAGAAGTAACAAAACAGCACAACTATGTGGAACAAAACTACATTCCACATGACCATCACCTGAGGCTTAGACCCCCCCCCCCCCCCCTCATCAGAAAGAGGGCTCCTTATCTCACCGGTAAAGACCAGCAATTAGTTTTAATATTGCTCAACCTCTCAGTGGCATACAACACTATTGACTGCGCAATTGTACTGAACACTCTGGGAGTATACAAAGATCACATGAATGACAGTAACCTATATCTGCATCTGCCTTCGCAATATTAGTTAAATGTGATTCGAATCCATGACAACTGCTCCAACAATTATACTAGTAGCAAAAGGTTCAGCACCTCTGTTTAAGCGATACATGCTGACTTTTCCCTAAGTCCCAGGTCAATATAGGGTACACGTTCAAATGTGCACTGAAGACATTAAAATTCACATTCAGGTGGGAAAACCCCAGGAAAGCTGGAACAAATTTACAGTGTGAGAAGTTGGCCTGGCATATGCTGTTCTCTATTCTACTGGGCACCTTCGCCAGTCCAAACGACCCTTATTGATGGTAGGTTTAAAGACAATCTATATAGAAAGCTATCCTAGTGGTAGCTGTGGAGAGCAGCATTCAGGCTAAGTCTTGAAGGAATGTAAAGCAGCTTGTTTTACCAGTCTATAATCTCATGAATGACCAAATGAAAGGAGAACCACACGAGGTATATGTATATAAAATATATGTATTTATTCTAAACACCTCCCTCTAGTCTCTTTATGAAGCTAGAGGCAAAAGTATATTCAGTAAACCTATGTAGCACACAGTAAATGAGCACAATATATGGTTAGCCCTAGGGGCGTACCAAACCATATACCAAGAAAGTGGTATAAGAACCACGATAGACATAGAGACCAGGCCCAGAGCCTGTAGAACCGCTGGGGCAACCAGGAACCACCCAAGGTAGTGACACAGAGGACCCACGTGGGACGCGTGCAGTGTCTAAACACAGCCGCGATTCACCATTGACTTCTATGAAGAAATTTGCAATTTGAATTTTAAAGATTAGGGACACTTAGAAGTGGACTTGGAGCAAACCCCTTTAGAACTAGGCAGTTCTAGAGTCTATACCCACAGGAGCACCGGAGTACTCGATTACCTCACCTAGGGAAGCCGGGTGCATAGGTGTCTTTTCGTGTCGGGTTTCGTCGTCATTTTCTATGGCGAGCTGCTGAAAAATGCTGCAGGTGACCAAGTGGAAAGTGTCCGGATGGATCCAAGGATGGATCGGAAATCTGAAGAACCTGAAAGCAGAGGGGACAGAGTCTGGGTCACTTGCCAGTGTCCAGGAAGGCGAGAAAAAGATGCCCACCGATGTCGAGTGATTTCAGGTGAAGAAGGTGAAGCAGGTGAAGCTTGACTCTTCAGCCACAAGGATCAGGAGGCGTCGATGATGACCAGGAGCTGGATTCGAGCTGTCCGACGAAGGATATCCAGTGCTGCGGTGTCGGTTTCCAGATTGGACCCAACATGCCTTGGACACAGCAACCCATGCAGAAAGCAAAGATTTGCTTCAGTGCGGACCAGCAAGGTCTGAGGGACTCACCCTTTGGAAGAGAGTCAGGGCATGTCTGGAGTAACCAGGGAAGCCCAAGAAACAGAAGAGTTACCTTCGTGGGGACCCACCAGTCGACGGACCAGGGATCGCAAACAGGCTTAGAGCAGAAATGCTAGAAGCGGGCTCACGGAACACTCATGGAGTGTAAGCCCATACTCTTTGGTGCAGATGGTGCTCGGGGCTTGGACTACAAGTAGCCCAATGCACAACTTCGGGAAAGCTCGGGAAGTCGATGCACTAGCAAATGTGCACAGTGTCCAGGGGTTTGGTTCCATGTCACTCATGAGGGCTGCGGGTCTCAGCTTTGCTGGAAACTCGTGCCGGCCTTGGAGAACTCTGGATGTCCATGTCCTGTGTCGCAAATCCATCGGGATCTGGCGGGAGCCTTGGAAATGCAGACCGGCAAGATGTTTCTTTGGTGCCTGCTTGAACACGGGAGTCACTCCTTGACCCCAAGGGAGATCCTTCCATCTTCTAGTTGAAATAGAATGTCGAAGTTCCAGGATATATGTTGCAGAGTTTCGTCCAGGTATAATCTAAAGTCCTAAGGACTGGGTTCCTATACTTATACTAAGTTTAGGGGTTGGACTTACTCTAAGGTCCCACCTATAGGATGACCCAGGGAGGGGGGTGGTTACACTACTTTCCCTTTGTCCAGTTTCGTTGCAGAGCAGGGGCTGAGTGCCCCTGCAACCGGTTTGAACTGGGGTATGCACAGGGACACCAAGTGGGCCCACAGCACTGTCTAAAAAGCATTCTATAAATGCACCCACCCAGCCCCAATACACTAAAGCCTGCCTGGGAGGTGGTTACACCTCCCTGTGACAGGAAACCTATTGTCCAGGCCTCCCCTGCTGGAGTTTCGTACAGCAGTAGAAGGTCAGACTCGTGTCTGGGGCTGCAGCATCCATTTTGTAATGCTGGGGCTCTTTTAAACTATTACTGGTTAACTAAGTATGTACATGTCTTTTTCCCTCTAGAAGGGTGGAACTCTACCCCACTGCCAGGACTGGCGGGGAGGGGAGGGGGGGGGGGGGGTAGGATTCCAAAGTGTTTGACACCAAACACAAGTTACAATACACAATAAAGCAGACCAGGTCTAAAAATAGTGTGTGCCTAAACCGGACTGTGATCCAGTTGGATGACTGTGCAGAAAAAAGTACTGTTGAGAAGAAATGCGGTAAAACACATAATGTTGTTAAAAGCACAGAGGCTAGAATGATTCCCATCAGACCACCGTTATGGTGGAAGTTGCGTCATGTGGGAATCACTGGACAATCCATCACGCAACCGACCATATAGTGCCGGGGTGCGAGTGGATGTCAGTAGTCTAGCTCTAGTGTTGAACCTAGACTAGTATGAAGAAGGTGCAGTGCTCAAATGCTAGTGAAAATAAAATAGACTACGTAGATCCTTGTAACATTGAAGAGGGAATCCAGGTGTCTAAGGTTAAAAACACGCTGGGTAGTAAGACTACCCTGTAGCGCAATGCAAAACGGTTGACATGTTTCAGCCATAGGGGCATTGCCCCAGCTTTCTTCAGGACCTTAAACTTGAACTGGCTACTGCAAATACACATAATGAGTTCAGTGAAAAACAATTCATTTTAGTCAAAAGATCAATCAATAAATGTACTTGAAAAGTCACATATCTGATAGGAGCGTTGCCCACTGGAGGAAGAAAGATCTGGCTTCTTCCTACTGATAGGAGCGTTGCCCACTGGAGGAAGAAAGATCTGGCTTCTTCCTATTAAAAAGACAAAAAGTATTTATTGATTACAACAATACTTACATACACAGAACAAGCCGCGTGAGTACACAGTGGCCCGTAAAGACAAACACACATGCATGAATAATTGGCATTCTGCATAATTAAGAAAAGCATATTAGCTCAATCACATGGAGGCATTTCCTCAATGTGATACTCACCCAGCTTTGTGTGGGTGAAAGCCTCACCTCGCCCGGCGACCGCTCGGGAGTAGGAGGCCCCGCTCTGTAGTGTAGAAAAAGGGACACTCTTAGCACATAACCATAAAGTGTCCAGCCTAATTGCTCTACACCTAAAACCCAGCAAAGGTGTGTTCAATACCCACTCAATAACCCAGAGTCCCCTCTCACAAAGACTTGCACTAGTTGTTATCAGGGTATTCCAAATTGCGACAATGGAAACCAATCTAGACACCAAGAGGTGCCTCAATCCATCTAATAATGGAGATGTTCCTGAGAAAAAACTTCTACAGACCCACAGCTTAAAGGTGGGAATGGGCATCAAAGAATAGCCCACTCTACCACCTGGAGGTAAATATTACTCAAGTGCCTAGGGACATCAGAATAACACTCTAAAGATAGCAATTCCGAGCGCTTAAAGAGCCCTCTAGGATATTAACCGTCCTCTTTCCTTAAGGGTGGACAAATCGAAATCCCATGCACAGAAACTGACTCGTGTACAATTTGTGCAAAGGCGTGTGGATAACGCTCGGAATTGCTATCTTTAGAGTGTTATTCTGATGTCCCTAGGCACTTGAGTAATATTTACCTCCAGGTGGTAGAGTGGGCTATTCTTTGATGCCCATTCCCACCTTTAAGCTGTGGGTCTGTAGAAGTTTTTTCTCAGGAACATCTCCATTATTAGATGGATTGAGGCACCTCTTGGTGTCTAGATTGGTTTCCATTTTCGCAATTTGGAATACCCTGATAACAACTAGTGCAAGTCTTTGTGAGAGGGGACTCTGGGTTATTGAGTGGGTTTCGAACACACCTTTGCTGGGTTTTAGGTGTAGAGCAATTAGGCTGGACACTTTATGGTTATGTGCTAAGAGTGTCCCTTTTTCTACACTACAGAGCGGGGCCTCCTACTCCCGAGCGGTCGCCGGGCGAGGTGAGGCTTTCACCCACACAAAGCTGGGTGAGTATCACATTGAGGAAATGCCTCCATGTGATTGAGCTAATATGCTTTTCTTAATTATGCAGAATGCCAATTATTCATGCATGTGTGTTTGTCTTTACGGGCCACTGTGTACTCACGCGGCTTGTTCTGTGTATGTAAGTATTGTTGTAATCAATAAAGACTTTTTGTCTTTTTAATAGGAAGAAGCCAGATCTTTCTTCCTCCAGTGGGCAACGCTCCTATCAGTAGGAAGAAGCCAGATCTTTCTTCCTCCAGTGGGCAACGCTCCTATCAGATATGTGACTTTTCAAGTACATTTGATTGATCTTTTGACTAAAATGAATTGTTTTTCACTGAACTCATTATGTGTATTTGCAGTAGCCAGTTCAAGTTTAAGGTCCTGAAGAAAGCTGGGGCAATGCCCCTATGGCTGAAACATGTCGACCGTTTTGCATTGCGCTACAGGGTAGTCTTACTACCCAGCGTGTTTTTAACCTTAGACACCTGGATTCCCTCTTCAATGTTACAAGGATCTACGTAGTCTATTTTATTTTCACTAGCATTTGAGCACTGCACCTTCTTCATACTAGTCTAGGTTCAACACTAGAGCTAGACTACTGACATCCACTCGCACCCCGGCACTATATGGTCGGTTGCGTGATGGATTGTCCAGTGATTCCCACATGACGCAACTTCCACCATAACGGTGGTCTGATGGGAATCATTCTAGCCTCTGTGCTTTTAACAACATTGTGTTTTACCGCATTTCTTCTCAACAGTACTTTTTTCTGCACAGTCATCCAACTGGATCACAGTCCGGTTTAGGCACACACTATTTTTAGACCTGGTCTGCTTTATTGTGTATTGTATCTTGTGTATAGGGGTATGAGCAGACAGGTCATTAAATATTCCCCTTGACCCTCCCACACCCATTGTATTTTCTACCAAACACAAGTTACCATCCAGCCATTCCAAAGTTAGTATTTACCGCAAGGTTATAATGCACTTAAGAGTATATGGTCTGGCTGCATCACAGAACAGCCTCAGAATAGATTCTGAAAGCTGCAGGGGGGCTCAGCTCATGCTTGGGCACCCTCTCACACAAAACCAAGCACCCTGCCTTCAGGATTGATGAGGCCTGCCATAGGAGTGGCATAGGTTTATATGTGTCAGTGATTAAAGGTAGATATAGATAACCTATAACTTAGTAAGGGGCGCATGCACCACCTTACCCGGGTTGCAGTAGCAGACCTGTGGTGCCATTTTGGAAGGCTTCCCAGGGGTGGCATAATGCATGCTACCTAAGGTACCATATACTAGGGACTCACAAGGGTAACCCAGTAACCAATCTGGAGTGTACCTAAAGTACATGCAATCAATTTAGAGAGGAAGCAGCTAGGCTGGGGTCCTGAATAGCAGGGCCCCAGCCAGACTAAAGTCGAAAAACAGTGAAACACCAGCAAAAAGTGGTAGTAACCCTAGTAAGCAGATCCTACTCTCCTACACAACCCCCCCATGCAGGGACATTAAACTAACCATGACCAGTTGAGTCGTCATGTTCTAAGTGGAAATATCTGGAGAGTCCATCGGCATTGGCATGGTTACTCCCAGGTCTATGTTCCACTGTATAGTCCATCCCTTGTAGGGAAATGGACCACCTCAAAAATTTGGGGTTTTCACCCTTCATCTGTTTTAGCCATAAGCGGGGCTTATGGTCAGTCTGAACAGTGAAGTGAGTGCCAAACAAGTATGGCGTCAGCTTCTTCAGAGCCCAAACCACAGCACATGCCTCCCTCTCAATAGCTGACCAACGTTTCTCTCTAGGGGTCAGCCTTCTGCTAATAAAAGCTACTGGCTGGTCCTGACCTTCATCATTCAATTGTGACACCACAGCCCCTACCCCCAACTCAGATGCATCTGTTTGGACAATAAATTATTTGGAGTAGTTAGGACTTCGCAGAATTGGTGCAGTGCACATGGCCTGCTTCAGGTCATCAAATGCCTTTTGACAGCTTACTGTCCACTGAACTTTCTTAGGCATTCTCTTAGAAGTTAAGTCATTCAGGGGTATCACAATGGAACCATACTCCTTGACAAATCTGTAGTACCCAGTCAGACCCAAGAAAACTCTGACCTGAGGCTGGGTAGTAGGAGCAACCCATTCCATTATGGTTTGGATTATGCTCTGCAATGGTTGACCATGGCCCCTACCTACAAGGTGGCCCAAGTACACAACCTGACTGCCCTATCGGGCACTTAGTAGCCTTGATAGTTAGGCCTGCCTTTTGCAGGGCCTCCAAAACATTTCTCAGGTGGACCAGGTGATCCTCCCAGATGGAGCTAAAGACAGCAATAACATCTAGATATGCTGCACTATAGTCTTTCAGGCCTGTTAGGACTTTATTCACCAACATTCGCAAAGTGGCAGGTGCGTTCTTCAGGCCAAAGGGCATTACCACAAATTGATAGTGCACACTAGGGGTTTAGAATGCTGTCTTTGGCTTTGCATCATCAGCTAATCTGATCTGCCAGTAGCCAGCTGTAAGATCAAATGTGCTCAGAAATGTTGCTGATGCCAACATGTCTATAAGCTCATCTGCTCTGGGGATTGGATGGGAATCAGTCCTAGTGACTGCATTGAGACCCCTATAGTCAACACAAAACCTCATCTCTCTCTTACCACCCTGTGTGTGAGGTTTAGGTACCAAGACTATTGGACTAGCCTGAGGGTTATCTGAGGGTTCAATAACTCCCAAATCCAACATTTTCTGGACTTCAGTCCTGATACAGTCCCTGACATGATCAGGTTACCTGTAAATCTTATTATTAACAGGCAGGCTGTCCCCAGTGTTCACTTCATGAGTGCACCAGGTGGTCTGACTTGGAGTCAGAGAAAACATATGTCTGAAGTGATTTGAGAACTTGTCTGCAATCAGTTTGCTGCTGGTCAGTGTGGCTGCCTGCCAAGGCTACACCATCTACTGACCCATCATCGGGGTTCTGTGAGAGCAGGTCAGGGAGTGGATCCCTCTCTTCCTCCTGTCCCTCGTCAATAGCCATGAGCAAGCCCATGTCTGCCCTGTCAACATATGGATTCAGTCTGTTGACTTGAAGCACCCTATGGGGGCTCCTGGGAGTTCCAAGATCTACCAAATAGGTAACCTCTCCCTTCTGTTCAACAATAGTGTGAGGTCACTGCACTTGTCTTGCAGAGCTGCTGGGGCCACAGGCTCCAACACCCACACGTTCTGTCCTGGCTGGTAAACAGTCAGTACAGCCTTTTGGTCATGCCAGGCTTTCTGTAGTTCCAGGCTAGCCTCAAGGTTTTTAGTTGCCTTTTTCATATACTCAGCCATCCTGGAGCAGAGACCGAGTATATAGTCCATTATGTTCTGTGTAGGGGGTTTGAGAGGTAACTCCCATCCCTCCTTCACCAGACACAAGGGGCCTCTTACAGGATGCCCAAATAGAAGTTCAAAAGGGTTGTAGCCAAACCCCTTCTGAGGAACCTCCCTGTATGCAAATAAAAGGCAGGGTAGTAGGATGTCCCGTCTCTGCCTAAGCTTTACTGGGAGACCCTTGATCATACCCTTTAAGGTTTTGTTGAATCTTTCAACTAAACCATTGCATTGTGGGTGATAGGGTGTGGTGAATTTGTAGTTCACTCCACACTCCTTACCCATTGTAATCTAGTAGCTAGACATAAAGTTTGCATCTCTGTCAGATACTACCTCCTTAGGGAAACCCACTCTTGAGAATACTCCCAAGATGGCTCTTGCCACGACAGGTGCTGTAGTGGTCCTAAGGGGGAATAGCTTCTGGGTACCTAGTGGCAAGGTCCAAAACCACTAGGATAAACCTGCGCCCAGATGCTGTTTGAGGATCCATTGGTCCAACAATATCAATCCCCACTCTCTCAAAGAGAACCCCCACCACAGGTAGTGGTATCAGGGGGGCCTTTGTGGTGCCACCTGCTTTGCCACTGGCTTGACAGGTGACACGGGAGCGACAAAACTCCTTTGTGTCTTCAGACATGTGGGGCCAATGAAAGTGAGGGACAATTATGTCCCAAGTCTTGTTTTGGCCCAGGTGTCCTGCGAAGGGAATATCATGGGCAAGTGTCAATAAGAAGCCCCTGAATTTCAGAGGTATAACCAACCTCCTGGCTGCACCAAGCTTGGGGTCTCTACTCTCTGAGTACAGGAGACCATCATCCCAATACATCTTATGGGTGCCACTAGCATTCCGAGCTGCCTCAGCAGCAGCCTGCTGTCTGAGGGGTTCAAGAGAAGGGCAGCTCAGCTGCTCCCGACTCAGATCTGCCCTGGAAGGGCTCCCTGTCCCCAAGAACTCAACTTGATCAGGCTCAAGCTCCTCTGGGACAGTTCCTTCTTCAGAAGCATAATCATGTCCCTCAAGAGACTGATCATCACTCTGAGTCAAGGGGGAAGGCACTGCCTTAACCCTACTGCTCCTTTTCTTGGAAGGCACCTGGTCCATTATTCCAGAATCCAGGGCCTGTTCAGTGTTAGACTTTTTGACCTGTGACCTGGTCACAGCAAACACATGTGCGGAGATCCCTAACATTTCTGCATGGGTCCTAAACGCCACTTCTGACCAGGCTGAAGTCTCTAAATCCTTGCCAAGCAAGCATTCAAAAGGGAGGTCTGCATTTACCACAACAATTCTTGAGGCTAGTTACCCCTCCTCAGGATAAATTAACAACTGCCAGGGCATGGTTGGTCCTGACATTGCTAGCATTGGTCATTTGGTAAAGTTCACCAAGTATGTTCTGTCCAGGGTCCACAAGGTCTTGTGTCACCATTGTGACACGTGCTCCTGTATCCCTGTAGGCCAAAGTCTCTTTTCCATTTATTAAAGGCTGTTGTCTGTATTTGCCCAGGTCACTGGGACTCACACTGGAGGACATATCCATGCCTCCATCACAGATCAAGACAGCCTGAGTTGGCACTCTGACTAGGCCAGAGCCCATCTCAGCACCCAGGGTTAACCCTACTACACCCTTCTGCTGAGTACCAGCACTTGGAGCTGAACTAGGGGGGGAACAGTTGCCTTAGGGGCAATGGTGGCTGGAGTTGCATCTTTCTTGGTGCAATCACTAGTCCAATTTCTATTCTGTTTACAGATTTTACACCATGGTTTCTTTTGGCCTTTTTTCTTAGAAGATTGGGAATCCCCACCAGTAGAAGATTTTTGGGGGCCTTGTGAAGACTTCTGGTCTTTACCCTTCTCCCCACCGTTATTAGGATCTTGCTTCTTTTGGTCACTACCTTGGTTCTGTACCTTCTGCTTCACCCTGGTAATGACCCATTTGTCTGTCTTCTTTCCCAATTCTTGGGGAGAGGTCAGATCAGAGTCTACCAGGTGCTGATGTAACAGCTGATTCTGACAGTTATTAAGGATCTGCTCCCTCATGATCAAGTTATACAATCCTGTATAATCACGCACTTTACTGCCTAGTAACCAGCCCTCCAGAGCCTTAGTAGCACAATCAACAAAGTCAACCCAGTCCTGTGTCTGTGGAGCTGGATTTTCCAGGTCTAGGTCATTGTCACCTCCCTGGTCAACAGCAGAGTCTGAGCCCTTTAGATTGGTACCACTGGCCTCTTCCCCTTCAGTTGCTTCCACCCCACTGCCTACCCTTTCAGGCTCTGAAGCCTTCCTCTGGTCATTAAGCATTAACACCTCTCTGAGATGTTGGATTGTTGCATTTTTTGGTGTCTTTAGTTTCCTCATAGTACACAGAGCCCTTAACTCTAGAAAAGGGAATGTCTGTAACAAACTGACATCTGGCGAGGAGAAGATGTCCACCGATGTCTGGTGATTTCAGGTGAAGAATGTGAAGCTTGACTCTTCAGCCACGAGGATCGGAGGTGTCGACGATGACCAGGAGCTGGATTCGAGCTGTCCCACAAAGGATGTCAAGTGCTGCGGTGTCGGTTTCCAGATTGGACCCAACAAGCCTTGGCAACAGCAACCCACACAGAAAGCAAAGATTGGCTTTGCTGCGGACCATCAAGGTCTAAGGGACTCACCCTTTGTAGGGAAGTCAGGGCATGTCTGAAGCAACCAGGAAAGCCCAAGAAACAGAAGAGTTACCTTCGTGGTGACCCACCAGGCGAAGGACCAGGGATTACGAAGGGGCCTCGAGCAGAAATGCTAGAAGCGGGCTCACTGAACACTCCTGGAGTGTAGGCCCACAATCTTCAGTGCAAATGGTGCTCGGGGTTTGGACTACAAGTAGCCCAATGCACAACTTTGGTAAAGCTAGGGAAGTTGATGCACTAGCAAATGTGCACGGTACCCAGGGGTTCCAGTTCCACGTCACTTGTGAGGGCTGTGGGTCACAGCTTTGCTGGGATCTCGTGTCGGCCTCGGAGAAGTCTGGAAGTCTGTGTCCTGTATCGCAAATCTGGCAGGATCCGGCGGGAGCCTTGGAAATGCAGACTGGCAAGATGCTTCTTTGGTGCCTGCTTAAGCAGGGAAGTCACTCCTTGGCCACAAGGGAGATCCTTCCGTCTTCTAGTCGAAATAGAATGTCGAAGTTCCAGGATATATGTTGCAGAGTTTCGTCCAGGTATAATCTAAAGTCCTAAGGACTGGGTTCCTATACTTATACTAAGTTTAGGGGTTGGACTTACTGTAGGGGTTGGACTTACCTATGGGAGGAACCAAGGAGGGGGTGGTTACACCCCTTTCCCTTTGTACAGTTTCACACCAGAGCAGGGGCTGAGTGCCCCTTCAACCGGTTTGAACTGGGGTACGCACAGGGAAAACAGGTGTGCCCCCCACCCACCCAGCCCTAATACACTAAAGCCTGTCTGGGAGGTGGTTACACCTCCCTGTGACAGGAAACCTATTGTCCAGGCCTCCCCTGCTGGAGTTACGTCAAGCAGTAGGAGGTCAGACTCATGTCTGTAGCATCCATTTTGTGATGCTGGGGCTCTTTTAAACTATTACAGGTTAAGTAAGTATGTACATGTCTTCTCCCTCTAGAAGGGTGGAATTCTCCCCCCGCCACCAGGCGGTGGGGGGGGGGGGGGGGGGGGGAGTAGGATTCCAAAGTGTTTGACACCAAACACGACATGTTTCCATGCAGCCATTCCAAAGTTAGCATTTACCGTGAGGGTATAATGCACTTAAGAATATATGGTCTGGCTGCATCACAGAACAGCCTCAGAGAATAGATTCTGAAAGCTGAAGGGGGTTTAGCTCATGCTTGGGCACCCTCCCACACAAAACCAAGCACTCTACCTTCAGGATTGATAAGACCTGCCATAGGAGTGACTTATAGGTTTATATGTGTCAGTGATTAAAGATAGATATAGGTAACCTTTATCTTAGTAAGAAGTGCATGCACCACCTTACCCAGGCTGCAGTAGCAGACCTGTGGTGCTATTTTGGAAGGCTTCCCAGGGGTGGCATAATACATGCTTCAGCCCCTGGTAGGCCTCTGGGTTACCTATGCCCTTGGTATCTAAGGTACCTTATACTAGGGACTCACAAGGGTAACCCAGTAACCAATCTGGAGTGTACCTAAAGTACATGCAATCAATTTAGAGAGGAAGCAGCTAGGTTGGGGTCCTGAAGAGCAGGGCCCCAGCCAGACTAAAGTCAAAAAACAGTGAAACACCAGCAAAAAGTGGGGGTAAGCATAGTACGCAGATCCTACTCTCCTACATACAGTAAGCCTAAATCACATGTACCAACAGATTTAAGAAAAACGTTGCCCTAAAAGGGATAAATACTGAAAACCTTGGATTTGGTGGAACACACCAGAAGTTAAATCTGTTTGTATGAAAAACAGAGTGGTCCAGCTCATCCACCTTCACTTATTTTCACTCCAGAAAATGCTCCCCTTACTAAGCTGAAGACACTGTGAAATTCTTGAGAGAACTGTGTGAATTATTTGTGTAAACTAAGACTGGTTTGGCTCTACAAGATTTGTTTTCACACCCGTGGGTGACATGAGCAAACTCTGTTCAATGCACCAACACTTCAAGGTTATTGTAGCCCCCACCGGACTCCACCCAGTACATTGTTGAAGAGACGTCAGTGCTTTTGGGTTGCTAACAGTCCTCTAAACAGTCCTCTGATTCAGGAATGAAGTGTGTACTTGAGAAGCTTAATTTCATTCCTTACAATTTTTCACACACAAAATGCGCTAAGAAAGACACTTTACCTAAAAAGAGTTCATTTCAACAGTTTCATTCTGTTGCTTAACACATTAAAATAACCGCATCGAATATTATTAAAACAGCACAAATGCATGTTGTAAACAATGAGAATAAAATTAACCTTTCTAGCACAGTTAAAATGTCATCTTGCATCTGAACACCCTAAAACCTGCTTCTGTGGGCAACACTAGGAAAGAATAGAGCAGGATAACTTTCATCTGGAGCTCCTTAGGGAGAATCAACCCACTGCATACCTGTTTACAGAAAAATGCTGTAGTTCTCAGAGTTGGGAACAAGTGCTCCCTCAAAAAAAGAAACCCGTATGAGCTGTAGATTCTCTCCTCCGTACTTGGCATGGTATCAGCTTTCAGTACAAAATGAGATGTGTTTACATACCAACAAGATCTTCTGTCCATATCTTGTGCAATAATCTGGGATGAAGGACCTCTTCTTCCAACTGGTAGATTGGAGAGCCTTTTATACTATACTAGCAGACCGTCCCGACGTTGTCCGGGTTCGAAAGGTAAACTGTGTAATCTTGTTGGCGAAAGGTCCCTCTAGTTAATGTTACTCGTGTTTCCGTTTGTCCTTGCCCCCCCACCCCCTTGAGAATGTTGTTGCTTCTGTCAAGACAATATTTTATGTAGCACTTGGTGATGTTGGCGAGTGAAATATTTGTTTAAGCCCTGAAGTCAAGTTTTCTCCTTAGCGCCGCAATAAGTGGGAGTGTTACAGTGGTAACACAGATAGCAGCGAGTGAATCTGTAGCTTTGTTCTTAGGTTTAGAACGCAAGTACTGTGGTGAATGCTGACTCGCTTAAGGGCCATGCGAAAGCCTGTTTTTTGTTATGTATAATATCTCCGTGTGATAAATATTGCAGCTTCAGAACGGCAGAACGCGTACTCACCTAAGCCGTGAAATACCGTGTAAGCCGCACCTCTTTTGCTTGAGGTCATCCCCCTGTGACAAACATGAGCGTGACCAATGGTGAAATAGTTTATAAAATATTCCTCGCAAGGCTTGCATGTGTTATGCGAGTTATGTGGCGTGATTGGTCGGCTGTGAATGCAAGCCGCGCCCCGTCCCTGATGTCAGCGTACAACGGTAACGCCCAGGTCAATGAATATGCCTCCCCGAAGTGTGTGTGTGTGTGAATATTTTGCGTTTGCAATATGCTGCACTGTGATTATTGCGCGTTTGAAATATGCTGCATTATGAGCACGAATGGTTGAAATACTCTGCACTGTGAGCGCGAATGGTGTGTTTTGGTTTTGCACCGTGACATCTCCTCGCATCTCAATGTTCTCCTCGCACATCTAACGCCCACAACTTGCCTCTCTGAATGTTAACGCCCACACCTAACGCCCAGAAGGGACTACTTTACCACTGATGACGCCCCCCCTTTTTAGTGTATATGGTGTCCATTTATATAGCCTATGTCCATCTCCTGGACCTCCCCTTTCCAACACTGTATTGGGTGTTGTGATTGGTGGTGTACTTTTCGAGTTTACCTGGCTCAAAGGACACAGTTCTCTCTTTATAATAGTATAGATCTTATCGGAGATTGGAATTCCTGATATACCCATAGGAATGTCTGATGTAATGTATATGCATCCAGATGCTAGTCTTCTAGCATTATTCTAAATATAAGGTAAAAAGACACGTAAATTCAGACTACACTTTTATTTTTTTCTTGACTGACCTTGAAATAGGGATAATAAGCACTTGTTCCGGAATGATGTTGCATCAGGTGTCTTATTGACGTCATTGTCTAAATGACTTGACACTCACAGGTTCTTGGAAACATAAAGACAAACAACATCTCGGTCAAAGGTAGACATGTCAATGATTCTGCAAAATAGAGACAATGGAGTCCTGTCTGCTCAAGATGAAGTCTGACCTTATGGGCTTTATGTTTGAAATGTGACATGTGCGGAGAGATGTGTAGGGATTCATCCAATTTATTGGGAAATGTATGCTCGCAGAACATAGGGATGGATTCAAAACACTATAGCTAACACAATTTCATAAAATATGTCTTACAAATATAAAGCATAAAATTAGAATACATGAATGTAATTTCATAAATGGCATGATAACATAAACTAGTAGGAAATGGTGCAAAAAGCTGTGCAGAAATAATTTTCTTAAACCTTTCATGTTTCAAGTAAAAATATTAAAAACATAATATAGAAAAGGCATTAAAAAAGATATCATGAAACCATACTAAAGTATCATGTCAGTTTAAGAGTTGCGTGTTGGCGATAAAACAGATCAGGCATGATAGTGAACAGTCCAACACATACGGAAGGGAAGAGAGGTACAACTCCTTTTCCACCCTCCCTATTTATAAACACTTATACTACCATCACACAGGCACTCACCAAGGTTGAGGTATGTGACACACTAGTCGAATTGAATAAAACCTACGTAAAAACGGTCTTACACATGGTAATATTACAGAATATGTAAGGGCTAATGCGGCCCAAAGACAATGAGCCCCTAATATTCTTAGAGGACGCATCTTTCAGAAAAGACTGGGCATTAATTACCTGGATGTGCACAAGGGATTCGCTTATATTAATCATCAACACAGCCAAAAACAATTCTGATGCACTGTTGATTCAAATTCAGACAAGTGAGCACTCATTGAGAACTAATATACTGATTGCCAGGAACAAAAAGAAACTTGAAGAAGCCAACACTGAGGTAGCAGAGTATAAAGAATATTTCATACAGTTCAAAGTTAATAAATTGCAAAAAGACCTTAAATGGTTCTCAAGAGAGAATGTATATTTATCCTTATACCATAGATAAGTATGTCAAACAAAAGGAACTTGAAACCAAAAAAGGGAACCTGAGAAAAGATGCGGAGACATTGAGTTCAGGGAGTTCGAGCACCTACTACTAGTATAGACCTAGAAGTAGATGGAGATGTTTCTATCAGAATCAACAACAGTTGTTCATATCTCTGTTCCCATTATCCCTTGATCAAGGATCTAGGCTCATTGAGTAACCAATTATGCAATCAACGTAAACAATTCAATTCCATCAGAATCCCCCACCTTTTTTAGGGAGAGGAAGGGGCAGAGGAAGGCAGAACAGGACAGGGAGTGCAGTGGGAGGATCTCAATCAGAGGATCACCAGGAACATGGCCAGGGAATTCATGCCAGGGGCAAGCAAGGATTGAATTTATTCATGAATCTTACAGACATAACTCTATCCGAACACCAAGAGAGAGTCTTAAACAAGTGTCTGGGGTTTGTGCCCACTAAGATGTTGAATGCATTCCAACTTAGATGAGAACTGGCTAAGTTCCTTAGGAAAGTACTCTTCAAAGTCTACTTTGACAAAAATGAGAATGGGTGAGTATAGAAGGTAGATACGGCCCTCCATCCAAAATCAACATTGGTACCTCAGTTGTCCCACTTACCATCTGAACTGGCGGTGTTTGAACAGGCTGTCATACATGACATGGAGGGTATGAGCAGGACACTGAATCAACAATTCAGGAATTTATCTAGATTAGAAATGGAAGCAATCCAGGAACTCAGGCAGAATCCGTATATAGTCATAAAACCTGCCAACAAGGGGGGTGGGGAGTCATTGTAATACAAACTAAGGTGGCTTATGAGCAAGAATGTTTAACCTGCTGTCAGATAGTCTGAACTACAGAATCCTTCCAGGTGACCCTACTCCTGACCTACGAACAGAGATCAGTTCCATTGTCAATGAGGCGGTGAGCAATGGCTAGATCTCCATAGTGAAGGATCCTTTTTGTGCAAAGACAAACCAACGATTCCATATTTTTATACTCTCCCTAATGTGCACAAACCAACAAAGCCCCCCATAGTCCCAATGTTTCTAGGATTGGCTTGATATTGGAACTATTGTCACAATTGTGTGACTTTTTTTCTGAAACCACTAGTCCAGAAAATGGAGTCATATCTGAAGGATACTCGGACTACCATAAATCTCATTAAGGACATGGAATTTGACCCTCATCTGAATGTGTGATTGGCTTGGACATAGAATCTCTCTAAACAAACATACCTCAGATGGAAACACTGAGGATGGTGGAAGACATCTTGTACCAAGAAAACTGGGATTACCAAACTTCAAGAGCATTTATACTGGATCGGGCGAAGATATCTCTTACCAAGATTTGTTTCAAATTCAATGACCCCATCTATCTACAGGCCCATTGTACGTTCATGGGCACTGCTTTTGCACCAAGTCTGGCATGCTTTGATGTCTCAGAATTCTAACAAAAGTTAATTCTCAGACGTGACAAGCCCTAGAAGACATATGAAACTTTGGCATTTTTTTATTGATGATCTGCTTTTGATATGGAAAGGTGATCAGAGCTCTATTAATGATTTTTTTAACTGGATAAATGGTAGAAATCCCTGTCTACAGTTCACCACCACGGTCACTACAACTTCTCTGGCTTTTCTAGACTTAGAGATCAAGGAAATTGAGGGTTGACTAATCACACAAGTATTCCTTAAGCTGACAGATAGGAACAATCCACTGTCCTTTCCTAGTTTTCATCCTAAAGACCTCCCCTTCAGACAGTTCTTGCGCCTCCATAGAAATTGCTCAAACATGAGGGATTTCAAGATGGCATCACAAGAAACTGAAAAAGAAAAACTACCCACATAGAATTTTCTATCAGGGCCAACGGAGAGGCCGCAACTACATCAGAGATGCCCTTTTAGAAAACGGAGAAAAACCAAACATTGATAGGACAATTTGTGTCATGACATTTAGCACAGCGTCCAATCAGGTGAAAGTGGCGGATTATCAATTTGAATGGTTTAAAATTGACAACACCATATTCTCTTTCAAAAAGAGCATACGCATCCGAAACATGTTGGTCCACACTAGACCACAATATAACAGGCCAAGTCGATGTGGGACCTTCCGCCAGTGGTTGGCGAAAAGACATGTGGATCGTGTGGCGTTTGCAATCTGACTAAACACTAGAAAAAAGTGAACATATGTTTAAATTACCCTTGGATTCAAACCAAACGCACAAACTGCAAATCGCATAATGTTATTTATCTTATTCGATACCCATGTTATTTCCTTTACATAGGGATGGCGACTCGCAAGGTGAAAGTCTGAATAATGGAAAATAAAAGTAATGTGAAGTGCAAGAAAACCATGAACAAACTCACAACACACTTTGCTGAAATGAACTATACTGTAGAAATCCATTGGACTGTACTAGACAAACCCACTGTTCTCCATAACACTAGGGACATAAAGACCTTCTTGCTTAAACAGGAGCAGAAATGGATTTATCAAATCCGAAGCCATGAGGACGGTCTTAAAAAAAACATTCCATGGCATCATCTCACTAACCTCTGATGGCTTAATGCTGTTTAATCAAGTGCAGTACCGGGACTGAGATAAAGAGGACATTGTTTTCAGAACTACAGATTTGACCACAGAATAGAAGACTAGAAAATAAGTGCAGGAATAACTTAGTGATATAGTCATAAGCCAGAGATGTACCTACACTGTAGGGTTGTGGTTTATGTGCTAAGTTACCATTTCTTTACATATTGCTATATGATTTTCTTTGTCTGCCTCATGTTTGTGGAAATGAGAAATAAAGTTTTGGAGAAAAAAAATACTGGTGTACTCTATAGTGTCCACACGCTGCATATAGTGTATAAAGACGCCTGAACATCAAACATTAGTACATCCAAACAGTATCTCTGAGTCATTCTAATGACAGATTTACAGTTTTTTTTGTCAAGCCTATTATTATGATGTACTCACTATGTTGTGTTAACGTATTCACCTATACTCCTCAACAGGAACAAGAAGACGACTTTGAGAACAATAGGCAACATTGCATTTTGCTTGTGATGTGCTCCCTATCACGGAAAAAAGACAATTTTGTAGAAACTTGTTTTGTAATTTGGCATCACTGCTATGTGGTGCTATAACCCTGCTGCCTTAGGGAGGCAGAGTGAGAATGTGCCTCTTCATGTACAAAAGAAACAATTGATTAATGGAATGCTGGACACTGGAAACATTCAACCCCAGTCACAAGGATCTAAGTTAAATCCATCATTCTTTTGCTCATCACCCCACCCCAGTTTAGATCCAGCCATATGCAAATCAGTCAACCCTGTTCCTTGTGGGAACAGTCCAGCCTGAACTGCCAAGTCAGGTCCTCCATGGACCGGAAACAAGCATCCTGGGACCTGTTTCAGGGAATCACCCTTCAATAGCCAGGCAAGCTTGAATCCAGTGGTGTAGTGAACACATGACCCACGTCAGAGCATACACTTCCCACATAGGGCGACATATGCAAAAGAAACAATTGATGGACGGAATGCTGGACAATGCAAACATTCACCCCCCCCCCCTTCCAGTCACAAGGATTTGGGTTAAATCCATCATTCTTTTGCTCACCACACCACCCCATTTTAGACCCAGCCATATGCAAATCAGTCTTATCCCTGTTCCTTGTGGGAACAGTCAAGCACAAACTGCCAAACCAGGTCCTCCTCGACCGGAAACAAGCATCCTGGGACCGGTTTCAGGGAATCACCCTTCATCAGCCAGGCTAGCTTGAATCAAGGGGTATAGTGTGCACAAGACCTAGGTATGGGCATACCTTTCCTACTTAGGGCAACATATGCAAAAGAAACAATTGATGGATGGAATGCTGGACAATGCAAACATTCACCCCCAGTCACAAGAATCTGGGTTAAATCCATCATTCTTTACTCACTACACCACCCCTGTTTAGACCCAGCCATATTCAAATCAGTCTTGACCCTGTTCCTTGTGGGAACAGTTCAGCCGGAACTGCCAAGTCAGGCCCTCCCTGGACCGGAAACAAGCATCCTGGGACCGGTTTCAGGGCATCACCCTTCATCAGCCAGGCTAGCTTGAATCCAGCGGCGTAGCATGGTTTGCCAGTGGCTGTGGCAAGGCAAGTATCCTTCCGCATTCTTAGGGGTGCTAAATATTCTTTTAACATTTTGTGCCCCTAAGAATTTTGTGCCCAGGGCAACTGACACTCTGCGCCCCACACGGTATGCGTACCCATGTGTACGATTAGAGACATTTATTTTTTTAAAGGACCAGAATAAATTTACTTTAATGCATTGGGTGCCCTTAACTATGCTCAACCTCAAAACTTCAGAAACAGCAGTCCTATCTTGTTACAGATACAACTTTCCTGTGGACTAACCTTTCTAAAAGCCGTATTGTATGAGACAGGTAAGAATGTTGCAAATATCAAGCAAAACTCCCAGCAAGCTGGAAACTTGGGCCACGCATCCAGGTGGAAAAACAAACAACATGCAGATTCAACTGCTTGTGAGCTTTAAAAATCAGCACAATAAAAAAAGATTAAAGGTAATTTTGGGTCATCTTTTCTTTCTTCGCCTTTAAATTGTACTGATTTTGTCTCCTGATTATAGAAGGCACACTTCTCCGTTTAATATCACCCCTTGGGGCCATACTGCTATATTGGGAATTCAAAACCATGACAAAACGAGAAAAAGCTAGCAAGAAATAAATCTTACCTTGCAACGAAATCTGGTCCTGGTGTAAAGCGCTCCAATGTCCTCTGGCCGATTTCGCTTTATGTAAAAAAAAAAAAAAGATGCGGGTGGGTGGGAGTTTTGAAGAAACAGAATTGAGGTAGGTGGGCGGGAATAAGAAACAGGATTTGTGTGGGTGGGAGGGAGAAGAAACAGGACTGGGGTGGGTGGGAGGGAGAAGAAACAGGACTGGGGTGGGTGGGAGGGAGAAGAAACAGGACTGGGGTGGGTGTGAGGGAGAAGAAACAGGTCTTGGGTGGGTGGGAGGTAGAAGAAACAGGACTGGGGTGGGTGGGAGGGAGAAGAAACAGGAATGGGATGGGTGGGAGAAGAAACAGAAATGGGGTGGGTGGTAGGGAGGGAGGGAGAAGAAACAGGAATGGGGTGGATGGGAGGGAGAAGAAACGGGAATGCGGTAGGTGGGAGGTAGAAACAACAGGATTGGGGTGTGTGAGAGAGAGAAGAAACAGCATTGGGGTGGGGGTAGGGAGAAGAAACAGGATGAAGTGGGTGAGAGTGAGGGAGAAAGAACTAGATTGGGGTGGGTGGGAGTGAGGGAGACGAAACTGGGTTGGGGTGGGTGGGAAGGAGTAGAAACTTGATTGGGGTGGTTCGGAGGGAGAAGTAACTGGATTAGAGTGGGCGGGAGGAAGAAGAAACTGCGTTGGGGTGGATGGGTGGTAGAAGAAACTGGAAGGGAAAAGAAACTGGATTTGGGTGGGTGGGAGGGAGAAGAAACTGGATTTGGGTGGGTGGGTGGGTGGGAGGGAGAAGAAACTGGATTGGGGTGAGAGGAGGGAGAAGAAACTGGATTGGGGTGAGAGGAGGGAGAAGAAACTGGATTGGGGTGAGTGGAGGGAGAAGAAACTGGATTGTGGTGGGTGGGAGGGAGAAGAAACTGGTTTGGGGTAAGTGGGAGGGAGAAGAAACAGGATTGGGTGGGAGGTAGAAGAAACCACATGGGGTGGGTGGGAGGCGGAAGAAACTGGTGGAAGTGAGGAGATGGTTATAAAGTACTTAAATGTGGCCAGAGTTAACAGCATCATAGCGCTTCCCTCCCCAAGAAACAGTACCTGAATCACAGCGTGAACAGCCAATGGACATTGGAATAACAATAATTAAAGTTAATTCATCTGTGCTTGGTCAATGCGCCAAGGAAAGGAAAGGAGGTGATGTGTGGCAAGCAGTGCCCAACTAGAAGGCAGCAAAGAAGAGTAACAATGATGCAAACAAATAATAAGCAACTGGCAGGTTCCAAACCCATTATGGAACAGAAAATTCTTGAAAGCGAGACTGGATGCTTAAAAAGGCTCAACCTAATTAGGATTCAGCATAGGCAGAAAATCTGTTTTTAACATGCAGAAAAGGCAGATTTGCTACAGTTGCTTTAATACTATGTCCATTTCTTAATTACCGAATACATTTTACTACATAGTTTAGCATGAAATTAAATCACTTTCCACAACACTGCACACATGCACTTCCTTTCCATCCATCCGATAGTATCTAATGCAAAAGTATCCTCTCTCTCGCTCATTTTCACTTGACAACACTAAAAAGCACAGAGACAAAACACAAAAGCACAAGTATAGCTCTCATGTACATCAAAACACCAACCATATCAGGCAAAAGAAAGAAATACATTCAGGGCAGAAGTCGGGGATGAAGTGGGTGAAGGGGACCCCTCCACTACTTTTAACGTGGGAGCTCAGTCCACCATAGTAACTTTAGTGTGAGAGTAGCTTGAAAATCGTTGAGTACTTTTCAAGATTTCGGTGCCTCCTTGCTTATGCACAACCACTGCTTCGTTTTAGGAAAACGATGTCTACAATTTGTATAGACTTGCAGTATGGCATCGAGGTTGCCTTATCTTTGTGAATGGCTGGGGGTTATGTTTGCAGCTCCTTAATAGGGTGAAAACTGCCCATCTTTCAAATGTCGTCCCTTAACCATACTGGCATATGATGTTTTTGTGATCTGATAATGTTTACAAATAATAATTGAAAACAAAAGCATTAACACCACCACTTAGACGCCTTTTCTTTTTTCCTGTGAAAAATAGCCATTTTGTTTTTATGTATCAAGTCCCAAACTTTTGATTTAAAATGCTGCCACTTACGTGATGTACCCATTCACGTGTGGAAAAACAGAAAGTAATTTACAAAAAGTAAAATTCTTTGACATTTCGCTCGCGGAGTTAGAAGGCTACTTCAGAGCACTGATAAAATAGGAAATCCAAACAAGGTCACGTATTTTATTGATTCACAAATTAATTTGTCACCCCGAAACCAATTTCATTAGGTCAAATACGAACTGGGGATGTTTCATGAATCAGTACTTAATTTATATTTCATCACATGACAGGTGTGTTCATTATTTCATAATAAACTAATGCTTAAATATTTATAAAGTACACACAATTGATGGAGAAATGCAGAACAAATCAAAACATTCACCCCCAGTCAAGAGATCTGGGTTAAATCAATCATTCTGTAGCTCATCATACCACCCCATTTTAGACCTGGCCATATGCAAATCAGTCTTGACCCTGTTCCTCATGGGAACAGTCCAGACCGAACTGCCAAGCCAGGTCCTTCCTGGACCGGAAACAGGCATCCTAGGACCGGTCTCGGGTTTATAAATGCATGAATTATTTTGAACACAGGTTTCTGTATTGCACCCATTTGCCGCAATACATTCTGAGTGCAAGTCAAAACACATGTACATGTTGTTTGGATATGAATACATACATTGTATATGTATATTTGCATTCATATGACCGATATATCAAAATACTTCAGATCTGACGGTAACATAGGGTCCTTCACTTTAAAGTGAGGGATCAGATATGCCTATGACATCGCTATATGTGATTGCAATGCTTATGCCAATTCATCCCCCACTATTTTTTTAGGGCAGGTACCTTGCATATGTTAATCTTCCATCCATATCATAACCCCGTAGTAGGGTGCTATCTTCTACAAAAGAGCTTTGGCGCCTTGTCAGATGTATAAAGGGCTATGACGTAAATACGAAATTATTTATTTATGATCCTTTGAGTTATCTTTATAGTCCTTTTTTGCTGGTAATCTGCTTTTGGGTATACTCAATAAAATGTATTACAAAATATAATAAACATTTTAGTGTTATGAATGGCTACTGTAATCAATTTACACTGGAGCTAAACAGTTCTCATTCGCTTTCTGCTTTCTGGAAGGATGGGTGTTGACTTTGGTGGGTATCACAGGCTTTCTCCTGACTGGACTTATAGTGCTGCTTATAGTGCTGCTATTTATTTTTTAGGGTTGAGCTTGCAAGAGCATGTGCTACCAAGTTCACTTGCAAGACACTATTATATACACAAGCATTGGCATAGCCAACAGGTCTCTTTGGGGCCTTGCAACTGTATAGGCAGAGCTATTGACTTTGCCAATGTGTTTAAGCTGTGCTGTAGAGGAGTGTGGCTGCTGTGCAGCATGCAAAAAAGTTTTAATAAAAAAGTACCACTTGAGTGATGCTGTGGTGGCGCTGAGTGATGCTGTGGTGGCGCTGAGTGATGCTGTGGTGGCGCTGAGTGATGCTGTGGTGGTGCTGAGTGATGCTGTGGTTGTGCTGATTGATGCTATGGTAGCACTGAGTAATGCTGTGGTGGTGCTGAGTGATGCGGTGGTGGCGCTGAGTGATGCAGTGGTGGTGCTGGCTGATGCTGTGGTTGTGCTGAGTGATGCTGCGGTTGTGCTGAGTGATGCTGCGGTTGTGCTGAGTGATGCTGCGGTTTGTGCTGAGTGATGCTGCGGTTGTGCTGAGTGATGCTGCGGTTGTGCTGACTGATGCAGTGGTGGTGCTGACTGATGCGGTGGTGGTGCTGACTGATGCGGTGGTGGTGCTGACTGATGCGGTGGTGGTGCTGAGTGATGCCGAGGTGGTGCTGCTGAGTGATGCCGAGGTGGTGCTGAGGGATGTGGTGGTGGTGCTGAGTGATGCGGTGGTGGCGCTGAGTGATGCTGTGGTGGCCCTGGGTGATGCTGTGGTAGCCCTGAGTGATACTGTGGTGGCCCTGAGTGATGCTGTGGTGGCCTTGAGTGATGCTGTGTTGGCGCTGAGTGATGCTGTGGTGGAGCTGAGTGATGCTGTGGTGGCACTGAGTGATGCTGTGGTACAAAAGGGGGTGGTGATGGACGGAGCATCTGAATCAATCAAACACTCACACCCAGTCAAAAGATCTGGGTTTAATCCATCACCGTTCTTTAGCCCACTCTGCCACCCCAGTTCAGACGTGGCTATATGCAAATCAGTCTGACCCTGTGCCTCATGGGAACAGTCCAGCCTGAACTGCCAAGCCATGTCTTCCCTGGACCGGAAACAAGCTTCCGAGGACCGGTTTCTGGCATTCCAGCTGTCTTCAGCCCGGCTTGCTTGAATCCAGTGGCAAAGTGAGCAAGGGACTCACGTCTGAGCATACCCTGCCACACTTATGGCGGCCAAAAGCGGTACAAAAGGGGGTGGTGATGGACTGAGCATCTGAATCAATCAAACACTCAAACCCAGTCAAAAGATCTGGGTTTAATCCATCACCGTTCTTTAGCCCACTCTGCCACCCCAGTTCAGACGTGGCTATATGAAAATCAGTCTGACCCTGTGCCTCATGGGAACAGTCCAGCCCGAACTGCCAAGCCATGTCTTCCCTGGATCGAAAACAAGCTTCCGAGGACCGGTTTCTGGCATTCCAGCCGTCTTCAGCCCGGCTTGCTTGAATCTGGCGCGGAGTGATGCTGTGCTGGCGCTGAGTGATGCTGTACTAGCCCTGAGTGATGCTGTGCTGGCCCTGAGTAATGCTGTGCTGGCCCTGAGTGATGCTGTGCTGGCAATGAGTGATGCTGTGCTGGCCCTGACTGATGCTGCGGTGGTGCTGTCTGATGCTGCGGTGGTGCTGAGTGTTGCTGCGGTGGTGCTAAGTGTTGCTGTGGTGGTGCTGAGTGTTGCTGTGGTGGCCTTGAGTGATGCTGTGGTGGTACTGAGTGATGCTGTGGTGGTGTTGAGTGATGCTGTGGTGGCCCTGAGTGATGCTGTGGTGGCCCTGAGTGATGTTGTGGTGGCCCCGAGTGATGCTATTGTGATACTGACTGATGCTGTGGTGGTGCTGAGTGATATTGTTGTGGACCTGATTGATGCTGTGGTGGTGCGGAGTGATGCTGTGGTGGTGCTGACTGATGCTGGGCTGGCCCTGAGTGATGCTGTGCTGGCTCTGAGTGATGCTGTGCTGGCCCTGAGTGATGCTGTGGTTGTGCTGAGTGATGCTGTGGTGGCTGTGGTGTCCCTGACGAGGCGTTGAAGCGCTTTTTCGGTGAGTAGCACGCTACTCCAGGATCCATAGAGGATTAGGGTTGAATTAGTATAATGAAACATGCAAGTACATTTTAAGTGGTGGATAGGTTAGTCAGTTATTTGGATTTGGAATGATAGCAGAAGGATAGAGGACGAAAAAAGGTTTGTATTTATATAGCGCTTGTTACCCCTGATGTGGTATTGAAATACGCTACTCCGGAAGCCCATAAAGGAGTAGTGGTGAATTAGTATGGTGAAATATGAAAGTAATCTCAGTGGTGGATATTAGTCAGTTATTTGGAGTGAGAAGGATAGTGGAGGGATAAAAGGGGAAGAAAGGTTTGCATTCATATAGCGGTACACATGTACCCAGGGCATAGGTACCCCAGAGGACTCCCATAGGCTGAAGCATGTATTATGCCACCCATGAGAGCCCATGCAAAATGGAACTACAGGCCTGCCATTGCAGCCTGTGTAAGTTGGTGCATGCACCACCTACTTAAGATACAGGTTTACTATATCTAAGGGTCACTGCACCTAAAACCTATAGGTCACCCCTATAGCGGCCTTTAGAATCCTGAAAGCAGGGTGCTCGGTTCTAAGTGAGAGGGTGCCCCTGCATGAGAAGGACACCTTTGCAGCCTACAGAGTCCTTCTCCCGGGTTGTCAGTTAAGCAGCCATATACGACATATAGAGGGGCATTACGCGACAGCGTGAAGACCAACTCTAAAATGGCCGAAACAAACCCTATCTTGTTTGGTGTCAAACATGTTGGAATCATAAGTATGGGAGGTATGATTCCACCCCTCAAAAGCGAGCTTCGTGGGGTCCCTGGTGTTCCCAGCACCAGCCTAATAACTCTGGACAGCACAAAATGGTTGCTGCCGGCCAGAGACACATTTCTGCCCTCCTGCTGCTGAGTCAAGCTTGAACAGGGGGAGGCAGAACAATAGGCATCATGCCACAGGGAGGTGTGACCACCTCCCAGACAGGAGTTAGTGTATTAGGGCTGGGTGCGCTTGCCAGCGTCTGAAAGTCTGCATGAGGGGCACATGTGGTGCCCCTGTGCATAGTTAAGTTCAAACCAGTCCTGGGAGCCGTTGGCTCCCGCTCTAGTGCGAAACTGGACAAAGGACATGGGAGTAACCTCTCCGCTGTCCAGGACCTCCCCTGGAAGGGTCCCATGAATCTTTCCAACCCTCTCACACGGGTACTTCAGGGCTTACCTGGCTGTAGGACCTTAGATTCGTTGTGAACAAGATTCTAACCTGAAACCACTGCACTTCGACCATCTGGGCCCTCTGGACTTCGTTTGGGCCGGACTTAATCTCCCTCTCAGTTTGCTGCATCAGCTGTGCCTGTGCACCATACAGGTTCCATGCAGGACCTGTGGAGCATGAAAGACAACTGAAGATAATCTCCCTTGGAGTGAAGAAGTCACGCCCCTGCATTCGCAGGCACCGCAACACTGCTGACAATTCTGCTGACCCGAGCTCCTATGGACTCTGAAAGGCTCAGCAACACAGTAGGTGGGTTTCTACGTCCCTCGAGGTCCGAGCTGCCCTGTCACCAAGTTTCAGGTCAGAATCCCTCGTGGGGGTTGCAATACTCGAAACCCTGGCACAGCGTACTTTTGCAAGGGCATGCGCTAGTAGGCAATTCCTGAACAAGTGCATTGGGCTCCGAGTAGCCCCAACCTCTGGTGACTTTCTGCGCCAAGATCTGCATCCACCTTGCATCGAGTGCTCCGTGGGTTGCTGTTTTGTGAAGCTGCTCGAGATCCCCTTGCAAATCCAGTGCCTCCGGCCTGTGGGTCCTCTTGAGGGACAACACTGCTTTTCTTGGGCTCCCCTGGTTGCTTCAGGCTTGCCCTGACTCACCTGTGTGATGAGTCTCCTGGACCTTGCTGGTCCGAACCGTACACTTCCTTGACCTTCTGTGGGGTTGCCGTTGCCAAGGCTTGTTGGTGCTCCCGCCAGACACCGATCCCTCAACACTAGACATCCTTCGTGGGACAGCTTGTATCCAGCTCCAGCTCCTCCTCATCCTCGACTGGTCCCAGCAGCTTCAGAGTCAAGGTCCCTGTCAACCAGCCTGAAACACCGGACATCGGTGGGCATTCGGCTACCGAGCCCACGATCACTCTCAAGTGACCCAGACTCTGTCCCCTCTGCTTTCAGATACTCATGGACAAGAATCCACATTTGTATTCCAACGGACATTCTGCTCCCTTCCAGCAGCGGCTCTTCTTTGAAGTACTCCATGGGTTCGACACAGGTTTCCGACGCCACTTCATACCTATGCACCTGGCTTCCCTGAGTTAGGTAACTTGGGTGTCCATAGTTGGGGTGGCTCTCCAACCTGCTGTCTTCCACTGGGTTTCTTCGTTGTCCACTGGGAAGGGTCCTTAATCTTTAAAACTCCAACCTCGACTTTCACATAAAGTTGCACGGGGCACGTGCATGGGCTCCCACACTGCACCCATCCTCCGTGGGGCCCCTATCTACTCACCTTGGGTGGTTCCTTGGGGTCCCAGAGATTCTACCTCCTTGCGACAACGTCCTGACTCGAGTCATGGTTCTTACACCAATTTCTTAGTATATGGCTTGGTCCCCCCCCGGGGCTCTCTGAGTATTATTGCTATTTACGGTTTCTTTGCTGAAGTATTGTGTGATTTGTGTTCATCTCCATGTGATAGATATTTTAACATACTAGATAGTGTTATATAATAAATAAATATTTTTTATAACTACTGTGTGGTTCTCTTTTCATTTAATCTACACTATAAGATTGCATTCTGGTAAAACGAGCTGCTTTACACTCCTTCAGGACTTAGCCTGAAGGCTGCTCCTGTAGTGTAGTTCCTATATTCCCAATAGGCTCTGCGCATTGGAATAACATAAACGATAGTTTAGACGTAGGACTTAGGTTGACTAGGTCTCTATTGAATATGTTATACTTAATTGTGAGTGCCAGCTAGCTCAGAGGTCACTAGAAATTTTCTCGAATACACAAGAAGGAATTAGTTTCTGACAACCATATAAAATGACAACTTTGCTCCCCCAAGAATAAGGAGTATATCTCCAGAGTCGCGGAAACAATAGATGGATATTTCACTCGGTCATTCGTGCATGCTTCGTTTCACTGGGGTTTTTTCAGAGAAATAGAGAGACGGGCGTTTTCAATAAAAAGGTTATTTATTGATCAGTCTTCTTTCTCATGCAAGAGAAGTGAATTGCTACAATTGTAATACTTGCTATGAAGTAAAGTGCGTACAATTAAAGGAGTATTATGAAATAATACTGTAAAAGCATTCATATGGTTTCTAAGCCATAAGATACATAAAATGGATAAAATACATACAATGATAAATAATGACTAAAAGTACTCAACTGGTGCATCTAAAATACGCCTACCCCGGTGTACCTAACCTAAGCCTAGTACAAGGGAAGAAGTAAGTGAGGTGTAGCTTGAGTTAAATAGTTTCTGCCAAGAATCTATCCAAGAATTCTCTAAGGGTCTAATCAGCTCCGTACCTTGGTTATAGAATGAAGTAGGTCTTGTATCTCTCTCTCAGGACTCGATCTCCCAGTAACCCGCAAGGGTAGCAGGGAAACACTGGAGCTGGATTTCTCGGCAAGAGAAAAGACAGCGTCTCTCTCAGTGCGTCAGTTGGAGGGTCGGGTTCCTTCGGCACTCGCTACAATAGGGTGTCGGGCAAGGAGTCAGTCGATCTGCTCCAAAACCACTGTATGTTTGCTAGGGCAGATGTGGGCATATTTATACCTGGAAGGTGCCGAGTTTGACATAAGGGTGGACAGAATACAGTCACTAAGAACTCGCAGTTCTTTACACACTCCAGAAGTTCTGGGACAAATCAATACTGAAGCAGGGGGAAGTCCCGGGCTGCTGAAGGCTGGTTGTCTTCAAGAACTCGTTGTACTCTAGGAGATTAGTGGAAGTAACCATGCCGTATTTGGACTGCATTGGCTGTGTCTAAATATGGTTATGATTCTTACGCCCTCCCCTCCGTGGACTACATCCTCCTCTGGGACCTCAACTTCCACCTGGAGAACAACAATGACCGCAACACCACCACCCTGCTCGACAACCTCTCCAACCTCGGACTCAAGCAACTGGTGACCACACCCACCCACTACGCCGGCATCACGCTCAACTCTGTCTTCTCCTCCAGCAAGGACATCTCCTTCAGCCACGCCACCGGACTCCACTGGACGGACCACAGCTGCGTCCACTTCAGCTTCAGAAGGACCACGCTCCACCACCACCAGCAACAGGGTCCCCGCAGAAGCTGGAACAAGATCACAGCCGACCAGCTCGCAGCATCCCTGAGCCAGAACCCTCCCGCCAGCTCAGCGAACCCCAACCAAGCCACCAACAACCTCACGAGGTGGATCAGCAACTGCGCAGGCGACCTCGCTCCACTGAAGACCCCTCCCAGCAGACCCGGCAACAAGAAAGCATCCTGGTTCACCGACGAACTCAAGAGCTCCAAGAAGACCTGCCGAGCCCTTGAGAAAGCCTGGCGCAGAGACCCGACACCAGACAACATGACCACCCTCAAGTTCGCCACCCGAAAACACCACCAACTGATCCACGCCACCAAGAAAACCGCATTCAAGGAACGACTGGACAAAAACGCCCACAACAGCAAGGAACTCTTCAACATCGTCAAAGAGCTCTCCAACCCCAGCGCCCGAAACAACGACATCACCCCATCGCAAGACCTCTGCAACTCGCTCGCCTCGTTCTTCCACAGCAAGATCGCATATATACATACCAGCTTCAGCACACAGCCGATGCACCCTACGACCGCACCAGCGCCCCCCACCACCACCCTCCGCGCCTGGACCCCAATCAACACCGAAGACACTATACGCACGATGAACTCCATCCACTCCGGATCACCAACCGACCCCTGCCCTCACCACGTCTTCACCAAGGCCGACTCCGTCATCGCTCCCCATCTACGGGTCATCATCAACACCTATTTCGACACCGCAACCTTCCCAGAGAGCTGGAAGCATGCCAAACTCAGCGCCCTACTGAAGAAACCAGCAGCGGACCCCAGCAACCTCAAAGACTACCGCCCCATCTCGCTCCTCCCGTTTCCGGCCGAAGTCATTGAGAAGACCGTCAACAGACAGCTGGCAGCCTTCCTCGATTCAAATGGATCACTCGACCACTCACAGTCCGGCTTCCGGGCCAACCACAGCACCGAGACAGCCCTCATCGCAGCCACCGACGACATCCGAACCCTGCTCGACAACGGGGAAACAGCGGCCCTCATCCTCTTGGACCTCTCCGCGGCTTTCGACACGGTCTGCCACCGCACCCTAGTGCAGCGCCTCAACAACATCGGAATCCAGGAGAAGGCACTGGAATGGATTGTCTCCTTCCTTGCCGGAAGGACACAGAGAGTCCGCCTCCCCCCGTTCAGATCAGAGCCCACCGAAGTCATCTGCGGCGTACCACAAGGATCTTCACTCAGCCCCACGCTGTTCAACATCTACATGAGCCCCCTCGCGGCCATCGCACACCAGCACAACCTAAACATCATCTCCTACGCCGACGACACCCAGCTGATCCTCTCCCTCACCAACGACCCCGCCACCGCCAGAACCAACCTACACGAAGGGATGAGAGACGTAGCCGAGTGGATGATGAACAGCCGCCTGAAACTGAACTCAGATAAGACGGAAGTACTCATCCTGGGATCGTCGCCCTCCGCCTGGGACGACTCCTGGTGGCCCCCTGCCCTGGGCAGCGCACCCAAACCAACAGACCACGCACGCAACCTGGGCTTCATCCTGGACTCCTCCCTCTCCATGACCAGACAAGTCAACGCCGTTTCCTCGTCATGCTTCAACATCCTACGCATGCTACGTAAGATCTTCCGATGGATCCTCACCGAAACCAGGAAGACGGTCACCCAGGCCCTCGTCACCAGCCGACTGGACTACGGCAACTCCCTCTACGCCGGAACCACCGCAAAACTCCAGAAAAGACTCCAGCGCATCCAGAACGCATCAGCACGACTCATCCTGGACATCCCCTGACACAGCCACATCTCCGCACACCTGAGAAACCTGCACTGGCTCCCCGTCAACAAAAGAATCACGTTCCGACTCCTCACCCACGCACACAAAGCTCTCCACAACCAAGGCCCAAGATACCTCAACGACCGCCTGAACTTCTACACTCCCACCCGCCAGCTTCGATCGACCAGCCATGCCCTCGCTGCCGTCCCCCGCATCCGAAGAGCCACAACGGGAGGAAGATCCTTCTCCTACCTGGCTGCCAAGACGTGGAACTCCCTCCCCACCCACCTCCGCCTGACCCAAGACCACCTCGCCTTCAGAAAGCAACTCAAGACCTGGCTGTTTGAGCAGTAGCGGACCCCCCTACCCCAAGCATCTTGAGACCCTCCGGGTGAGTAGCGCGGTATACAAATGCCTTGATTGATTGATTGATTGATAATTTATACCTATATAAGGGCATGAATCAGGAAAATTACACTAGAGCCCTAGATACGTTTACAACACCCACTCCACGTAGAATGTCCATCTTTACTAAATAGTAAGCAGTTATAACATTTCTAAGCATGTGTTTACAATCCCACCCCAAAAATACATAAAATGCATTTGAAATGGTTTGTACACGAAAAAATGAGCAATGTACTGTACGTTTCTAAGCAGTGGTATCATTCAAACAATGCATATAGTTTCACATTTGAAATGCTGACTAAATGAATCACGAAATTACATTTATGAAATGGCTCTTAATACAGAAGAGAAAGTCGAGACCATTTCATCACAGATTTATATAATACTGTACATGTGCTAGAGGCTAATTTTAAATATTGTCTCTAGGTTTCAAAATAGAAATCATGTTCTCTAAGAATAGTAAATATTTTGGTAATGAGAAAAAATTATTTTGTTGTAGTAAAAAATAGTTCCAAATTTTTTGAAGTTCTGTTTATCAAAACTGAAGGCCGAAATCAAAGTTCAGGGAACGCTGTGTGCTTGTTTCTCGAAAGTTATTCTCGTTGTTAGGAGAAAACATTAACTCAGATAGGCTGGCAAAGAATTTTTCTACCACAGTAGGTGAAAGTTGGGCCATTTCTGAAAAAGTGGTAATAGTGCATATGTGAGATGCATCACTATCAGCGTTATCTGGATCAGCAATGTTCACAGAAGGTTGTACCTGTGTGCCGCTTTCATCTCGTACCTCACCGCCACCTAGTCGTAATGGTGAGGTCTCAACGAATGCCGTCATCAGAATTGGTAGCCGCTGGGGACAACACGTTGCATGAGCCGTTACTGAACCAAGCAAAGTATCGACATCGATAGGTACTGCTGATGGGAGTGAGAGACAGATGTCTAACACGCATTCTTCTCCCCAGAGCAGGCATCGTAGAACAGGTAAGATGCAATCTTGCCAGATTGGTCTGAATGATAGAAACCATGTGATATTCAGATCTTAGACGAGCCAAGCCGAGAACCTGTGTTATCCTATTTCAGTACTGCAGTGCCTGGATCGCATGTTCCATGGTAACCTGGGTTTCGCTGGTGGCTGGACTTGCCATATCGGAGCAAAAGGAACAAAAATAGAATTTCTGCTACGAGTCCCAAAATGAGAGGCAGGCCGCCGAACACAGAGTGCACAAAATTCGGGAAAATGCTCAGGACTGCTTCAAAGGGTGCTAACAGTCCTGAAAAAATTGTCTTAAATACATGTACGATGCCACTGGTATCTGACATGTTTAAGATTTGACCTAACATTTCTACAAAATGTACGGGGCAGTTTGTTGATAATAATGTATGTATCTCTGCTGCCGTCCTTGCGACTTGCAGATCATATGTTTCTCTAGACGAGGTCAAAGGCACAGTTTTTTGTAAAAGAATGGCTTTCATTCTGCTTAATGTATCAACTCAAATAGAAGAGATATTCAATGAAGGCCAAATCGTTGCCTCCTTGTCTGGCTCGGTGTTTGGATACAATACTTGCATACAACAAGTGACCCTGGATGTAACACTCACGAGATAGGCCGTTCCTGGCAACAATCCACAACAGCTGTAGTCACTTAATATAATGTAGCTACCGTTGGAAAGCTGCCTGAAAACAGGTTCTATTTGTGTGGCTGGGGTGCCGTGTAAGTGGCAAGAAATGTCATTAGAAGAACCCTCACAGGCTCCATGTAAATTAATTTCTTGACACAGAAGTGTTCCACTTAGTGATTTTTCACAATTTTTCCCACTAAGAAATACTTCTTTGTTACGCCCACTCCAACATCTATGTGTATAAGGTAATTTCCAGGTCGACTTAATGTATCCTTTACCCAACCTTTCATACAGGCCCGCTGGTATATGCTGTAAGCAGTATTGAAACTGGAATGTCGTTATTGGTATTGTTATGGTACCATGTATTATCTATTCAATGACAGGTTTCTCGGAAACTGTTAATGGTAATCTTTCTAGTTTTTCAATGCTCAGCACCCTATAGTCTGCTCCTTTTTGTGCCAAAGAGATTTGTTTATCTGTAAGGTTAAAGATAGAAAATAATGACGTTGTGTTGATTAGGCGCCAAGGCACGTAGCCTGAACGCAGATTTTGTAACTTCCAGCCTAACTGTTCAATAGAACGTAATTGGGACTCTCCATGTTGTAACATTAGCATATCCTGTTCTATTATATCAATAGCAGATGATACAATGTTGTCCAAAGAATACATTCTGGAGGACAGAGTTGTTAACCCATTGTCCACTACAGACAGTGATTTTTCCAAATTAATACAATCAATTTCTCGTATTTATTCAGCAGTTTCAATTTGCGTTATTTTCCAAGCTTCGTTGTAAGCAGCATATATACTGGCGTATATGAAACGTTTTTGACGCTGTTTGCGAAGTATCAATATGAAATCCCGCAAGTCAGCATCTTCTTTAAGTAAGGTCAAGTGTTGCTTAATTTCAGGTAGTGTGGATTTCTGTAGCCATTCGAGGCATAGTTTTCCTTCACTGTATGTTGTTATTATCCCTGGATGTTGTCTCTGGGAATATCTTGGGTCTGGTCTGTTCTGTTTGAAACCCTGTGTTTTGTCCAGGAATCTATCCTGACAGTTATTAGTGTCTGTGGGCCAGATCAACCATTTTCTCCAATCAGGATTAGTTCTGTTTTGGTGTAAAATATGGGACACGTCTAACCCCTCATCTGTTGTGTTGTTTCTATCAGGCATAGGCTTTGGTATAGACAGGTTGTTTAAATCATTTATCTTGGCCAGGCCAAGACAGGTTGTTTGTTGAATGGTGTCATTCAGATACATTATTTGTTCTGGGATCATGCAGGCTCTGAATAATGATTCTAAACCTTGTACTTACCAATCTTTTGAACCTCAGATTGTTTTTGTTTCAATGTTATCTTTCCAGAATTCAAAACCAAATGTGGACAATTGTTCATAAAATTTTGCAGAATAAATCAGTGTTGTATTGGTCAACATATTTTTCATTCCTGTCTTATTCACATTTTTTAAATAAAACGTTTCTGGATCTGTGATATTAAACCCTGAGAAGTATTGAAATTTCTCATAAAATGTTTTCGAGCTGCCTTTTGGCGGTGTTTGACAATGTTCCTATTGATTATATATAAAAACATTTCTAGGTTTTGCTGATTTATGCAAATAGTGGTGCCCAAAATGATTAAAGCAATACATTTCTTCATAATCTGATGAACCTTCTAAATAATCATGATCTGTAAATTTTGCTGACATTTCTAAATCAGACATCATATTATTAATAGTCTCAAAGTCCCAATCATCAGAGAAAGTGCTTGGTGAGACAGTCACTTAAAGAAACCTTGAACTGATGTGGATATTTCACGAGTTCAACCGGGCCATAGATGTCGGAATCAGTAGCGTCCCATGCTACACCACCAGGTATAGGAATAGCTGTGATGTTTACTGATGACAGGTCTCTTTTTTCAACATGATATGACTTGTGAGGTTTTAGGACCAAGTTGATTTTCTGACTTGCTGTGTCCATTGTACTGTATTTTCCATCAATCATTCTTCCCAAGCTTAAAACCAAAATTAGCCAGAGCAGGAGGAAAAGTACACCTAACATAATCCACAATTCAATCCATAGTGAAATCAGATATGTTTCTTCAAGTTGATGAAAGAGTTCTGTAATTTTTTCTTTGAAAGTTTTGTTTGCTGGCTTTTCTTCATGTTTACTAGGATCTTCAGAAAAGTCATTGAAATTGATGAAGTAGCCAGATTCAGTTCTGTCAATTGTTGGAATTGCTTCAGGATTTTCATTAATCTTTGGTTTTGCTTCTTCCTTTGTCATATTAGTATAGTCAGAGGCTACATTATTGTAGACAGGTGTTTCTTGACGAACTGTTGCAATTTGGGTTTCAATAGGCACAAGCTCCATTGCTTTGTTGCATAGTCCTTCTTTTCTCACTGCAGGTTTATCAAATGTGATTAGTCTCTCAGTTTGAACCTCTTGAATTTTAGCAAGGTTTGGTCTTCTGCTACATCTTGGGAGTCCACTGGGCCTACTACTTATTATTGGCCACATGGTTGTGGTTTTACCAGGTCGATTGATACAACTCTGTTCTCCTTTTTACCAGCAAGGGGCGGTAGTACTACTGATCTTGTTCCTTTGATTGCTAAGACAGGTACTGCTTTTCTGTAAGGAGGCCCAAATTCCTTCTTCACTGCGATCTTTTCTGTGACCAGATCCCCAATCTTTGGAATCCAGACAGGTCTTGCTGGGACAGGTGGTTTTTTTTCAGTGGCCGTTGGCTTTAGCTTTGTGTTACTCAGACTTCTTCTTGTTTCATTTAAGTCCTGTAAAACAGCCAAACGATCTTTGATATCAAAGGTTTTTTGTTCCACCACTGAAGTCTGACTATCGAGGTCTTCGATTATCATTCTAGTACCAAACAAAAGTTCATACGGAGTGATTCCACCCAGAGAATGTCTTGGTAGATTATTAAGACTACGTTGGACACTTGTTAGATGTTTGACCCACCCGTCACCCGAACCTAATACCCTCGCTGTTATAGATTGCTTTATGTCATGTTTTTTTCTTTCCACTACCGCATTACCCTCAGGATGGAAGGGACTAGAGTACGCAATGCAACGCCCAAGCTGGCCATGGCCTCCTTGTAAGCCCTAGAGCTAAACGCAGGACCCTGGTCAGAATGTAGAGTGCCGATTGCGTATGTGCCGATAAAGACTCGCAAATCTTTTATAACAGTTCTGGCGTCAGCCGAGCGCTGGGGGCACATCCAAATGAATTTTGTCTTAGTAGTTGTGGGGCCGCATTCGTCCGTAGGGACGCCTGCGTGTAGACAGTCTAATGCTATCTAACAGAGGTGTCTGGGCTGGACTGACTGTGCTATTGTCAGTTACCTGGTCCGGTTCATAACTGCGATCTCTGTTGCAGTTCTGGCAATTAATTGCAAAGTTGTAAATTTGCAAGCTCATTCCCGACCACCAGTACTTCATTTGTAATTCTATTAGAGATTTCAAGATTTCTTGATGTCTCAGACCCTCTCCCATATGTGCTTCTTGAACCAAGTAAACCCTCCGTTTCCTGTTTGGAATCACTCTGTCTCCCACTCCAGGGATTTGAGCAAAAGGAATGGAGTTTGCATCAATTATGTATGTATTTCCGAGTGGATAATTCAGAGGTAATGCCGCATAATTGCCTTCCATTGAGGTTTTTACTGCTAGTAGCGTTTCACCGTCTATTCTTTTTTTAGAACGCTTAATTGTAGCTACCGAAGCCGCGTGGACAGCTGTCTTTTCGGCTTCATCCGCCAATGAATTCCCTGCAACGTGAACGCCATCACGTCGATGACTCAGTGTATGTATCACGTGAGTCTTTTGTAGTTCTTTCTGTAAAAGAACTACTTGTTCCCATAGCTTTTTATGCTTTATTGTGCCACCTTTCGCATCTTTGAAACCGTTTTGAACCCAGTTCTGCAAGTTTTCTTTGTAACACTGGACGCAGTAATACGAATCGCACACTATTAGTGTGGGGAATTCGCGATCTGCATTTTCAAGCGCCATCTTGAAAGCTTGTAGTTCAGCTCGCTGAGCTGTACAGTTTCTGAGTGATTGAGTTTCAGTGACCATTGGTCTGAATGTACCTATGCACCAGCGACCTTTTACAATTGCACATGCTGCATTGTATACTTGTTTTTCCACAATCCAATGTTGCGCAGATCCGTCTGTGTAAATTACGCAGACGTACTGTTCAAGAGGCTGATTTTCGGTCAGCAGAGGAAATTCGTGTTCATATTCTAGATATTCTAGTTTTTTCATATTGAGATCAAAAGCGTGTTCAACGTCTATTGCAGCAAGAGAATTAACCCATCGTATCCATCTTGGATGTAAAGCTTTTGCATTTGAAATGCTCGCTCTTGTTACTGCCTCCAGGGCAGGTACAGTTGTAACGACCGATATGCGTTTTCCCTGTGCCAGGGCTCTTTCTTTTGCTATAGCATTTTGAACCGCTGGCAGAATTTTCTCAGTTGAAGTGAATTTTATTTCAGCTTGTGTGTACAAGTGATTTGTAAGCTATTGGTACAATTTCACCTTCGTTATAGGTCAGGTACGTGAATCCGCATCTTCCTGGGATGACTCGGATTACAAGGTTGCGTACGTTTACGCGTGTTTGTAGCTTTGTTTTTGCTAACATGTCTGTTTGTACTGAACGTAAAATTTCTGTGTGTGTTTGAGTCCAATTAGTTGGTTTGGAATCAGGTTTTATTAATTCGTAAAGAGGTTTAACCCTTTCTGCGTAGTTTAGAACGTAAGTTCTTCCAAAATTCATGAAACCTAGAATTGATTGTAAGTTTTTCAGCGTTTTTGGAGCTTGGATCAGCGCACATTTCTCCAAGAAATAGGCTGCCAGGCTTTTCCCTTCACTTTATAATTCATATCCTAGAAATAGGACAGTGAGATGGGCAATCTGTGATTTGTTTAAATTGAATTTGTACCCTTCAGGTGTGAACCCAAGTATAATGGTGTTCACTCTTTTCAAGTGCCTGTCCAAATCATCGTCTGTTAGATAGATGTCATTGACATAAGATAATGCCTCATCATCATACATTTGTAGTAACTCTGTTACTCTGGCTGAAAAGATCCTGGGCTTTTCTTGAATCCCTGGGGGAGACAGCAAAATTGCCTCTGGGCCCCCATACTTGTGAAAGCAGTCAAATACCTGCTTTCTGGTGCAATGTTTTGACAGAAGAAACCATTTGAAATATCTAATGTTGTTTTATATTTTTTGCGCACGATGTTATTCATCAGTGCTGCACTGTGTGAATTTTGTACTGCAAATGTTTTGCAACAAGCATTTAAGTGTATGTAGTCCAATACTAGACAATATGAATTATCTGGTTTGGAGACAGGAAACAAAGGATTGTTCATTTGTGAGGTGCATGTTTCAATCACCCCCTGGTATTCAAGTTGATCTAAGATCTCCCTGACTTGTTTTTTAGCTTCTTGCTTAACAGGATACTGCCTTTGTGCAGTAGGTTGATTTTTAACTGTATTTTATGGTGAGGGGGATCTTCATCCCATCCTACATGATTTTTATATAATGCAGGGGCATGGGCCACTGCCCATTTTCTTGCATATGTGTATTTTTTATGAATTGGAATATGATTTGAGAAGGCAGGCATAATCGTTTCTTCGCCATGTGGGCACTCCCTAACAAATTCTGGAGGCCAGTCTAGAAGAATATCATAGCCTTTGGATTGATTGTCCCAAAAGAGACCTCTTATTTTCCTAGTTTTGTCCCCTTCTATACGCAGTGTTATTTCATATAATATGTGGGGTACACTAACTCTGGTGTCTGCAGTTTCCACCTGAATGTATTCATTCGTGTCCACTGTCTCCAGAAGATTCATCAGGATCTTGCGAGCTATGGTCACTTCTGCTGCGCTGTCTAGCATTGTCTGGGCCCACTCTCCGTTCTTGAGTTGTGTCCTCAGGATCCTCGGCATGTTTTATCTTTATGCTTGATATCTTCTTTTTGGGAAATTGAGATTTTTTACTTTGGTGAGCCGGTTCCTTGTCTTTGGACTTGACGCTCTCTTCTTTATGTTCTGACCGTCCTCTTCTCTCCGATTTCTGTGAGAAAGTCTGAAAAGATCGAGCGGGACGTGTATCATTATTTTGATATCTGTCAGGTTTTTTCAAATTATCCCTATTTCTAAGGTTATATCTTTTCTCAGAGGGCTCCCGTTGTGGAGACCTACCCCCCTCCCCGTTCTTGAGATCTATCTCTCCGTTGGGGAGACCTTCCTCTGGACTGAAACTGTTTTTATCAGGGAGTGGTCTGTTTATTAACCTCCCACTTCTTTTTTGGAGTAGTTAAACTATTTTTAATGAAAGTTTCTTCAGGATTTTCTGTTAGTTGTGTTTTTTGGCGGCAGGTTGTACCGTCAATTGTCAATTGAACTAAAAGTCTATATGCTTTTGTTAATTGTTTTAGCTGAACTAACAGTTCTCTGTCTGCCATTTCTTCAATGTCGGGATGTGGTGTAAAGCTGGCTAGAACCAGCCATGTGGCTCCTGGTCTACCTAGTGGACCGAGCCTGGTAATGTGATTTTGATGTTTTAGGGCGCCATTAAACCAGAGCTGATGCTCCTGGTAATTTAGTGGAATTTCAACGTCCTCAAAAGGAACGTATTCCGCTGGAGGTTCCTCTTTTTTGTAGTAGTGGAACTCGTGTGTCACAGCATTTGCTGCTGAAAAAGTTATCCATGAATAGAATACCTCTGTCTGACGATATTCATGTGCCTCTACCACAAATATGACTGTACCACCTCTCGATGATACACCACTATTTATTAGTTTGTAAGTTACACTTTTTCTTATATTTACCGGGATGATTACTGCATCCGGGTTGTTTTGCTGAAGACTTGTCTTCCTCTAATAGTTGAGTTGCTATTCTAGCTCTCTCCCTTTCGTCGTCACTCTCCGACATTTTACTGACTGAAGGTCTGCAGAGCAAGTTTCAAGGAAACAAAGATTAGGTGCACAATATTTTGGAACAATGTATCCTTCAATGTTGAACAAACCGAAAATTAATACATAGGATTCTCGTCCTACTAAGTTTTGGCGGATACTAACCTTTCACCCACTCCAGACGTCTATTGGAGTTTTTACGGAAAAAGGGGTCTGTGTGAAAAGCACGGCTGAACTACTCTAGTATCTAACGTTAAATTATCGCCTTACCAAACGTTGGGCACCATGTAGTGTAGTTCCTATATTCCCAATAGGCTCTGCGCATTGGAATAATATAAACGATAGATTAGACGTAGGACTTAGGTCGACTAGATCTCTATTGAATATGTAAGACTTAATTGTGAGTGCCAGCTAGCTCAGAGGTCACTAGAAACTTTCTCGAATACACAAGAAGGGATTCGCTTCTGACAACCATATAACATGACAACTTTTCTCCCCCAAGAATAAGGAGTATATCTCCAGAGTCGCGGAAACAATAGATGGCTATTTTACTCAGTCAATCGTGCATGCTTCGTTTCACCAGGGTTTTTGCAGAGAAATAGAGAGATGGGTGTTTTCAATAAAAAGGTTATTTATTGAGCAGTCTTCTTTCTCATGCAAGAGAACTGAATTGCTACAATTGTAATACTTGCTATGAAGTAAAGTGCGTACAGTAAAAGGAGTATTATGAAATAATACTGTAAAAGCATTCATATGGTTTCTAAGCCATAAGATACATAAAATGGATAAAATACATACAATGATAAATAATGACTAAAAGTACTCAACTGGTGCTTCTAAAATACGCCTACCACGGTGTACCTAACCTAAGCCTAGTACAAGGGAAGAATTAAGTGAGGTGTAGCTTGAGTTAAATAGTTTCTGCCAAGAATCTATCCAAGAATTCTCTAAGGGTCTAATCAGCTCTGTACCTTGGTTATAGAATGAAGGAGGTCTTGAATCTCTCTCTCGGGACTCGATCTCCCAGTAACCGCAAGGGTAGCAGGGAAACACTGGAGCTGGATTTCTCGGCAGGAGAAAAGACAGCGTCTCTCTCAGTGCATCTGTTGGAGGGTCGGCTTCCTTCGGCACTCGCTACAGCAGGGCGTCGGGCAAGTAGTCAGTTGATCTGCTCCAAAACCACTGTGTGTTTGCCAGGGCAGATGTGGGCATATTTATACCTGGAAGGTGCAGAGTTTGACGTAAGGGTGGACAGAATAACGTCACTAAGAACTCGCAGTTCTTTACACACTCCAGGAGTTCTGGGACACATCAATACTGAAGCAGGGGGAAGTCCCGGGCTGCTGAAGGCTGGTTGTCTTCAAGAACTCGTTGTACTCTAGGAGCTTAGTGGAAGTAGCCATGCCGTATTTGGACTGCATTGGCTGTGTCTAAATATGGTTATGATTCTTATGCCTATATAAGGATATAATAAGTTATACCTATATAAGGGCATAAATCGGGAAAATTACACTAGAGCCCTAGATACGTTTACAACACTCCCCACAGCCACCACTTGGATACCTTTCTAAGGTTGTCTGAGACAACTTAAATCACCAGAAGGGTTGTCTGGACTGGTGCAGGGTGCCCACTTTAATTAGTGGACAGCATTTACCAGGACAGCCTCTCACTGTATTTGAACAACATACAAGAGAGGTTGACAGTATGCAACATGAAGCTGTCAGCAACACAAACTCCTGCCTGCACCATCATTTCTTGGGACTCAGTCTGGTGCGACTGACTAGGAATCCTCTGACTTTACCTTGGCCAATGAGGACAGGTCGACTGAGCTTTGGGGAGTGAAGGGGCACTGATGTTTTTGGGTTTCAGTGAGCCTATCTATACTTCTCATTGCCTTGCTGTTGATACAGAAGAGCAGGGACTCTCATGCTCCCATAATAGTCTGCCCAATTTAAAGAAAGCAAAGGCCCAGATGTTTGTTTAGAAGGATCAAATATTTCTACATGTGAACTCGATATATCTCTCAGAAGACAAGTGCTAGAAGACCAAGGTCTGAGCTGGCTTAAGTAGGATTCCTGCTAATGACTTAAAACACTTCTCTGTTCTCTTCGGGTTATGTAGTTCTCATTGTGTAATATCTATTAGTAGACTCATCTTAGAGTCAACATGAGGCAGAAATGTCATCACACCACGGACATGATTCAGGAAAATCCAGAATTTGAACTGAATAGACCTTCAAATCATGGAGTTCAAGTGTGGGTACCTTTTGGCAATATTCAAAACAAGATCTGTAACCAGCACTAAGAGCAATCTAAGAGCCTGATGCAGTAGCACCTGGTGTCAGAATCAATTCAACCATAACCAGAGGCTTACACAGCAAAGTTCAAAGTTACTAGCTTTTGCAAAAAGCATGGCACTAGACAGGGACAAAACAGAGTCGGCAGGATTCCGACAAAGCTTTTCTCATATTTTGGGTATTGCTTTTCTATGACTGCATTTGAACCAGATGAGGACTTATCTCCAGATATTTTCTGCTTATTTTTTTATTTTATTTTTAGCAGGGGCCTATGGCTATATATGCCCAAGTCTGGTGTGTGATGCAAGGGTGGCGAATGTGAGCTTTAATGTCAGAAATACATCCTGGAGCAGAGAATCCAGAATGGACATACTTTGGAGGGGAAGAAAGACTTGGAACCCATCCTTTGATGGTGGAAGTCAACAAAGTATCCTCACTCTGGTGGTTTAATGTTTACCAATCATTGCATAGAAGTCAAGCATCTGCTTCATGAACTAGCAGGCAGCACAATGCAGCCTCCACATGGTAGCCACATACATGTCTGTCCTAGAAACTAACCACATCTCAAAGGGTTTTGATCTACTTACCAAAACATTCTTACGTTTGAATGGTGAGAAAACTGATGGTGAATGTGCTCTGGATTTTTAGTTTATGGCATGCAGAGGTACAGCTTAATTGTGATAAAGCTTAATTGTGACAGTCACCAAAACTCACCATGCTTCGAGCCACATTGTATTGTATTGTATTGTAATTGCATTTATATAGCGCTTACTACCCCATACGAGGCGTCGAAGCGCTTTTTCGGCGGGTAGCACGCTACTCCGGGACCCACAGAGAAATTAGTGTTGAATAGGTATAGTGAAACAGGCAAGTACATTTTAAGTGGTGGATAGGTTAATCAGTTATTTGGATTTGGAATGTTAACAGAAGGATAGAGTAGGACAAAGGTTTGTATTTATTTATCGCTCGCTTGTTGACGCATGCTATTCAGGGAGCCTATAGAGGATTAGTGGTGAATTAATATGGTGAAATATGAGGTAATTTCAGTGGTGGATATTAGTCTGCTACTTGGAGTGAGAAGGATAGCGGATGGATAAAAGGGGAAGAAAGATTTGCATTCATATAGCACTTGTTACCCCTGATGGGCGTTGAAGCGCTTTTCTGGCGAGTAGCACGCCACTCCGGAACCCATAAAGGGTTAGTGTTGAAAATTAGTATAGTATAAATATGAAGTAATTTGAGTAGTAGATATGTTATTCAGTTATTTGGGCAGTATATTAGTATAGTTGAATATGGAATATGGAATTTGAGAAGTGAAACATGTTAGTCTGTTAATTTTATTTGAAAAAGAATAGTGGAGGGATAAAAGAGTGAAGGATTTTTTTTTAAGTCTTAGCAGTAGGAAGAAGCCTTTGGATGAGTAAAAAGGAGTTTTGGATGGAAGGAGTCAGAGGGGGGAGTTTGTAAAAAGAGGTGTCAGATGATGCAAGGAGGGGTAGAGCAGGAGAGAGTCTAGAAAAGGTTATTTTGGCGATCATAGTAGTGGTGTGGGGTTTGGGATAAATGAGAGAGTGGATGTAGAGGATATGTTGATAGATTTATAGGATGAGAGATAGGGTATTGCATTAGAAGGAGTAGTAGAAAGAAGTTTGAGAGGAGTCAGAAGGTTGGGGTAGAAGATATATTGAGTGAGGTATAGGCTGAGAAATAGGCTAGTGCATTGGAAATGCTAAATTAGAAGAAAGAGATAAGTATATAGATCCATAAGTACATTAAAAGTATATAGATACATAAAAAAGTAAGTATATTCAGATTAAATATATTGATAGAGGCACAGGATGAAAGATAGGGTAGTGCATTGGATATGCTTTTTCAGGAGAAAAGTAACAGACACACAGATCCAAGTACATGGAAGGTACATAGATGTACAATGGAAGTATGTACATGTAGACCAAAAATGATTTTTATTTATTGATGATTATTATTATTATTATTATTTATTTTTTTCTTCTCTTAACAACATAATTGTTTTACATGTTTTATAAAGTAATACACAAAGATAGGTACATATCTATAGTGAAAACAAATGCTTATATACAGAGGGATATGCTGTGAATTTCTATTTCCGTATGGTGCTTATGTGGGGAAGAGCCAGATCTTGAGTAGTTTTCTGAAGACAAGGTGGTTGTCGGTGGATCTTATGTTGGGGGGGTAAAGAGTTCCATAGTTTGGCTGCTTGAACAGAGAAGGATGTGCCACCCATTGTTTTTTTCTTGTATGGTGGGATTTTGAGGCGAGATGCTCCTTTAGAGCGCAGCTTCTTTTGTTGAATGTGTTTGGTGATTTTATTCCTGATGAAGAGTGGTCCTATTCCATGTATTGCTTTGTGGGTAATACAAAGCAGCTTGAACGTGGATCTTCTGGCAACCGGTAACCAATGCAGGGCTTTCAAGGCAGGGGAGATGTGGTCTTGTGGTTTGATATGCAAGAGTAGTCTGGCAGCCGAGTTCTGAATCCGTTGTAGTCTTTTCATGGTCGCTAAAGGTGATCCGTGGTAGAGGCTATTGGCGTAATCGAGTTTGGATAGAACAAGGGAGATGGTAGCTTGGACCTTGTGTGGAAATCCCAAATGAGGGAAAATTCGTCTCAGCGTTTTTATAGTAGCAAAGCTTGATCTTGCTAGTTTATTTACTTGGACATTCATCGACAGCTTGGAGTCCATGGTCATTCCGAGGTTTCTTACCTCCTTTGATACTTTAGGCAGTGATCCCAGTTCATCAGGCCATGCGGCAAGCGGGTTGTAATTTTTCCAATCGCCACACATGAGTATTTCAGTTTTTTAAGCATTCAATTTGAGATGGCTTCAAGCCATCCACTGATCCACGGCTCTGAGACAGCTGAAAAGGCATTCCAGTTGAAGGAGTATTTGCGTGTCATCTGCATAGTTGTAGCACGTGAGGTGAAATTTATTGATCAGTACTGGTAAAGACTTCATGTAGATGTTGAAAAGCATGGGTGAGATTATAGAACCTTGAGGGACCCCTGCTTTTGTGGAGTACGGTTTGGACGAGAAAGGTGGGGTGTGGATGACATTAGTTCTGTTTCGAAGGTAGGACGTGATCCAGTCTAGAGCTCTATGCCGGCTTCATAAAGTCTTTGGGTCAGAGTGTCATGGTCAACCGTGTCAAAGGCAGCTGAGAGGTCCAAGAGGAGTAGCGCAGCAACCCCGTTGCGGTCAACTGTATTCTTTAGGTCATCCCAGATGGCAAGGAGGGAAGATTCAGTGCCTCTTCCCGGACGGAATCCTGTTTGGAAATCTGAAAGTATGTCATTTTCTTCAATGAATTGTGACATCTGGGCGAACGCTGCTCTTTCTATCAGTTTGCCCAGGAAAGGTCCATTTGTAATGGGTCTGTAGTTGTCGGGGTTCAGCGGGTCCAAGTTTGTTTTCTTCAGTAAAGGGCGTATGTATGACTTTTTGAGTTCTTCTGGAAATATTCCAGTAGTTAAGGAATCGTTGATGATTCTTCTTACTGGAATGGCAGCAGAGGTTGTTAAAAGAATTGTCTTGAAAGTTTGTGGCGGACAGGGGTCAGAAGGGCTGCCGGCAGGCCTACTTGCTTTGACCAGGTCCATACATTTATCGTGTGAGATGTGTTGGAAGGAACGGAGAGGCTTGATTAGAGCATTCTTGGATAGATGTTTTGTACAAGGGTTGGTGCTGGTGCTTTGTTTCTGTTGTAAGTACGAGTCCAGCGTGTCTGCTTTGTCCTTGTAATGATTTGCCAGTTTGTCTGTGAAATCTTGAGTAACAGGAAGAGTTCCTTCTAGGCAATTTGGTTTTCGAAATTCATTGAGTATTTTATAGAATTCTTTATTTGCACATTTAGCGTTTTGAATTCTGTCTGAATAGTACTTTTTCTTAGCTTTTTTGATAGCCGATTTATATAATCTGTTAATTTTTTGTAGCGGAAGTTTGTCTTGTTTGGCATTTGTTTTGAGCCAGGTACGTTGCAGCTTTCTAATTTGTTGTTTTATGTTTTTTATTTCTATGTTTCTCCAAGGCGCTTTTTTCCTTTTGTTCTGTTGTGTGGTTTTGAGTGGTATCAGGATGTCAAAAGCTTCATGTAGCCACTCATATAGATTCTGAAAAGAATTTATGGTTTCCAGATTTATACTGGATGTTAGTTGTGTTTCCAAGTGTTCCAAATTGAGTTTGTTCCACGGCCGATAGGTGGATGGATGTAAGGTAGTTTTAGTTGAGTCGCTTAGTGTTGTTTTATGTTGGAAAGCAAGCAAGTGGTGGTCTGACCATGTGACTGGAGTTATCGTTTGAAAGGTAACTAGTTCAGTATTAGCAAAAATGATATCTAGGATATGTCCAGCGATGTGTGTCGGATTGGGGACAATCTGATGTAGGTTCAATGCGTCTAGGCCAGTGATTATTGTTTTTGGATGGGTCATATTGGTTTTATCAAACCAAATGTTAAGGTCACCCAGAATGCACAGGTTGGAGTGTATTGTTATCAGATTTGAAACTGTGTCTAGAAGTGCGTCTGGAAATGTTGCCTTGCTAGGTGGAGGTCTGTAAAGGAGCAGGAAATTACAGGTGGAAGACGGTGTAGGATTGCATCTTGTTAGAAGAGCCTCACAATTCTTTATGGAGATGTTGTCAACTTTAGTGATATGTATTGTAATAATCCTGGTTATAACCGGAATTAATCAACAACCCGCCCTCCTCAGAAAAGACCAATGAATTGAAAACTATACAATGTTAACAAGATAGAAATAAACCGAACACTGAACCACGGACACTGGAGAATCCTGCTCCCTTAAATGTGCTAAATTCAACTAGGCCAGTGTGGAATTATGACTGGAGTACTTTTAGGCTGAAGCCCGCTATATGTTCATGGTTTCACAGACTGTTTTGGAAACACTTTTCTGTGCAGTGGTGTAGGAGCGGGGTCTGTATGCAGCTAAAAGGTGGATGCTGTGGTGGTGCAGAGTGATGCTGTGGAGGCACTGAGTGATGCTGTGGAGGCACTGAGTGATGCTGTGGTGGCGCTGAGTGATGCTGCCGTGACACAGTGTCTTTGCTAGTTACAGTTGGTAGAAGGGGATAGAGGGGGGTAGAGGGGTAAAAGAGGGGGTAAAGGGGTACAAGAGGGGTCGAGGGGTCGAAAGGTAGAAGAGGGGTAGAGGGGTAGTGGGGGGGGGGGTAAAGGGTAGTAGAGGGTTAGAGGGGTAGAAGAGGAGTAGAGGGGTATTAGAGGCGTAGAGGGTTAGAAGAGGGGTGGTAGAGTAGAGGGGTAGAAGAGGGTACGGGGTAGAAGAGGGGTAGTGCTGAAATAGAGGAGTAGAGGGGTAGGAGAGGGGTAGTAGAGGGGTGATAGAGGGGTAGAAGAGGGTTAGAGGGGTAGAAGAGGGGTGTAGGGGTAGTAGAGGGGTTGAGGGGTAGTAGATGGGTTGAGGGGTAGTAGAGAGGTAGAGGGATAGTAGAGGGGTAAAAGAGGGTTAGAGGTGTAGATGGGTAGAGGGTTAGAGGAGGGGTAGTAGAGGGATAGAGGGGTTGAGGGGTAGAGGGCGAGAAGAGGGGTTGAAGAGGGGTGGGGGTGTAGAAGAGGGTTAGAGCGGTAGAAGAGGGTTAAAGTGGTAGTAGGGTAGAGGGGTAGTAGAGGATTAGTAGGGGGTAGAGGTGTAGATGGATAGAGGGGTAGAAGAGTGGCAGTAGAAAGGTAGTAGAGGGGTTGATGGGTAGAAGAGGGGTAGAAGAGGAGTCGAAGAGAGATAGAAGGGAAGAGGGATAGAGGGGTAGAAGAGGGATAGAGGGATAGAGGGGTAGACGAGGGATAGAGGGGTAGACAAGGGGTAGAAGTGTAGAAGAGGAGTAAAAGAGGGGTAGTAGGGTAGAGGGATAGTAGAGGATTAGAAGAGGGTAGAGGTGTAGATGGGTAGAAGGGGGGTAGAGGGGTAGTAGAGGGATAGAAGAGAGATAGAAGGGTAGAAGAGGGATAAAGGGGGTAGAAGAGGGGTAGTAGAGGGGTAGTAGAGGTGTTGATGGGTAGAGGGGTGGTAGAGGGGTAGAAGAGGGGTAGAGGTGTAGAAGAGGGTTAGAGGGGTAGTAAGGTAGAGGAGTAGTAGGGTAGAGGGGTAGTAGAGGGTTGGTAGAGGGGTAGAAGAGGGATAGATGGGGAGAAGCAGTAGAAGAGGGGTAGAAGAGTAGTCGAGGGGTAGAAGAAGGGTAGACGGGTAGAAGAAGGGTAGAGGGGTAGAAGAGGGATAGAGGGGTACAAGAGGGTTAGAGGGGTAGAATGAAAAAAACATTCCTCCAATCTGTGCACAATGTGTGCAAGAGACGCTGTGAAGTAAATATATGTAGGACTGCAGACTATACAATACATTCAGCATGCATGAAACATGACAACTGAATTCATCGGCATGCATGGGTTAACTAATACGGCTAATAAAAAAAAGAATTACGACTTACTACAATCACAATAATCTATTGCAATATTTTCTGTCTCACTGAAAGCTTCTTGAGCACATAAAAAACAAGGAAGCTATTGGCTTCAGGAATGTGAAAGAAAGCTCTCTTATCTTGAAAGCTGATGACCCATGATGAGAGAGGAAAGCCATATGGCGCCTCTGCTCGTGAGCCTTGCAGAAACCCACATGGCGGCTGCGCGTGTGCCGCTCAAGTGAACGCAAGCTTTAGGCCAGCAAAAGCCTCTGGTAGCACTTTGGAAATCCCCTTACTAAATTTCTCGCAGAGCTGTGCATGCGCTGACTCAGCGAGACCTAAAAAAGGACTTTGATCCTGCCCATTGTTTACCATTTGTCTGCTTTTCTGTCACTCTTCTTTGCAGCATCCCTAACTGGCCAGTGTAGCTGAAACTTCACTTGCAATCATGTTTATGTAGCAAGGACCAAGCACAGATTGCTTCATGTTAATCAGTGCCCATCCACTGCTCCTGGTGTGATTGAGGTACTACCCCCCCCCCTTTCCTGCTGCTCCCGACATAGCTTTGTTCTTGATTATTTTCTCCACACGCACCCTAAGGTTGTTTCTTCTCTCCCCTCGTGCCCGTTTCTTCTCCTCCTACCCTATGTTAATTCTCCCTCTCCCAACTGAAGCGCTGACCGCATCATAGCGCTTACATTTTTTCCCCCAGATGAGTTGGGCTGAGATGACGCTGGAAGAAATTAGTGTTTTAGAGACCATGATTGATCATATGCTGCGACTGCTCGCTCAATTATAAAGCCATAAGGAGGCTATCAGCCCGGCAATACAAAATCATCTCCTGCAGTCCCTCTGCTTTATGTCCGCAATCCCCCAGATGCTTTTAACAAAACTGAAAACGAAAGCTGCGGTACAGCTGAGTAAAGCTGTACCTGTGAATATTGAGGCATGCAAAAAATAGTATGGAAGCAATTCAACACTTCAGGTTTAAATCTTTTTATTGAGAGCAGCAACATCAAGACAAAACATACACTGCACAGGTTATGCGGTTCAGTAGCGACAGAAAGCGAATGGAACTTAAGTACAAACCCAAGGGGGGCGGACGTGATAATCAATGGCCAACTGGACCAGCAAAGGCGTATAAAGACTAAATGTGTAGCAATTATCCCCAAGAAAGCCCTCCCCCCTACCTCCCTCCATCCCCCCAACACCCCCCCACCCCCGCCCCTCTGTCCAGTGCTCATATTTGCCAACTCGTTGTTCCCACACACCCGATCTTGAGCGATCCATCCTCTGTACTCCTTAGGAGTCTGCCTTTTTGAGTTCTGTAAGTCAACAGGCCAACAGGCGAAGGTATCTCGGGAAGGTGAGCTCCCTGAATTCAGTGACCAACAGAGAATGAAACGGTTGCCAGAGGTCGTCAAATTGGTCAATGTCTCCCGCCAGGGTGAGCGAGAGTTTCTCCATTCCTAACACACACCACAATTTGTGCAACCAGCCTGTAGTGGAGGGGACTGTAGCCGTTCGCCAATGTGTAAGAATGTTCTGTTTAGCAGAACCCAGAGCGATGGACATCTAGCGTCCCCTAAGTGAGCCCAAGGGATATGTCAGTGGATTAGGGAGCCCCAGCAAAGCATAGGCAGGGAAGCGGGGCAGTTCCGTTTGAAAGTGAGTGTCAATGTCGTCTATCACCTGCTTCCAGTAATCCTGGAGGAGCGGGCATTCCCACAGGAGATGAAATAAAGTGCCTATGTGTCCGCAGCCCCGCCAGCAGTGCTTGTCTCTGTTGCGGTCAATCTCATGCAGCCGTTCCGGGGTATAGTACCAATACGTGGAAACCTTAGTGAGTGTCTCTGTGAGCCCGGTGTGGTATGCGGAGTGGCGCGCCCTGTACGAGATCTGGTCCCATTCGCTGTGACTCAGTGTCCTGGCTAATTCACGTTCCCAGCGTTCCCTGCCCGGGTTATAGAAGTGTATTGCGGAGGGCTGTAAGAATTTGTAGAGGTCTGAGATCAGTTTGGAGTCCGAAGTGTGTGAGAGAAGCCATCGATCATAGGGTCGGAGTTTCCAATCCGCCGACTCCCGTACCTGCGGCTCGAGCGCCCAATGCCGAACCTGCATGTTACACAGCCGGTCCGACTCCGAAAGGTTATATTCCTGTTTTAAGAGCGAGAAGGGAAGCACCCAGTCGGGCCGTAGACATGGTGGAGGACTCTACACCCCGCGGGCCTCCAGTGTGTGAATGCGCCCCGGGCCAGGCCCGGAGTGAAATCCGGATTATCGACCAGTGGGGTAAGTGGGGAGGGGAATTTGGTAAGGTCGTCCTCGATATTAGTGGCATCCCACACTCCTAAAGGGACCCGTGTGACGAATGAGGCGTAAAGATTGGCAGGTCGGTGGGCTTTACGAAGAAAAGGTATCTCTTGGAGCGGGCACCCCGCAATCGCCTGGTCCTGAAAGAGCCAGTGCCTTTCTGACTCCCACCTGCTCCATCCCACTAAATAGCGCAGTTGTGCCGCCTGGAAGTTTTTAAGCAGGCTCGGTATCCCTAGTCCTCCTGCTTCCAGACTCAGCATTGCTAGAGCCTTCTTCCTTCTCGGCCTGCGACCCTGCCAGATAAAATGGGCGAGGTCTGTTTGCATTTGTTGGATCCACCCTAGTGGCAGTTGCAGTGGTAATGCCCGGAAAAGATAAAGGATTTGGGGAAGGATTGTCATTTTGACCGTTGCGATCCTGCCCAGCCAAGAGAGGGGGAAGTGACTCCAGCGTCTCAGTTCTTCCTGAACCCTCTTTCTGAGTATAGTGTAGTTGGTCTGTACCATAGCAGGAAGTGTAGGGGCTAGCTGGATCCCCAGATATGGCACTGCGGTGGATGCCCATTGAAGAGAGAAGAGGTGTTGTAAGTGGGCCCGTGTCGCGGGGTCCAGAGACAAATCGAGGGCTATGGATTTGTCCATGTTCATTTTGAATCCGGCCACGTTAGCGAAGGACTCCAGCTCCGCCATGCAAGCCGGCAGGGCTGTCCACGGGTTCTCCAGGGACAACAAGACATCGTCTGCATAGAGACTGATGGTAAGTGTGAAGCCACCAAATCTTATCCCCGTTGCGTCCCGGTTCTGGCGGATCTTCTGAGCGAGTGGCTCCATATAAAGGGCAAATAATAGTGGTGACAACGGGCAGCCCTGCCTTGTACCCCTCTCTATATTAAAGCTCTCCGAGCTGTAACCATTCACCCGTACCACTGCTGAAGGGAACTTGTAACAATTAAATATGAGAGTACGGAACTTCTCTCCGATGCCAACCTTTGCTAGAACCTGTTCTAAGTAGGGCCAGTGGACCCGATCGAACGCCTTCTCGGCATCCACCGCTAGCAGCATTCTCTCCCCAGGTATGCGGGAGGCTTTTTCTATGAGGTATACGACTCTCTTGGTATTATCTACCGTCTGGCGCTCGGGGATAAATCTTGCCTGATCAGGGTCTATGAGGCCCGGCAGGTGAGGGGCCAGCCGGGCTGCTAGAATTCCTGTGTATAGTTTGAGGTCCACATTCAGCAGTGATATCGGCCTGAAGGAACCACACTTGGCCTTGTCCTTTCCTGGTTTGGGGATGGCCGTAAGGGATGCGCGCAAGAGATCGGGCGGAATGGCGCCTGGGTCTGAGAAGGTGTTGAAAAGACGCGTAAGGATTGGTGCTAACGTGTTGCAAAACGTTTTATAAAAGAGGGCTGTAAAGCCGTCCGGACCCGGTGCCTTCCCCGGTTTGAGCTTGGCGATGGCTGAGATCACTTTTCAATGCGGATATCTCTTTCGAGGTATTCCGCCTGGGAGTGCTCAAGGGAGGGGAGTGTGACTGAGTCCAAATATTCGGCCGTTGCTGGAGCGGCCATGGGGCTGCCCGTGTAGAAGGTGGCGTAAAAGCCACGGAAAGTCTCCGCGATGTGGGCGTCCTCCGTGGCTTTGGATCTATCTGGGCGGTAGAGCTCTTTGACCCCCTGGGTTTGGCGGACTACTCGTAGTCTGTTTGCCAAAAGACGGCCGCATCTGTCCCCCCAGTGTAATAGGCATGGCGTAGCCGCAAGGCCGCGAACTCCGCTCGGTCCGTGTCTAAGGCTGCCAGAAGTTGTCGTGCGGCTTTCAATTGCTTCCAAATCCAGGGTGCGCCGGTGTGTTGGTGCATTTGTTCAAGCTCATGCACCTGCTGTGTGAGCTCTTCACGCTTGCGTTGCCTGTCCCTGTTCTCCATGGAAGCAAGAGCCAGAAACTCTCCCCGACCAACCGCCTTCATGGCAGCCCATTGTGTCGCCAGTGTTGTGTCTGAGTTAGCGTTGTGAGATAGGTAGTCATGGATCGTGCCTTGCATATGTTTCACTACTTCTTTCTTGTGCAGTAAGGTGTCCCTAAGGCGCCAGACCCTTGGAGGATGCGACCTGGTGGCAAAGAGAGTGTTGTAGTGACGGGTGCATGGTCCGATAGTGAGATGACCCCTATCTCTGTGGAGGTGGAGAGGGCGCTAACAGGACTAGAGACCAGAAGATGGTCCAGCCTGACATAGGTCTTGTGTGCATTGGAGTAGTAAGTGTATTCCCTATCGCGGGGTTGTGAGCGGCGCCAAAGATCATGAAGATCCAGTTCTGCCAGTCGATCAGTGCAGCTGGGCGGAAACGTCCCCGTTTGATGTGTACGTTGAGCGGACCTGTCTAGGTTCGTGTCAAACACCATGTTGTAGTCTCCCCCAGAATAATATGCCTATCTGTTGTGTCCGTGATGTCTGTAAGGGTGGAGTGTAGAAAGTGTTCCTGGCCTTCATTAGGGCTATAAAGGGACCCAATAGTGAACGTCAAGCCCCCTATCGCAAAGCGGTATGCAAGCAATCTCCCTTTCAACTCAGCACTCTTGTGAAGGACCTCGCCCCTAAAATGTCGTGCCACCAATATCGCCACCCCTTCCGTCTTAGTGGTGCAAGAGGAGAAGAATTGAGTTGGAAATTTGCGTGAGTGGAGCCTGTGGCAGTTACGGGCTAACAAGTGGGTCTCCTGCAGTAAGCAAATGTCTGCCTGGGCATTTTCTAGGTGGGATAGGATCGCACGCCCTTTAATGGGGTTGTTTAGGCCTCGCACATTGAGAGTCAGGACCCTAAAAATTGTGGGTGGCATGATTCACTTGGTGAAGGGACCTGCTAATCTCCGGGCTCAAGTGAGTATGAAGTATGTGTGTGAATGGGCGATGGACAATCGGTTGTGGCCTCGGGATTAACCCGTCAAGTTGAGCATCATCTTCGTATTCTGAGCACTGGACATCCCTCCCCTCCCTCCCCCCTTCCCCCAGGCACCTACTCCCCAACTCCTCAAACTTCAACTCCCCCCTCTCCCTGCCTCCCTCTCCCGTCCCTCCCCTCCCTACCCCCACAAACCCAACTCCATATCCCCGAAAAAGGGTATTGTCCCAGACCTGTTCAGTCGTCTCACAGGGCTGTGGTAAAGTACTCACTGGGTCGTACAGCCGTGTTGCAACCTGCTGCCCCCTCCAAACCCCCCCGGACTCGTGCAATGACAAAGCTGAAGTGTTCTCTCCCCGTCGTGATTTTCATTCTGCGGACCCCGTGTCTCTGACTACTTCTTGAATGGCATCGACCATCTCCTTTTTAATGGTCTGTGCGTCTGGTTTCGAGTTCAGTGGTGATGACTGTCGTCGGGAAACTAGCTGCCAGTCATCTCTGGGCTGTTTACGGGAAGCCTCAGACGGCGTGTTGTCTTCCTTCTGGTCAATGTCCAATAATGCACATGTGTCTTGAAGGGAGCGCATCTCTCGTATCTCGCCATCCCACTTAAAGATGAGGCGGAATGGGTGTCCCCATGAATAGGGAACTCCTTTGTTCCTCAGGAAGTCTGCAGCTATCTTGAAGGCCTTGCGTTTCTGAAGCGTGATTGCCGACAGATCCTGAAAGAGTGCAACCGGACGGTCACGGAACCTCAGGGGTTGCTGCCTCCTAGCTTCTCTTAGGATACGTTCTTTAAGAGGAAAATCGGGCAGAAAGGCTCAGATATCTGGGGGGGTCCCGACTTTCGGCACGGCATACCCACCCTGTGCGCTCTGTCATTTCGGATTTCAAAGTCCCCCGATTTGCCAAGGATTTCTCTGAATAAGGCCTGTAGGTAGCCCGTGATGTCCGACCCCTCTTCCTTCGATGGTACACCCCGGACCCTTATGTTGTTCCGTCGCGATCTGTTCTCTAGATCCTCTGCATGTGCCTGCAGGTCCACATGCTGCTCTTTCAACCTCAACACCTCCTGTTGCAGCTGCTCCACTTCCTCGCCGCGAGCTGTGTCCGTTTCCTCGATGGCGGCGACTCGTTCCCCCAGGCCGTCCACTTCTCTTCTATCTCGCGGACTTCCCATCCACTTCCTGTTTCAAGGCATGGAAATCCTCCCGTAGGGAATTAAATAGGCCCTCAAGGAAGGATCTGGTTATGGGTACTTCGCCCTCTGTAGAATCACCAGATTGTTTGGGCGCTCCTGGGGACACCTGTCCTTTGTCTCCCTTAAGTTGTCCTCTGCCGAGCATCTCCGGGAGAGTGCGATCCCCTTTTTTGCGCAGACCTGCCATTGGGTACTGTCCGAGTGGCCACAGTTTTTGCGGGGCTTTGGTGCTGTATCTCGCCCTTGGTGGGTCCCTGACGACTCCTAGGCTAGAGGTGCGGTGTGTGAAGGGGCCACTTCTGATGCCCCCCTGGACAGGACTTCTCCGTGTGACTATGGATGCTGAGGGGGGGGAGCAGGCGCGTCGAAGGCGCGGGTCTTTTGAAATGATCCCCTCCTGGGCTCGAAGTATCCCTGGTCTATTGGTGGGGGAAAGCGTCCGTAGTGAGTCGTGGGTTAGTTCCCTTCCCTTGCTTCCTCCCTGCTCAGGAACCTGGGCTCCGTCCCACAACTGTAAGGGGGGATGGGGTGTGTCCAATGGAGGTCCCTCTGCTATCGGGTATACAGTGAGCTTCTTCACTCTCGTCACGCGTTACCCCCGATCTGGGTCTCGGCTGCGATGTAGAGCCCCCCACTTCCTCTACCGCTCTCCACCTGTCCTCACCTTGCTTATCGAGGCCAGTCTGTATGGAGCAGAGGTCCTGTGTGTCTAGGTGAGGCGGGCAGCCTCCAAGGCTCTCCTCATCAGTATGTTGCTGGGTCAGTTGCCGCCACACCTCTCTGCACGGGGGGGGGGCGTCCGGCCGATCAATCCAGTCTAGGCAGTGCGGCGAACCCCGCAGCTACCAACACCAGGCCGCGACCTCACCCTCGAGCTCAGCCAGGCCGGAGTGCCAGTGCGGTCAAGATGGCGGCACCCCAGCGCGGCCCTGACAGTTTGGCACGGCACCCCCAGGCAACCCGGGCCGCCGCCTCAGCCACAGCGGTCCTTGTGGGGCTATTGGTCCGTCGTATCGTACTGCGCGTGGGGCCCTCACTGTGGCTGCCGGAGATTCTGCCGGCTTGAGTTCCCGCTGCGCCAGGCCTTAACCCCGCCCTCGATTTAAAGCTGCCCGCGTCGGGTGCCTCCTGCCGCTGGGCCGTGCCCCTTTCCTACTTCTGGGTGCCTCACCTCCTGGACTAAGGAAGAGCCCCGGCCGCCACCGGAGCCACCGCGGGGGCTGGCGCAACAGTCCAAAGGCTCCCCCCTCAGCTCGAGACAGTCCGGCACCTGCCGCTTGGTCATAGAGGCCACACGCGCTTCGTCTCCGATGGCGCCTCAAGGAGTCCGCTTTAGTCTCTTCGCCTGCTACTCCTGCAGTCTTCCGGGCTGCTAGGGGTGCACTACAGAGTTCCCCCCCCCCCCTGTTATGCTTCAACGGGGGAGAGATGCTGGGGATTACGGTCCGGGCCTGGTCGTGTTGGAGGAGCTCCGGGGAGATGCGCCCGTTCACTCCGCCATCTTGGCCACGCCCCCCAATTCAACACTTCAAAATACGACAGACAGCAGTAGCAGCCTCTACAGAATGGCACAGAAGAAATCTCCGCAAACACTAGAGTGTACATGACAGGTAGATGACCAGAACGTTTCAGACAGTCAGGACCTGTTTAACAGTGCAGGCCATGGGCTGCAGTGACGGCTGTCCTTCCTCCGTAGCAGCCTTAAGCAGAAGACTTTGCAGAGGTGCCATCCCTCACAGTATTTCCTTCTCCCTCATGTCCATTCAATTCTCTCTGGCTCTGCTCTCTTATCTGCCTTTGTCTCCGTTCCTTGGTTCTGAATGATGTTAGTGTGCACTCATAGCTCCCAAGTTTTCAGCTGGCTTATGTGTCAATGAGTGACATTTTACTGCTAAATGTGTGACACTTCGGGGGACACTTCCTTGTGAGTGACTCAAAGCAACGACTAATATGTGAGTGCCTGTGAGTGTTTTATTATTGTATCCAGACATATAACAAAATAATCAACAAACCCTAAAACAAGCATGACCTGTTTTGTACCAATGCTCGTAAGCAGTAGCAGATGAAAGTGTTTGAAAACAGGTTTTGCTGGGATTTGGAATGAAAAAGGTTTCACTTCTGAAGATATGAGACTGAGAATAAAACATTAGTAAGGTCTGTAGAAGGCGAGTGGTCTTCAGAGTGCTTCGTTCACTCAGGCTCTCCACTTCATATCACTTTCTCTGCAATTCCTCACGTTTATCCACTTACTTTCCTTCTCTCCCCACATTTTTTTTTAGAAATTCTACCTATATTCTCTCACACATAATCTACTTCCTCTTCATCAGTGTCTTTATGTTCCGTCCTTCAGCATGTACCTACCTGTGTCCAGCCACAGAATCTGTGATTTCAACTCACCTATCAACCTTTAATTCCCGATGAGGTGTGGGTGGCGCTCACCCAACTTTGTGGAAGAAAGTATTTAAATAGCACAGTTCCTTGACACTATGCAAATTTATTTTTTTTTCTTCCACAAAATTCCTGGATGATCTGGACCAAAATGGCTGATCGGAAGAGACATACATTAGGTCTCTAATTAAGGCATAACAATGCTCAAGTGAACACTGGGCCAAATAAAGCTGACGTGAGGAGAGGGCAGGAAGCAGCCCCTCTCCTTTGATAAAGTGTAAAGTAAACGAGTGACACATTTACTGTAAACAAGCTGGCTCAGGCAGAGTTGGTATCCATAGCAACAATTCACCTTCTGCTCCACCTTGGCCCGGCTCTGACAGTTCTGCGCCGCACAAACAGAAGTGCACTGGGCGCTCTGGGACTAGAGCTACAGCGCCTTGTACAGAGGAACTTTTCATTATTAGGTATCATAACGCATTTTAATGCGGTGATGCGAATACTAGTATTACAATGCGTTATACTAAGCAGGGATGCGTTGCACTTGGCAGGGCTGTGCACTGCCAGAAAAGCAGTGAGACATGCTCTGCGGTTAGCGTTTTTTCCAAATTTAAATTATTCCATGCACAATTAAGTTTCCTGCCTGTTACCAAAGAGGATCTGTGTGTTTTGTTGCTGTGAATGAGTCTCCAACTGTGCACCTCTCTCCTTATTTAGCCATGCACTTACATCTTGTGGCGTAATGGCCAGAGCTGCTGACTTTGGAACTGGGGAAATCAAATTCTAGTCTCAGCGTTGGCTCAACATCCTATGATTCTGGGAAAACCACTTAGGGGCAGATTTATGTTGTACTTGCGCCACATTTGCGTCATACAACGGTGGCGTAAACGTGGCTCATCCCTGCGACACATTTACAACGTGACGCATCTAGGCAGATGCGTCACGTTGTAAAGCCCTGCGCCACATGTGGGCGTTCCCGGACAGGTGCGCCTCGCAAAAGTGGCTGAGTTAAATCTACAAGATTTCACTCACTCACTTTTAGGCCAATGCTGCGTTAAAACCCTGCGCCTGCTTGAAGCAGGCATAAGGCTTGACGCAGCATTGGACAGATAGGGCACCCCCGAGCCTTGCTGGAGCTGCGTCGCACTTGCGACGCAACTCCAGCAATGCGCCACCTTTATGGCACAGATGCGTGAAGCATCTGTGCCTTTTTTGCCCCATGGTGCGCCGCACATGGGTGGCGAAGTGCGGCGCACAATAACTGCGCCAGTTATTGTAAATCTGCCCCTTAATCTCCCCGTGTTAGGCTGCATGCAATCTGCAGTAAGGTTTTCCAATGTGATTGAGGTAGCATATTAATGCTTCAGCTGGCTAGTGTGAAGTCTTCCCCAGCCTGGGAGCATGTAACAGACCTCGCCAGACACGGAGCTGTGGTTTGTACGTCTTTGTTCTTCAGCATTCATCTGTTAACTGAACGCATTGCGGCACAAACTTTATCAACTACACCCAACTGATTACGGGCCTCAAACGCACAAACACAGAACACGACAGCTAATATCAACAACAAACACTTACAAATCAATAGGTTTACAGTGCTAGCCAAAAGATTAAACCTATTGGCTTTGCATTTTCTTGTTTGTAATTGTTTGCACTACAGAGACTATAAATCAAATACCTTTGTCAACGGAACAGGATTTGCTACTCAAATAATGACATCATTTGCATTTTTTACGACTGCAGTCTATATTGTTTTTCTTGGTGTCGCACGGTAAAAGCGGGCCCATATATTGTTGCCGTTCGTCTGATGGAAAAGTTAGCATTTTTATTAATGGTATATTGTATTATTTTTAAAAACGAAAGGGTGTTACTATTGCTGCTCGCGTGATCATAGTCTTTCTACTATTTTTACTCTCCGCGGATACCGCGCAGGATTGAATCTCTTCCGTAGATACAGCTCTATAGGATGGCTGGTTGGAGACTGCCGTTGCTGCTGCAAGTGACAGCGCTGAGCTGCGTCCTTCTCGCTTCACTGAGCTGGGGTAGCAGCTGGGCATGGCTGCGCTTTCCGCTGCTGCTGGCCTTCACGGCACTGTCCACGCTGGGGTTCTCGTGCATAGCCGCTCCACGGAAGGGTCTTCGGCGAGTATGCGTGCTAGTGCTCGGTGACCTGGGCCGTAGCCCACGTATGACGTACCACGCACTTAGCCTAGCGCGCTGGGGATATGCTGTCAATCTCCTTGGCTTCCGGGGTAAGCTAAGGCTGTTCTTTAAAGTGACCTGTAACAGTGCTTTAATTGAGACCGGTAGACAGTACCGTCACTTCTGATTTTTATCCATTCAAGTACCGGCACTTCTCTACCGCCAGGGAGACTACCGGTGTTCATGTCTGATACATAACGTTTATTTCTACTTCCTGCGGGGCTGTCAGCGTGGAGCCTGCCTCCAGTATACTCTGACACCAAGCTGTAGCCCCGTGCTGAGTCCCTGTTCAACAGCTGCTCATTTCTATTATGTCTTTAACGTGGGGAGTGTTGGGAATTTCACTTTCATGCTGAATTGACAGAGCAGTGTCCATTCAGACTCTGCTCAGTCAATCACATTCACACCAGCTTGTGCTTTTGTGCATGTGCCATGGCTGCATGAAATGCGTCAAAGGGGTTCAGTAGTTGTGTGCTTTATATTGTTATTGTACAGATCTCTAATACGAGCAATGGATGAATTAGGTATATTTTTTCCGATACATGTCCAGCAAGCAGAGAGTCTTGCAGAATCCGTCCGTTGTACCCAGTTAGTTATTTTCTTAGGCTGCCCATTCACTGTGGACAACACACCCCTGTTCAATCACTGACCTGAAACTAAAATATAGCATTTTTGTGGGTTCTGTGCTGAGATTCCTTCTGTGCCTGAAGACGCCATGACTCAGTCAGTCTTAGTTATTTGAGGTCTCAAACATATTTCCGTGTGCTACATAGGATAGCTTGAACCAGGACCCTAGTAGTTCCTAGAAGGTTGGTGGCTTAAAGCAGAGGGTGACAGATAGTATGTATTCTATAGTGTGGAGGCAGGGATTTAAAAGAATCTACCCTAGAATATTTTCCTACTCGCTGCCTGATCCCAACTAACAACAGTGTAAGAAGATGGCTACACATCTGCCTTCATGCTCTACTGTGGCACCTCTGGACTGGTGGATTCATGGCTCATCAAGAGGGATAGTTAAGATGTTTTGACATCCTCCTTTCAGAGAAGCGTGGCTCAATGGTTAGAGCGGCAGACCCTGATGCAGAGGTCTGGCCTGGGACAAGGGTTCAATTCCCACCTCGGCGGCTCTTGGACTCAATTTCCTCGGACCTTATAATTCTCGCCTCGGTGCCTAGTCTAATCATGGGTCCCACTCTGTGACTCTGGGCAATAGCTTGCTTAATCTCCACAACGGCCCCAGCAGCGCTGTGGATGCCTGGCTTCACCTTGGGGGTGCCCAGGAGTGGACATTTCACAGGAAAGCCAGGATGGGTTCCACAGCGGTATGAATACAGCGCTACGAGGCCTCCGGGTAGAAGTGCGCTATATAAAATACACTACATTTACATTTACATTTACTCAAAAAATGTTTGACTGGTTTCCATAGTGCCTAAAAACTATGAATCAACACAGGGTACACCCATCACTGCCTCTCCTTCCCCATTGCAGACCCAATATTACACAGTGTTTTTCCATTATACAGTACTGACCCAAATTAACATACAAAACCGCCATTGCCCAATACCCCACAGTGTTGAGATCAAATAATGCTTTCCTACAACACTGCAGGCCTGACATCACCCACAGTGTTGACCAATTGGCACTGTTTCTACTTTGTCAAAGTCGTTCTGAGGATTCTTTCACATGGTCTGAACTGGCCTATCCATAGAAATAGAATGGGCTGCATGAATATGCCTATTGCATGTGCTGAAGTAGAGGTGGGTCCAAGGACTGCACAGATACTGTTTGGTGTTACCTGGTTAAATAGTGAAAAATGGTAAAGCAGTAGTCTGAGGAGTGTACATGTTGAAGCTGCTGTGCTGGTATTTTACCCCTCAATTTCCTTTCATGTGTTAAAGATAGGTGGAAGGACCATGGCCACTTGCATTACAGACCCATCAACATATTGTGAATATCTAGAGATAATTTTAGACCACACAGCATATTTCTAAATCCATTTAAGTGCAAGCGGCTGCATGCATATTTTAGTGCGTTTAAAGCAGCAGACCAGCTATTAATTACTCTTTATGTGTTTGTCACCTGTGCAGAGGGCATCTGCACATATAAGGAAATTTGAGACTACTAACAAGGTTATTGCAAGTGCAAAATTATTATTCAACTGATCGCAGGGGTATCATTGTGTCATGTCCCGCCCACTAGCCACACCCCTTGCTCAGTTTGAGTACCTGCACTTATTGTTTCCCCATTTAAAGCACTTCGTGTACAGATGGAGTGTCGTGCTCATGCTGATCATGCCCGTGTTCCAGGTATCAGATATTCTGGGTCAGGCAAAACATGGAAGATTTGGGGGTTCGTGTAAACTCACTTAATGTTGCATTGACAAATTCTCTCCCTCTGTCTATTTAATCAAACATATGCACTCATGCCTGAATGCCTGAATGCCTGATAAGTTTCAGTGATACAAACACACTCAGATGATAGAATGTGCACTTATAAGAAAACATGCAAATGTTAGTATCAAGGTTGTCCCTATCTATTGCTGTTTAAGTCTCTTTATTAAAATTTCTTTGTTTTTTAACCCCTTTATCTTTCTATTTGTGCTGCTATTGGCCTGGTAGCCATGATTGACAGCATCTAGAGTCACTCAAAAACAACCCAGTTTCCGTTTTTATCCACATTTAAAAATAAATACAGACTGGAAAATAAATGTTTTTCTGTCTGCATTTATCTGTAAAAATCAGTAAAAACGGCAAACAGGGAGACTTAGTTTTATTTTCTACCAATCCCCTGCTGTCCCCACTCGTGTTCTGGACTATTGCTGCCAGAGTGGGAGAAAGGGTGAAAATATTTCATGTACTATACAAATGTGGCCATGTAGCCCAATAATATACAGACAGTAACCATCAAACTTATGCCTTGGAACAGACCCAGTTCAAGATGCGTTCATTCGATCACTTCCTTTATGGCGGAATAGGGAAATCCAACCTCCTGCCAGCTAATAAACTTATTTTGGATGCATGAGACAAGGCAAATTCCTCATTGGATGGAAATGTAAAATTACACTGGAAACACGACTATGGTTGGGCAAGGCCCTAAAAGAAATCACCAAACTGAAGGGTTTTGCTTTCTGGGATAGTGGTGCCCTCATGCCCTTTACCTTCCTACAGTGCGATTTTCAACTCCAAGATTACCAACAATATAAATACAGTTGCCACATGCCCGGAAAGCCGATAATATTCCCCAAAACCTCCCAGACTATGCCCCTCAGAAGGCAGACTCCTAAAAGGTGAACTATCTGAAAAAGCGTTCTCTTACACTTATAAAACAATAACAACATTCTGGATGTCTTCCGGAAATGGAAGCTAACAAACATGGGAAATGGAGATGGGCACACTTTAGACATTGATTGGGAGGTGGCACTAATGTTCCCAATAGAAATCGCGATAAGGTCCCGGCTACGCCTCGTACAACTAAAAAACCTTCATAGGATATATTATTACAGTGCCACCTCTATAAGATGGGCAGAACACCTTCACCCGAATGTCTTCGGTGTGGGAGGGACTGGGGAGGCTTCATCCATACCTTGTGGTTATGCCCCAGCCTACAGAGATATTGGGAGAAATACGGGCAGAGTAGATTTTGAGCCTAGAATTCCGATGTCCTGATGACCCCAAATACATCCTATTGGGTATACCTAATGATGTTGACCTACCGCGTATGAAACTATTGCTATGCAATCTGGAATTAGTGGTTGCTTATTGAGATTTGGCCAGAAAGAGGGGGTCTCCCATAACACTGAATCCCACAGAATGGAGGAAAGGTATGGACTTATTTATGGCTGCGAAAGAGTGACATACAAGAGTCGGGGCTGCCTATGTAAATTCCTAAAACAAATATGGGGAGTGGAAGACTACTATGGACTTGCTGGCGCTGATGACTCAACCATTGATTTGTCGCAGTGATAATATAGTGCCATGCCACTTTACTTATTTTGCTTTACTGAAAAGGTGTATATCACTGTTGTACCCTACCGGGACTCTTCATACTATCTGAACACTTACTGTCTGGTTGTCTTACTGCCATGCTCGTATGTTTTGAAAAACATAATAAAACTACTTTTGGGGGAAAAAGGCTGCAGTGAGCAACGCTTCTGGAGTACAAGGAAGGCAGACAAATGTTTTTGTTTTGTATGTCACTAATGCAAATATGTAAGAAAAAGCTATCTGGCTCAGATGCCTCTGTGTCATCGAGCTAGACACAACAACCATTTTAGATGAGGGAAATCTATTGTTGGGAAGCTCTAGTCACCAATACTTCTACCAGTTAGTCTGTTGGTTCTCAGAGTAATATTGTTAGCCTATATTATCACATCATTTTGAATGGGTCTTCTTGCACACTGCCACGTTATTGTGTTTTAATGGGAAAGCCATGTTTGGTGAGTGAACACCACTCAGTAGTCAACTAATGTGCGAGAAGCACTACGCTCTTTCTCTGCAGCACCACACAAGTTCTGCCCACTCAAATGCTATAATCCAGGTAAACATGTGGAGGGGAAATTTTACTAGACAACAATAAAACAGTATAGTGCTGCAGGTACAATAATTTGCACTGCCACATAAGCTACTGTATTTTTGGATACTGTCTTTCGCTTCTCTCTTTCACATTACTCACTCCTCTTGTGAGTCTAAGCAGGTCCCCTTCAGGTTCGTTTAGTGCAACATTAATCAAGGCTCAGGTGTAAGTTCCCTAGTTGGATTATGGATGTGCTCAGTTCAGTACAGTTGCCTAGATACAACCTCACCACAATGCAGGTCTCTATGCGTATCAGCCTCTTGTGTCTCTGATCTCGCCTGCTTCCAAGATGAGACGACATGGTTGCAAGAGTGGCCCCCAGTCTGGGTAGGCTGCAGCAGGATGGGACAGCCATGAGTCCGTCAGTAAACAAAGGTAATGGATGTCAGTGAGGGCTCATCGCAGGCATCAGACCTGCTTCCGTGTCAGTGGGCAGCAGATGGGCTACCACTTACTTGTGTGTCACAACAGCACCAGGGTTGTGGAATTTAATAACATATCTACTTGTCCATGGGGCAGGGTGCTTCATAAATCTACTTGTCTTGTAACAAAATCCACTTTTACCTTTGGTGCCATGTAGCGCGGTGACAAACTATGGCAGCAATCTCATTATATAAGAGCTCTGATATAGCCTCTCTGATTATGCCAAGGCTCAAACCATATTATTGTTTGAATACTTGTAATCCCCTTATGTTGCCACATTTTCACAGATCTACACACTGGGGCTGACCGTAGTGCTAAGCAATAGTTCCAGGGTTAGAATGCCCTTTGGAGTCTGTGCAAACCTACTAACTTTAAGGGCTTTCAACATCTCTTCTCTAATATTTTCCCATACTGAGGGGTATGTTGGAAATTTACTCCTGACAATGGCAGACGTACACCTTCTTCCAGCATTAGGAAAAAAGTGTTTGGAAGTAAAGTGAACTTGCAAACACTCAATTTTTCACATGAGCTAATCTACACATGCATATTCACTCATGCTAACATATAGTTCACAAATATTTTCTAGGAGTACTATTTCTTGTCCTACTTCCGTAAATTCTTGGGAATTCACAAAAGCTGTATAGCTGCACTTAATGCACATGGACATGTACCATGGGTACACTTTTGAGACTTTCTTTAATAATTGGGTTCCTAATTTGGTCTAATGTTGACCATGTCCTTTTGCGTTTATTAATATTTATTTTCTCTCTCTCCATTCTGCTCTTTCACAAGGAGCATATTTGCACACAAAGTAGTTTTGTTCAGTGCCAGTAACTACTGTGGCAGTGTGTGTTTTTTGAGACCAAAAACTATTTTTGCTTTTGCCAATGTTGGTTATAGTGGTAAATGCCGAGCACATCCCACAGCAATAATGTTTTATAAAAACCATGCCAAAAAGTGTCCCACATTGACAAAACTAAAAAGTTGACCAACAATTTCAGACCTACTGGCTTTGCCAATGCTTGTTTATTTTTGTTCCCCATAATTTTATTGAAACTGGTTACACAGATTTTTATGAATATTTTTGGGAAATACTAGCATGCATCAACACATGTTACTAAATGATGCTGCAAAGGAATTGTACCTGAAATTGTAAAGTGCTTTGGAGAAATGTTTTTTTCCTGCTTTCATTATTCTATCAACATTGTATTTTGAAAGCAAAGGATCATAAATCTTGCTTTCAAGCTTCTGCAAATATTTGCATCAAATTAGAGCGCATTCTGGGAGCATTATATATTGCTAAACTTTGAAAACGTGTGTACACATTGTTATACTTGAACCACTGTCAGTAATGCAGTCAGAGCTTACATTTACTTAGAGCGCTCACCCTAATAATAAAGGCTTTCAATCAATGAACCACGAATAGCTTAACTAAACGGGCGATTTGATGCTGTGCCCGTGAAAAAGCGCGTGCACAGCATCAAAGCCACCAGCCTCCCTCCCACAAGCTTTCCCCAGCGTGTGCTCTGGCATTTCTCCTCCCCTAATTATTCACTGCCCACGGCTGGCCGGCACATCAAAGGCTGCTGCTCCCCGTGTGTCTCGCTTTTAGTGGGGTTTTTGTCGGTTCTTTACATTAGATGCTATCATGGTACATGAGACCGTACTTTTCTTTTGTTTTTTCATGTACAGATCTTCTCGTATTATTCTGCCATTGAAGATTGCTTTTGAACTGTTGGACTATACTGGGAAGCTCCCTGCCGGTATTCTTCTTTAAAGAAATACTTTTAAAAAACATGGTGGTGGTCTTTATCCGACATCCGGGGTTTCTTTCTTATTGTTTTGAGACTTCGTACTGCATTCTGAATTAGAGAATGCTATGTTAATTTTACCCCTATTTGTAGTTTAGACTTGGTATTATTAACACGTGTGCAATGTATGACTATTATTGGGGCGGTTCTGGCACCCAGCAGATGCTTTTCACAGGACTCGACCTTGCAAAGTAGATTGTTTTTCTTGCAACTTTGTGCTATTGTAGTGATAATACGGTTCATACCAACTTGCTTGTTTAGCTGCCGTTTTTAATTTTCACTTATTTCCTCTGTGGACGCTACCGGTGATCACAATGCTTTGTTATCTTGGGTTTTTTTCCCACTTAAACTTGTGCTCTCTGGTGTGTCCGTTCACAATTGCGGTCCTTCTCCGTTTTTAAAATATTGAACCAGATGTTATCTTAAACTCCAGGGTTTGTGATGTAATTTTTTTTAATGTGCCGCCACATTTTGCTAATGCAAGATTTTTTATGTAACAGAATCTAGTGCATTTACTCTTGTGATTGACCTTTCAAAATCTCAGTGGCCATCTTTTTTCCTCTTTTTATGGCTCGACCTCTGCCAATGCGCCTGCCAACCCACCATACAGCTCCACCGATGTACCCACCACACAGCTCCTCCGATGCACCCACCACACAGCTCCGCCGATGCACCCACCACACAGCTCCGCCGATGCACCCACTACACAGCTCCGCAGAGGCACCCACCACACAGCTCCGCAGAGGCACCCACCACACAGCTCCACCGATGCACCCACCACACAGCTCCACCGATGCACCCACCACACAGCTCCACCGATGCTCCAACTAAGCCCCACCAATTCACACACCACACAGCTCCACCGATGCACCCACCACCCAGCTCCACCGATGCACCCACCACACAGCTCCACCGACACAGCTCCACCGATGCACCCACCACACAGCTCCACTGATTCACCCACCACACAGCTCCACCGATGCACCTACCACACAGCTCCACCGATGCTGCAACTAAGCTCCACCAATGCACCCACCACACAGCTCCACCAATGCACCCACTAAGCTCCACCGATGCACCTACCACAGAGCTCCACCGAGGCACCCACCCCACAGCTCCACCGATGCACCCACCACACAGCTCCACCAATGCACCCACCACACAGCTCCACCAATGCACCCACCACACAGCTCCACCTACACAGCTCCACCGATGCACCCACCACACAGCTCCACCGAGGCACCCACCACACAGCTCCACCGAGGCACCCACCACACAGTTCCACCGATGCACCCACCACACAGCTCCACTAATGCACCCACCACACAGCTCCACTAATACACCCACCACACAGCTCCACTGACACAGCTCCACCGGATCCGTCGGATCTCTAGGGGAACCGGATTTTATGGATCCACAAATACGGAGAAGCTCCGTAGTGGAAGGAGTGACAAAAGTAGTTAGCTGATGATCCCCTTCCATTCTTGGGAATTCCGAGGGGGCAGGACCACTGTCTGTCCTCTGGGGGAAGGAATTGTAAATGTTGGAGACCTTGGTTGCAAAGAACTCAGCAATTCGATTGCAGCCCTCCGTGGTGCAGAGTTTCTTAGGCACTGCGGCGGGTTTTCCTATTGCAATAGATTTATAAATAGAGAAAAGCTCCTTGGTGGACTGCTTTGCTTCCTCTATCTTATTGCAGTAGTACAATGATTTGGCCTTCCTAATCAGCGTGTGATAGGCACGTCTGCAATCTATGTAAACTGTTTTGGCCTGCGTGGAATAAGCTATCCTCCATTGCCTTTCGGCACGTTTACATGTTGCTTTAGCCGTTCGCAGATCCTCATTGTACCAAGGTGCCGATCGTTGCACTCGGCCCCCTGATTTCGCCATACCCAAAGGTGCCACCTGATTCAGGGCTTCCAGAATGCGCTGGTCAAGGTTGGAATTAATTTCATCAGCCCCATCGCCCCCAGGATGACCTTTCTCGGTGAGTGCCAGGTTGAATTTGGCCTGGGAGAACGCTGTCCATCTGCGCCTAGGGTGTTTATCAGCGGGAGGGTCATTTAGGCGTGGTCCCTGTATTTCGATGGTAAAGGGGACGAGGAGATGGTCGGACCATGTGATGGGAATCGGGGTTTGGGCATCCACTTGGTTCCAGTTAGCAAAAACTGGGCCCAGAAGGTGGCCCAACTTATGGGTGGGTTGCAATACCTTCTGTTCAAATTGTAAGCTGGCCATCGTATGGCATAGCTCACTCGCCACCCTGTCCGTGGGGGTATCTAGATGTAAGTTAAGATCCCCTAGGACCAGGTATTTGTCCGAGCGTAAAGCGGCTTCTGTGACGCCTTCCACTAGCTTTTCAACAAAGGCTGCAGTGGAGCCTGGAGGGCGGTAAATTAACAGGCCTTTCAAAGTGAAACAGCCATTAATAGAAATGGAAAAGGCGCCAGCCTCACTGTCGTCAATCACAGTGCGATCTAGCTGACATTGATAGTCTTGTGGAGTCTTGGTCAAGCCAAGTTTCCGTGAGGAAAAACAGATCCCATTGTTTCCCAGTGAGAAGGTCATGGATGTCGAGGGAGTGTTTTCGTAGGGAGCGTACGTTTAGTAGACCACATACCAAAATATGCACCCACCACACAGCTCCACCTATGCACCCACCACACAGCTCCACCGAGGCACCTACCACACAGCTCAACAGATGCACCCACCACACAGCTCCACAGAGGCACCCACCACACAGCTCCACAGATGCACCCACCACACAGCTCCACAGATGCACCCACCACACAACTCCACAGATGCACCCACCACACAGCTCCACAGATGCACCCACCGCACAGCTCCTCCGAAGCACCCACCACACAGCTCCTCCGATGCACCCACCACGCAGCTTTACCGATGCACCCACCACACAGCTCCGCCGAGGCACCCACCACACAGCTCTACCGATGCACCCACCACACAGCTTCCCCGATGCACCCACCACAGAGCTCCACCGAGGCACCACCACACAGCTCCACCGATGCACCCACCACACAGCTCCACTAATGCACCCACCACACAGCTCCACTAATGCACCCACCACACAGCTCCACCAATGCACCCACCACACAGCTCTACCTACAAAGCTCCACCGATGCACCCACCACACAGCTCCACCGAGGCACCCACCACACAGCTCCACCGATGCACCCACCACACAGCTCCAACGAGGCACCCACCATACAGCTCCACCGAGGCACCCACCACACAGCTCCACCGAGGCACCCACCACACAGCTCCACCGAGGCACCCACCACACAGCTCCACCGAGGCACCCACCACACAGCTCCACCGAGGCACCCACCACACAGCTCCACAGATGCACCCACCACACAGCTCCACCGAGGCACCCACCACACAGCTCCACCGAGGCACCCACCACACAGCTCCACCGAGGCACCCACCACACAGCTCCACCGAGGCACCGTGCACACAGCTCCACAGATGCACCAAACACACAGCTCCACAGATGCACCCACCACACAGCTCCACCAATGCACCCACCACACAGCTCCACCGATGCGCCCACCACACAGCTCCACCTAGACAGCTTCACCGATGCACCCACCACACTGCTCCACCGAGGCACCCACCACACATCTCCACCGAGGCACCCACCACACATCTCCACCGAGGCACCCACCACACAGCTCCACCGATGCGCCCACCACACAGCTCCACCTAGACAGCTCCACCGATGCACCCACCACACTGCTCCACCGAGGCACCCACCACACATCTCCACCGAGGCACCCACCACACATCTCCACCGAGGCACCCACCACACAGCTCCACCGAGGCACCCACCACACAGCTCCGCCGATGCACCCACCACACAGCTCCGCCGATGCACCCACCACACAGCTCCGCCGATGCACCCACCACACAGCTCTGCTGATGCACCCACCACACAACTCCACCGATGCACCCACCACACAGCTCCACCGATGCTCCAACTAACCTCCACCAAAGCACCCACCACACAGCTCCACCAATGCACCCACTAAGCTCCACCGATACACACACCACTCAGCGCAACCACAGCATCACTCAGCGCAACTACAGCATCACTCGGTGCAACCACAGCATCACTGGTTCAAATATGTTCTTTCAATGTTTCAAGCTGTTTTCAAGCTTTCACGCTTTATTACAAATCACAAAAAGATGTTAATATTTCACTTCTGTTCTTGGATTTTCGTCACATTAAAAAACACTGAACATAATCTTCACAAAAGTTATTTACAAAAGTTTAAGCTATTGCCATTACAACTTAAATAAATTATTTAAGTATTAAATTTTAAAAAAAATTAAAAGCCATTGTTATTTGTAATATCAATACATCTAAGTCACGTAAATACAAAACATGTTGCATTACAAATGCTATAGGTGTCACATTTGGAAAGTTATAACTATTGGCGTTGTAAATGACAAATCTATTAATTTAGCTATTTTAAAAAATAACACATAAATAAAAAAAAATCATTTATAAGACCAATAGCTCAAACTTTCCTAATGCGAGCCCTATTGCATTTCAAATGCTTGTTACTTCTGTGACAACGTCAGCCCCAGGAACAGCTCTGGGTGTTGGGAGCTACAATCACCATGGGCAAGACTCTTGATTTAAGCAGTGAGGTCAACCTTGATTGTTCCTATTGCAAGGCCGGCTGTCTGCCCGTGATTCCCTCTTGGAACTCTACTTCTAGAGAGACTGCTCCCACCTTCTTTGGACTTGCAGATCGCTTTCTGTAGTCTTCGTTCTCCTGGTAGACCCTCCACAGTAGAGTCTAGAAAGTTGTGGCACTGCATGGAATGTTCCACCTCCTGTGGCTTGACATGCTCTTCACTTTCTCAGCAGGCAGGCTGGCTTCCAGGCACTTCAGGTCAGGGGTATAACTATTCCTGCAAGTAAAGACTCCAATTGATGTACCCTCTCTTCTGCAAACCTGGCTGTCACACAGACACCAGTTCTAGTTGTTGTCCAGCAGCCATTAAAGTATGCTGCAGAATACCCCCTTACTTGGTGAAAGAACTTTGGGCCATATGTATGAAACTTTGGTTTTGCGATTCTCGGATATCGATTTTTTTGCGAATGGCTATTTGAGAATCGCAAAGTGCTATGTATGTAGAATTTGCAAATAATTTTGCGAATCCTACATACTCCTTAATTGCGAATCGCAAATTGCAATTCGCAATTAATGAATACCTCTCCATTCATTCCTATGGGCCTAAACAAAGGCCCATAGGAATGAATGGGAAGACATTCTCAATATGCAATTCTCAATTAGAGAATCGCAAATTGAGAATGCAATTTCAAGTGTGCCAGGGTGTCAAAAGGACACCCTTTTGCACCCCTGAAACGTACATGTGTGAACATGTGGCACACATACATGCCCTAAGGGCATGTATGTCCGCCACATGACACTTTGAAAAATGCAAAAAAGTGCATTTTTCAAAGAAATCGCAAATTACCACCAACTTGAAGTTGGTGTTAATTTGCGATTTCTTATGGCCAAATTGCACTTTTTCTGGGCCTCTTACATTGCATTTAAGGAATAGCAATTTGCGATTCCTTAAATGCAATCGCAAAAAAAGGAATCGCAAATTTTGCGATTCCTTATTTTGCGAGGCAGTTTTGCTTTCATACATCCCACTGAGCCAAATTGCAATCGCAATTTGGTATGATACATATGGCCCTTTGAACTTGTGCAACACAGATTTAAGTAGCTCCCATTCTGTTTGTAATCTCAAGACAGGTTTGTGGCATTTCTTCTGTCAAGTGCGCTCTCCAGGCAGAGCCTTTGTGTAGTGTGACGATCTTCATAACAGGGTCGTTTTCAGCCTGAAGTACCCATAACAGAGGCCCAAAGAGGTGTGAATTTTCTGCAACTGACTTTTCACCAGCCAGGCTGAACAGTAATGAGGATAATGGCAAAAGGCTGGGTTCACCTAAAAGATCTCTCTCGCCCTGAACAACAAATAAGAGATTCCCACTCGAACACCTACCAAATGACATTATCCCAGGAAAACTGATCAGCAGCTCCACTCAGCAGGGGCTGCTTAAGTGAAGTTTAAAGGAGACGTGCCACCTCGATCCATTTGCAGGAATGACAGCAATACTCTTCCACTGTATGTGAAAACAATCTCCCCTACATCTTGTGCATAGGAGCAGGCTGTTTGTAGCTCAAATGGATCAACATTTACCAAAAACATGACAATACATGTTTCTGTGCTCTGGAAGGTCATTCAGAAAAGTTGAATGGTCATATTTCAATTGCTTAATGCTGCATTTACATGTTAAATTGGAATCAATAGGTTGAAATCTTTAAGAGACAGTGTTCCCGTGTGTAAAAATGACAAAAGAATGAGGTTAAACTGTCTTGAAATGTGCCACATTATGCTGCATAATTTGCCTTTTCGTGACACATAATTTAGTCAACACTTCTGCATAATTTGGTCCTCCGCAGCCACATAATTCCAGTGGCCCTGGGTAGTAGTGAACCAAGAGGCAAGTCAATTGTCATATGAACCCCCCTAAGATTTTTTTTATCAAAACTGGTCCTTAAGGCTTCCATTACCCTGGCTCACTCATGCCCATACTGTGTGTACTCTTCTAGCCACAAACGCACACAATCGATTTGGGTGTTAGTACTAGAATCTAGGTTACACATTGATGCAGAACATTACAGATTTCAGAGGAAAAAGGGTCTACCAGCAAGTCCTGAAGTGGTAGTACCTTAGAACACCCTGATTCTTTGGCAGTACAGCTGAAGGCCTTCTCACCACTGGCCCTTGCTGTTTAGAGGGAACATTTGTATTACGACTCCTGCACTCGTTTCACTCTTCTAGCATCACTTGCCCCTGCTCAACCACAATTCCAGAAGCACAATACAGTTTACCAGATAACAAAACAAAAAACATCTACAGTCACTCACCTTTAATTTAATCAAGGCTTCATCAATCCTTCATCAGTGTTGTAAATGCCTGTGGGCAGCAGAGGTGACTACAGGCGCATGTCAATGACTAGGTCTGCATCCAATCCAGTCAGAATAGTCAACAACTCAATGAATATATATGTATGTATAAACCCCCCCCCCCCCAAACCAAACAGGCTGTGAGCCACAATATCCTTTTAATCGCTGGCCAATAGCAGACCATTTTAGTCAAAAAGATAGAACAGTCGAACGATCTGCCTCAAAACATATACCTACATTAAAAAAAAACTGCTTTAAGATTACTAAAATAGATTCTAGTATGGCTGTGGTACAGAAGCAACAGTGATTTTCACGTGGGATGGTTTTAAAACAACAGTGGATTAAACCTGGAGTACTGGCATGCCTGTTACTTGACCTCTCCCTTGCCTTTGATACTGTTTACCATCCCAAGCTTCTTCTTGGACTTGTCAACATCAGAGTGCAGGGCGCATAAGTGAAACAGATTGCATCTTTTCTATCAGACAGATCATCTCACTGCTCCCTTCATGTCAGCGCCATTAATTTAAAAAAAATGTATTTGATTGATTTTCTTCGAACATACCACTGCGAGACTCAGCATTGCAATGTATCATTACACAGTGCATACATATTTACTTGGGACAAGTGGTGTAATTTGTTGACAATACGTATAACCAGTAAACGCAATACAAAAAAGCGGAAAAGCATAGCATTCTCATTTACATTCCTCTGTTACAAATGGCACACTGGTGGTTCAGCATATTGGAATGAGTTCTAACCGAGAGTGGAGAACCGTCAAGCACGCAGAGTGAACAAGGTGCCCTGGGCATACTAACTGTTTATGTGTGCGGGAGAATCACTTATACTACTAGTGGAGGTGTGCTGGTAAGTATTGTATAACTCCCAGAAGTTTTTGGGCCTATTGCGTGGCGGCAGTAGCTCACTAAAAAGCTCTGTCTGCATACTGCAGAAGGTCATGTCGTTCTTCCACTGGGTGATCGTAGGTAGAGGGCCTCGCGACCAGTTCATTGCAACCCTACGTTTGGCCGTCAGCATTCCAATATCAACCAACCTGCGTACACCTTTAGGGATTAACCTAGAGTAGCCTAATAGGGCAAGTGAGGGGTCTGGGTCAAGAAGCAGCTTTGTGATCTGCCCTATTTCCTTGAAGACCAATACCCAAAAGGCCGCTATGCCGGGGCATGTCCAGGCCAGATGGAGAAAGCCAGCCAATGGTGCAGAGCAGCGATCACATTGCACGTTTTCCTTCCAGCCATACCTGTGCCGCCTCTCCGGCATATAGTAAACCCTGTTTAGGTATTTAAAGTGCATCAGTCGATGTCTGCCGGTAAGCATGATCCGCTTTGTACTGGTGCAGCAATAGGTCCACATAGTGTCAGTTATATCCATGCTCAAATCCTGCTGCCACGCCAGGCGCGCCTTAGTGTAGTGGTTCGCTCTGTATGCCATGGAAGAGTTATGAATGGTCGCAACTATGCGCTTTGGAGATTTCACCTGTGTAATGAGTGTTAAAGCAAGAAGTTCCGGTGGTTCTAGGTATTCGTGCCCCAGTAGCTCCCTCAGTACTTGCCTCGTTCTATGGAATAGAAATCCAATATCCTCCCAGCTCTTGGCCAACCCGCCATCGAACAGCTCCCCTACTGTGTGAATACTCAGAGTGAGAAGCGCCTGCGTGACTCCTCTCTCTCTGCAGGGTGATAGCCATGTGCACCAGTCTAGCTGTATTGCAGGTGAGTAAAGTATGGCACCAGCCTGTAATTGCAGTAGGTAGTACCAGGCATGTGTAGTGGCATTAATAGGGTCCAAGATACATGTCTTACGATCAGCAGCCTGAAACAACAGTGCATGGAGTGGGAGTGGGTTTTCCACTTCCGATTCTATACGGAGGTGTGGTATGCCTGGGGAGCCATACACCCAATAATATGCATGTGCACCTTGTGCGGCCCTGTTATACAAGTTAAAATCGGGTGCGCCCAGTCCGCCCATAGTTAGGCAGTACCAGTATCTGCCACTTCACCCTCGGCTGCTTACCCGCCCATGCCAACCGAACCATCGGCGTGGTGAGGCAATCGAAGAAGACTCGTGGCTAGACCATAAGTATATTGGTAGATAAAAACAGGAGCCGTGCCAGCACCACCATTTTCATGATGGATATTCTGCCGAAAAGGGACAACAGCAGTTTTAACCACTTTTCAACATCGTCTTCCAACTTGCTAAACGCCATCCCAAAAGACTATATCGGAGTCCGTGTGTATTTTAATACCCAGATTTCGGACCGCTTTTGTGGTCCACTGCAGGGGGTAGTCAAGATCAAACTGAGGAGTGTTCGGGGTGAGTGGAAAGACGATGGACTTTGGCCAGTTGACATGTAGACGCGAAAGAACCCCCAAAGCGTACCACTTCGCGAAGGACTGCTGAGAGGTTAGATTCAGGGTGCCGGACATACAAGATCGTATCGTCAGCATATGTGGATACTATCATTTTGTAGTATGGAAAACATATACCCTGTATACCCAAGTACAAGACCCTGAAGGACCGCACCATCTTTGTATCAGTGGATTTGGTGATAGCCCTCAAAAAGGTATGGCTTCTTTCACCAACATTGACAAAGAAACCAAATGTCTAAAAGTCTTTTTCATGCAGCAATCATATCAAGCTACATTCCATCACTTAGGCTTAAATATGATGTGCCTCTCTCCATATATTCAAGTTCAGCATTCAAATCCTCACTCTGTATACTGAGTTGGAAAATCAAAATTGTTGATATCTAGGAATCTCCTTCAAATTGCTGCCATGAACACCACCTTTCCTTGAAATGACAAGCATGGTAGAAGTGTTTGGACTTGGAACAGGAAGACCAGGATAAAATATATTGACTTTCCATTACATGGCAAGAACATATTTGTTTCCTCAATCGATGAAATGCAGCAGCGCCATGGGACCAGTACAATTGTGTCTCAGTTGCTTTCTTAGAGACATTTTGCCATCAGGTTTCCTTTCAGATGTCCAAGACAGGGACCTCTTTTGTAGAAGATGGGTGGGGGCTTGGGGGCGGCGAGGAATTGAGCATCTTTAGCCATTCCACTAGATGAACACAAACTACTTCCTACTGTCCCTTCTTTGACCTAAAACAGAGACAGAGAAGCACATAGACACTATTAAAACCTTACAGATAGGTGTGTTATGATGCATCATCTCTAGGAGAAGAACACAAAGATACTGAGTTAACGTAGGACACTTGGGCTGTGAGTTATTAATGAATCGCAAACAGATTGCTAGTCTGGAGAATACTTGCAATGACTCTGACATTGTCACTTAAGTTTAAGTTAACTGCCACCTTATTGGCTGTTTTCCTGTATTTGAGATCTTGATCTATTGATTGTTACCGTAACTAGCACTAAGACCCCCTGGGTAGAGGCAGTGTTATAAAACCTTTCTAATAGCTAACCACGTAAACAGGGCCTCCCATACCAATAAACTAGATACCAGAAGTCATGATGGAAAACACAGCTGCCCTGCAGTAACCAAAATCATATTATCGATTAAGAAGAGCAGTGGTTTTACAAATCTTCTGAATCCTCTTTTGCGATACCACTGTGGAAGTCACAGTTTTTATTCAATTGCTGAAAAAAAACTGTGTTTCAAAGCTCTGAAGCCACTTTGAAATGTATTAATCAATGATGCCCACCTTGTGGGTGTGTTCACAACATCCAAAGACAGACAGGAATTAGTACAGGTGATAGATGAGACTAATTGTACTTCAAGGCTTCTGCAGCATCAGACTTGTGACATTCAAATGGCAGTCACAAAAGGTCGCAGCAAATTCCTGTGCTACAACTTGATCTATGCACCACAGTTTCTGTTGATGCTTTGACATTTATATTTGCCTCAGTGTATCATGCCACATGTTTGTATTATCCTAGCATAACAACAAGCATTTACAATGCAATGGTTTTGCCTTTGTTAAAGTTAGAACTATTGGCATTGCTCTTGACATTTTTTTTATTTGTTTTTTTTAACATAAATAAATGGCATTGTCATTTACAATGGCAGGGCACAGGGAAGGGGGGCGAGGAGAGACGAAGGAGAGCTGCGGGCTCAGGGAAGGGGGGGCGAGGAGAGACGAAGGAGAGCTGCGGGCTCTTGTTGTAATGCTTGCATGGATGAGTTGGTGGATGCATGCATGGGTGCATGCATGGATGGGTGTATGGATAGATGCATGGATGGGTGGATGGATAGATGCATATATACAGCCAATCCCTCAACAATTTATGCAATCCACCAACCCATCCAACCAACAACCCATCCATGCATCCACCCATACATCATGCATCCATCCACCCACTGTGTCCCACTCCGACCCCTCTAAATATAACTCATTTTTTCTGTATATAGAGATGACTGTATTCACTAGTATATGCAGTAGACCTTTCTACTCTAACATTCCTATGTGACTCTTGCAGTACATCTATTCATATCCCTTCCATATGTATATAGAAATATAACGAGAATCAACAGTCTCTTCTTTGTGTGACTACATCTAGTACATTTCAATTGTTTTCCTGTTTGTATCTTTTGCTTAACGCATGTAAATCAAAGTCCTTAGGTTTGGCAACTGGTTCTTATGTAAACCGCTCTGACACGTTCTTTTAAAGTTTGCGCTACAAAAAATCACATTAAATAAAACTTTACCCCACAAATCCAACCATCCATTTGTGCCTAGGCTTACATTTTAAGTCACCGACTTTGGCTGCTTCTAAGGCTGTGTAAATGAAAGGGAAATAAGCCAGCAAGATGGGGCAGTGAGATATGTGCTCACTGATGGCATTGACTGTGACATGCACGTCACAAGTTCAAGAATCCTGGCGTGGCAGCTCAGCTTTCCATCCTTCAGAGGTGGGTAAACAGAGTACTGTTCAATGGGATAATAGAAGCAACCTTCCCTTACAGCACTCCAATATGGCTGCGCCGCGAAGCTCATTAGTAATACAGCAAGCTATATTGTCAATATATTTTAATATTATTCTTATTAGCTGTTAGGATGCTGTCTCCCTCCCAACTCCGCCATACATAGAAATGCTATGTAACTAAACGTACCTGCTGCTCTCTCATCTCCTCCCTCCACCAGTATGAGCAGCACTAATGTACTGGGCACCCCAAAACCCTTGCCCACTGTGTGTGGCAGACGCCTACTCTACCCATCACTCTGTTCACTCGTGATCTGGCTGCCAGGACGTGCCCTGTGGGAGTCCTAGCTGTTCTCAAAAGCTAGTTTCAGATTGGGAAGGTGTTGAAAATAAACAAAAATTTCTATTTTGCGCACCTGGATTCGATTAACTGCTGTCTACCTGCATGCACGCCCAGAATACTCGCAGTCCTACACGGAGTCTCATCTCCTTTTGGAGAACAGGATTAAAGGGAAATACATTTAGTGGACTTGCTAACTAAATAACACTAATTGAAAATAATATTTTCCAACAACTCATCTCACCTTTCGATGCGAAGGAACTTCACCCCCTTACTCTTTTTTCAACAGCCTTGCTTTCTCTTTGATCGTTTGCTGTTTTTCACTCACTGATTCTCCCCCAAATCCAAAATATGTTTGGGGTTTTTCTTTGTGTCTAGTGATGGTCTGCTGTGCTAAAACAGACATAGAATAAGTTTGTGGAACCAGTGGATCCAAGCATCTCCCAGGCTTTGTCATAGAGCCTGTGTGGGAAGACCAGGCCAACACTAGCTTTGCAGGAGTGTAGTCGTTTTTCAAAGCTAAGAAGGGTAGAGGCAACCACATTCTTCTACTTTTCTAAATGATTTTGATGATAGTAGTTATGGAGTGTTTTAAAAATAGGCCTTCTTTACATTTAGAAGTTATTTTCAGTGGCCCAGCCAGGAGGTTTCTTATGGAAGTGGACGACATATATACATCACCAGACAATTTCGCATTATCAGAAAATACCTATTAGATCACAAATGCTTCCACCAGTTTCAAGCAGTAGGCCGGTATGTGCCTAGGATGTTCTAGAAGCAGAAATTATTATGGAAATTCAAGGATTAATACCACATTTTGGGGTCAGAGCCTTATTTCGTACTTAGTATTAGCCCACTGTTTAGAGATGTCCAAAGTTTTAAAAAAACATGAACGGCCAGACCGCTAAACAACACTTTGTTATTGTTACAACAACATAGTTTGGAAGACCTCAGTTAATGCATCAATCAGTTGTGCCAACATTCACACCTTCCATCTGAAGCTTCAGACCACAAAATGACTAGTTGATTGTTTTCCTATATTTCTCATCTCGTTGGTCATTTCTCGAGCACTTTCGTGTCATTCAGTTCCTCCCTCTGGTACATAACGTGAGGGCACACCGTGAAGCACTCTAGATTCACTTCAGTGTGACCCTGCCATCTCCATCCTACCGTTAAATGCTTAGTTCCCACGGCGACCGTGGAATTTTTCTTTTGTTTTTTCATTAGCAGGTTGTTACTTTCAACAGCCCAATTACATCAAGCGACACCTTTCCAGCAACTGTTTTTAAAGATCAGAAACTGGCTCTGCCTTAAAAAGAAGCCACAGCTCGATTGATGTTTAGAATGATGTACAAAATGCAAGTGAAGGAGCTACATCTAAACTCTGAAAGTTCGCGATCATTAGTCCATGGATAGAAAGCTGCAATAAAATGAAGTACTTATAGGCGGATCTATGCATCTCTTTTCTTCCCCTCCCAGACAAGCAAAGTAGCTTATGTGCCCCCTGATTTCTCCATTTAGACCAAACTGAACCCAAGTGAGTTAGCAATAATCATAGGTACCAACTACAATGACGCCCGTGGAGCTCCAGGCGCGCGCACCCTCCTAGGCAGAAGAGTGTGGCTAATTATAGATCTCACTCCTTAATCCAATGTGTCCACCAGCAGTACCGGTGGCAGTCTACTTGATGCATCATACCTCGTCCTTCTTCAGAACCAGAAAATCACCTGTTGCTTCTTCATGTTTATTAAATGTATACCAACTAAATAGCACAGCTAGGGGTCAGCTAGTCATGCTTGCCCTCAGACCCATCACACCTAGTTCCCCCTATAGACGGCTGTGTGAAGGGAGTGGGTTGCTCGTTTAGTGAAGGGTCAAATTCATGGCTTCCCTTGAATGGAACCAGTTGCAGAGAGCGAAAAAAACTGCGTCTAGGTGATGAGGGGAGGAAAATACTCAATTCAATTCGAATAGCTTCACTTTGGCTCAAAGCAATGTGAGCAGAATAAAACATTTGATAAAAAAAGAACAATAAAAGATCTTTAACAAGACTTACATTAACAAGAAGTTGCGTGTTTGCACCGAAACCGGCCAAAAAGATGCCTCACGTGCTTGCTGTCTTTAATGAAGGGACACCTGTGGGCAGTGGATAAGAGAGCTCTGCAGTCTGGCCAGGAGAAGCCACACCTACCGCTACAGAAAACTGGTAGCAGTGGGGGTAACCTCACCTTATGGGGAAGAGCTGCATCGCCCGCAGTTCAGAGAACGACTGCCGGGACTTGCCAAACAGAAGCGCTGCAGTGCCACCCGGTGGCCAAAAGCAGTACTGCACAGAAGTCAGCCCTAAAACGAAAAGCAATGGACGTCTTCTGGGTGCCGTCAATGCCGGACCAGATTCGGGGCGTTCCCGAGAATTGGCTTTTGGCTGACATAGCGTGACGTCGCCAAAAGCTAAAAATTCTCGGCAACGCCCCCGAATCTGGTCAGGGATTGACGGGCAGAGCCGTCTTCCAATGGCTAGCCTCCATTTATGGAGCTAGCCAATGGAAGACCGAGGCGGATTCCCAGCCCCATACTATACTCATTAGGTTTTTGCCTAGCGAAACGATGCTTTCGCATCGTTTTCGCCAGGCAAAACCTAAAAACAACAATCACTTGCAGAGCCAGTAGGTCTGACGTTGGCTGCATTTTGGCTTTGCTACGGTTTGTGAATTTTTCTTTAACTGTACAAAGGGACTACTTTTGCGTGTAACAGCATAGTGTTCAAGACGAGAATCCCCTCACTCAGAGATGTTAGCCAATCGCTTAAGTGAGATGACCCTCTGCCCCATTCTTTACGCTGTGGTGGACGGAACAAAAATGTGAATGACCCATTAACAGACCAATGGTGAACAGAACAATGGATGAAGTAAGCTGACTAAAAGCTCCTATAAATATACTAAATTTTTTTTAAAAATCACAATCATTGCCAAAGGCAATTGGTGCAGCATTGGCCACCAGTCTTTTGGCTTTTCCAATGATTGTTTTGTGTTTTTCACAAATCTTCATTTTCTGGGAAGCAGATGGGCTCTCATCAATCAATAAAAACATTGGTTAAAAAGCAAAGCACATTTTTTGGGGTCTCAAAAAGCACACATAATAGCCCTACTGCAGTGTGCCGTTGCAGTCCCTCACACACAAGGAAACTACTTTGTACATGTATGTAATTCTTGTGAAAGGGCAGAGTGCCATCACTCACAGTGAAGTCTTCCAACAGCTGAAGTGAGTTGAACCAATGCCTTATCCTGCAGTCTTTGGAAGAAAAATGTGAATAACTATAACTGACCAATGGATGAAGCGGGCTGGACGAAAGCACCTATAAGTAAATATATTACACATTACATTATATTACACATATAATTCTAGTAAAATAAAAAGGTCTGGTCTAAAACTAGATCTAAACAAAAACGTGCTTCAGCATTTATAAGTACCACAGGTCTTCAGGCCACTAATCCTTTATAGGTTCTGGAGTAGCGTGCTACTTACCGAAAAAGGTCATTAACACTCCATCAAGGGTAAGAAGCGCAATATTATATATATATATATATATATATATATATATATATATATATATATATATATATATATATATATATATATATATATATATATCTCTCTCTCTCTCCAAAGTGCCCTCCCAGGCAAAGACGCACTCAACATCTGTGGCACATGACCTTTATTAGGTAAAAACCAACTCCTGCGTGCAGATTCGAATTTCAGCTTTCTTGTCCTCAGCCTGACGCGTTTGAGTGCTCCTGCACTTTCCTCAGAGGCAGGACAGTCTTGTGTGCTCGTACTGACACACCCCCTTTACATTTTGCTCCGATGAGCACGCGTTGATTTGGGTTATGTAGTGTGCCAATAAAGTTTTCCACCAAATGGATGCACATAATTGCTGCTGCTCATTAATGTTCAAAGCCCGCAAATGGGCCTCCGCATGCAGGTTCAGTTTGTCAATCCTTTTACAAATGTCCCCATTACAGCTCCTACATACCGAACTGCGAGGCCCCCAACACTCCTGGGGTGGTGCATCTTTCGCGGCCGGGCCGCCGCGTTAATGTGTAAGCTCCAAAGTGCCCTCCCAGGCAAAGACGCACTCAACATCTGTGGCACATGACCTTTATTAGGTAAAAACCAACTCCTGCGTGCAGATTCGAATTTGTGCCAATAAAGTTTTCCACCAAATGGATGCACATAATTGCTGCTGCTCATTAATGTTCAGATGTTGAGCGCTGCTACCCTTCAGAATCCAAATAACTGACTAACCTATCCACCACTCAAATTACTTTAATTTTTCACTATACTAATTCAACACTAATCCTTTATGGGTTCGGGCATAGCGTGCTACTTGCCAAAAAAGCGTTTCAGCGCCTCGTCAGGGGTAGTAAGGGCTATATAATTACAATACAATACATCCAGGTGCTGTAGATGGCCGCACCACACGTGATGGACACAAGGGGAGAAGACAGTGAATCGTCATTTCTAAAACGACTGACCTTCGAACATAAGTAGAAATCTAAATCGAGGTTTTACACGGGATGAACACAACATTTACTCTGGACATTGGTTTACTCTCATGACCCGGTATGGTATGACAATCCATTGGAATACTCTTCATCTGTTTCTGCCTCTTTGCGCAGTGCTTAATTTGAGCCGGTGCTTTCCGGTTCTCAGCACCGGCACTTAATTGGTTTTTCGGAGCTCAGCACCTAATTGTCAACACCATACTTAAAACAGTCTAAAACATGGTGGCGCTGCTCATCTAATTTAGAGATGAGTAGAACAACGTTGTTTAGGAATACAATATACTTTAAAATTGCTCATACCTGCCTCACCAGCCTTTCCTTTAGCTTTGGGGACCTGGAATAATCTGAACTGTCACATTTACATGCGAGAGAGATGGTTACTACTTGTTTTAGCAGTGATGACAAGGGCAATGGGTGGTGCAAGCTGCAGTGGCCTCCTGGTCAGAGCCCTGGCACTTAATATTTTACAAATTAAGCACTGCGTTTGTCTAGACTGGACCATGGACGTTGTGATACTCAGACCGGAATACCATCAGAAAGGAAAATGACCTCCCAAATCCTACTTTTGCCATCACCATCAATTGTTTTGTAAAAAGGTTTTCACGTAAAAATGCCCCACAGCACGAAATATGTCCTTCCGCGGCCGGTTCGGAGCACTTTGACGCAGAGAAAAACAGTTCCCTGTACAGAGGCATCATTTGGATACTGCCAGAAACATTACCCCGGCTTTCTTCGCACATACTGAGGAATGGAATTCCTGACTGAGAACTCCGCATTGTGGCTAATTGTTATGCTTTGCACAGGGTTGCCTTGACTACTACTTTTTAAAAAAAAATAAAAACTCTCGTCCATTGATATAAAAACATAATTTATGCAAAATGCAGGTTACCGTTCAGAGGCTGCCTCTTTGTTCTGGCAAGAAGCTGGAGTGGAAGTAATACTGTTGATGAAGATATAATAGATATAATATCACCAACGATAATAATATTACTATTAATAACGATAATAGTATTACTAATAATTTCACTGATAACAATAAGCAATATTTCTATAAATATTCAGGTCTGTTTTTATTGAACAGTGTTGTACAAATTACAGGATACACATGATCTGGACATGTTTAGGTGATTTTCCCACTGGTTTGGATTTGCTAACTAGTCTTGTCCTGTTACACCAATTCAGAATGAAGCACAAATCAATCGCTCTGCCAATAGTAATCTAAGGTTATGCGTTCTGGTTGCCAGCCCAGTGGCTAACACCTATTTGCTCTGTATGAAAAGGTGACCAAAGTCTATCCCATGACAATGGGTTGAATGCTCAACCTGCACCAGATTGGGATCATGGCGAACCGCTGAGAGGTGGAGTCATCATGGTGGCTTCCCACAGCACAGTGAGGAGGAGACAAACGGCACATTCAGTAGCATTCACCTCTTAATTACATATGGTCTTGGTTTTGGGCCTGCTTTATGGAACATGGCCAGATACCGCCCACAAAGATGGCTGGATCACGTTGCGACACATAGAAGACCATGTCTAAAGGATAGGGACACTGGTTTTGAAATACTATAGACTATCAGATTTGTAGCAGGGTGGTGCTTGGCTACCAGCAAAGGACAAACGGAGATGAGACTATTATATGAGGGACGCTGTGTAAATGTAAAAAGTTTAATGTTTAGGTTGAACATACAGTTCATTGTCATCACATTCCTTGTTGAGTAGTCATGTTATTGTGTTGCTAATTCTAATAAATAGATTGTATGATACATTAGTACTTAATAAGCATTAATTATTATATGGTACAACAGGTGTGGGCATATGCTAAGGGGTGGGTGACCAGGTCCAGGCTACGGCTCCTTATAGACCTTGAAAGAGCTTGTTTTCTTGTCTATCGTTTTCCTAGCATCTCCAATATTTTTGGGAGTGTAGCACAAACGTGGGGGTAGGAAGCACCAATCTGTTGTTAATTTCTCTATAGATATCTAGGCTATACCCGCGTATCTGGGAGGCGGAAACTCTGGAAAAGGGATCGCAAAGCACTTCTGTCTGGCACAATTACATGTCCTTCGTGGCAAATAAGACAGTGTTTGGCATAAACACCTATTCGTGCTGAATTATGACAGCAGGTGTGTGAGTGTAGGGATGAAGTTTTATACTAATGTTTGTTCATATTTGTGGTGTTTTCTGTTGTGGTGGTGGTGATGTGATGTTTTTTGTGAGGTTGGGTTTTGTGCTGCATTCATGCAATGATTTTGTGGTGTTGTACTGCAGTGTTGCAATATATTCTGTTAGGTTGTGTTCTGTATTAGTTGTTTTATTTGTCTCGTTTCATCTTATTGAGTTCTGCTGTGTTTAGCAAGAACTTCGGAGAAGTCAACAAATGTTAATTGATTTCCCACCAAAAACAGCACATTCACTAAAGTTCCAGTGGCCACCCTTTACCAATGGCGAAGATGATAAAATACAGCTTATCCAGCTGTCATGACCAGTTCAAACAGTCAGTCCAAATTTGTGGTGGATAGCATGCCGTAATTTATAATTTTCAGAGCAAACTGTATGTGATATGGCCCGTGGTCTCATATGCTCTGAAGACAGAAGCAGCTGGACAATGGACAATGTCACTAAGGGCCTTATTAAGAGTTTGGCGGTCCTACGTTTATTGAATACAAGCTTTTCGACAAATCAACCATCATTATACATCATACAATTACAAATATGTAGACAACAACAGCTAGCAAAACAATACGCAGTCCATCCTTAAAAATGCAAAACAAGGATTCGCAAAGTTCAAATCCACACCCAATGTTTCCAAGGGGTCAACAACAAAAAGGCCTGGCCTACTAGGGTAATTTCTGGGATTCCTTGTAAAAACCGTCCACAGTCTTTAACAGAGTGTAAGGACACTCAATCACTTGCAGGCCTACTGGCTTAAATATACGCCTTTCACCATAAATAAGCCAGGTCAACTGTTTTTGTCATACCTTTTCATTATAAACAGATTGGTCCTAGGACATCTGACATACCCTTTCCAAATGAACTACTCAGGGATATAACCTTTATGGCTGGCTTGTCACCCATATCCCTGGCCGACTAAATGGAGCATAATGTTTTCCTCAAAACAATCAGCAAAATTATAAACACATCATCATGCTGGAAAAACAATGCACAAACTCTCTTAACAAGAACTAACAAAGATGATCAGTGTGCAAAGCTTATGCCATAAGGGTTTATTGAAGGGTTCCAACAACCTTGATTACTAAAATCATCTGACATTCAAAGGAACAATATACCAATCCACAGCTTTCAACACATAATGTAATAGCTGGCTTTAACCCGTTGCATGCTGCCTCACTAGTGCTGCCGTCGGCCGACGCGGCCCCGCCCACCTTTTAGAACGCCCGCACTGCGCCAAAATAACGGCCGCAGTTAAGGCGTAATTAATAAACGCGTTGCACAATAAACAAGTCAGCCTTCGTGTCTATTCATGATCCATCACTGACTATCGCTATAGACCGCTTACTCTCTCCCCTATAAAAAGGAAATCACTCACACAACATTGATTATTCAACTTTGACTATTCGCTTAGTCCCCGCCTCGCGCATTCACAAACCATCCTTTACAGAGTCATCCCAGTTACCTGCCCTTACATACAGACCTTTAGCACTGTACTTTAGAAGCATTCTCCTTTGCTGGACACCGTACTTTGGAGAAGGTCTCCTGAACGGCGCACACTAATAGTTCAGATGAGGGTAATATCTCTTACTTGCGGGTTAGATTCAATTTGCTCTTCCCACTGCTTTCATATTTATTAGACAACGTTGAAATGACCCAACATGAGCACTCCCAAATATTCCAGGAAACAAAGTGTACTGTCTTTGCCCATGTTGTGGTGGTTCTGTATAAGAAGCTTGAATTCCTGCATATACAATTCTTAATAATTCTTATTATTTAAAGCGCAAACATATCACCCTTAAGGGTTTCAAGGCGCTGGGGGAGGTTGGGGAGATTAAGTGAGCTATTGCCCAGAGTCACATGATGCAGAACTGTCGTCTGGGATCGAAGCGTGAGCACCGCGCTCTGGATTCAGCCGCTCTGGCCACTGCATCCCACCTCCCCTATATAAGGGTTCAATTTATGTGACAGAATCCTGCTGTCCATATGGTGGGGAGGGGTGGTGTGTGAGTGCAAATATATACAACAATCCAGCTCCTATTGTATTGAAGCAGGCACTGACACGCTGGAAGTACGTTCAACAGCTTATTGACTCATTTCAGTAGACGGACCACTTTGTTCACATAATGCGATGCCATTAAGTACAGTGTTTATATAGTATTGCCATGGTGACCATGTCTCCGACAAGGTCATAGAAGAAACAAATCAAATACTTTGCAAGCATGTTAATGGCACATTGCTAAAGAATATAGAAGTACAACACATCTAAGCGGCAAAGGATGGAAGGTTCAAAATCATTCGGTTGTAATCCACATTCAAAATACAAAACCATAAGTATGGGAACAAAGTACATAAATGGGTAAATGCACCACATTGTGAACAGCCAGCTAGTACTAGCAAGGGGATGTGAGCTAGTATCAGTGGTTGTGCTATCATACGTCATTTGCCTGCTGGTGTATCAAATTTCCTAATGTGTCTGTTGGATTATAAAAATATATATCTTAGTAGAAGGAGCAGGGCACACATACAAACACATCCACTAAATCAAGCTCATGTGGGCTTACTGTCCTCATGTCACAATCCCCAATATATTGTTACATTTTTATAAGTTTGGGGTTTATTCACACCTGCAGCCCATAGTACCCTACTTTACCGGAATTCCTTCCAAATAGCGAATATCACCTCTTGTTTGGTCATAGTGTCAAAACTTAAAATCCAGTGCATATTTACCATTGCATAGCATGAAAATAAATTAAACTACTCTACATCTAAAAAGCTGATCAGGAGCAGGAGAAAATAACTAAAGATGCAACAGTAACTCTTCGTTCGAGCTTAATCCATGCAGGATTTTGCTATTCAGCCTGAGTATATAGCGAAAATTACAGCCTCCTAAATTGCATCTCCCTGTTGCGAACCCTCGGGTTTTGGGGGATGGCGTCAATCACACAATAGCTCTTCGCTGGTGGTGCTCATGGATGTGCCTAGCACCTTATGGGGAAGAGCTGCATCGCCCGCAGTTCAGAGAACGACTGCCGGGACCTGCCAAACAGAAGCGCTGCAGTGCCACCCAGTGGCCAAAAGCAATACTGCACATAAGTCAGCCCTAAAACGAAAAGCAATGGACGTCTTCTGGGTGCCGTCAATGCCGGACCAGATTCGGGGACGTTCCAGAGAATTGGCTTTTGGCTGACGTAGCGTGACGTCGCCAAAAGCCAAAAATTCTCGGAAACGCCCCCGAATCTGGTCCGGGATTGACAGACAGAGCTGTCTTCCAATGGCTAGCCTCCATTTATGGAGCTAGCCAATGGAAGACAGGGGCGGATTCCCAGCCCCATACTATACTCATTAGGTTTTCGCCTAGCGAAACGATGCTTTCGCATCGTTTTCGCCAGGCAAAACCTAAAAAGGTCCTCCCAGTAGCAGTATCACCATAAATGAAATAGGTTGAAAGGAGTACTTCCTCCGGTAATTCTGTATGTCATAATCAACAAGCATTTACAATGCAATGGTCTCGGCTTTATTAAAGTTAGAGCTATTGGCATTGCAAATGGCATTTTTTTCTTTTTTCATTTAAAAAAAAAAAACAAATGGTATTGTCATTTACAATGGCAATAGGTGAGCATTAGAGAGTAGTAGAGAGTATTAGCGGACTCAGAGCCACACACACACACAGAGACACACACACACACAGAGACACACACACACACACACAGAGCCACACACACACACGGAGCCACACACACACACACACACACAGACAGAGCCACACACAGACAAAGCCACACACACACACACACAGACAGAGCCACACACACACACAGACAGAGCCACACACACACACAGACAGAGCCACACACAGACCGAGCCACACTCACACACGGACAGAGCCACACACAGACCGAGCCACACACACACAGACAGAGCTCTCTGCCCAGTAAAATCCTAGGGAACAGAGGCACGAAAAACCAGATCACAAGCAGGGCACAGAGGCACAAGCAGGGCAAAGAGGCACAAGCAGGGCACAGAGGCACAAAAACCGGATCACAAGCAGGGCACAGAGGCACAGAAACCGGATCACAAGCAGGGCACAGAGGCACAACAAGCAAAGAGGGGGCAGGGGCAGGAGAGCAAGCACACACACACCGACAGAGCCACACACACACACACACAGACCCACACACACACACAGACAGAGCCACACACACACACACTCACACACACACACAAACACACACGCACGCACGCACACACACACACACACACACACACACACACACACACACACAGGCAGAACCACACACACACAGACAGAGCGACACACACACACAGACAGAGCCACACACACACAGACAGAGCTCTCTGCCCAGTAACACCCTAGGGAACAGAGGCTCGAAAAACCGGATCACAAGCAGGGCACAGAGGCACAAGCAGGGCACAGAGGCACAAAAACCAGATCACAAGCAGCGAACAGGGGCACAAAAACCGGATCACAAGCAGGGCACAGAGGCACAACAAGCAATGAGGGGGCAGGGGCAGGAGAGCAAGCACAAGCAATGAGGGGGCAGCAAGCACAAGCCACGAAGGGGCAGGGGGGCACAGAGGCACAAAAACCAGATCACAAGCAGGGCAGGGCACAGAGGCACAAAAACCGGATCACAAGCAGGGCACAGAGGCACAACAAGCAACGAGGGGGCAGGGGCAGGATTGCAAGCACAAGCAATGAGGGGGCAGCAAGCACAAGCAACGAGGGGGCAGGGGACACAGAGGCACAAAAACCGTATCACAAGCAGGGCGCAGAGGCACAACAAGCAACAAGGGGGCAGAGGCAGGAGAGCAAGCATAAGCAACGAGGGGGCAGCAAGCACAAGCAACGATGGGGCAGGGGGGTACAGAGGCACAAAAACCGTATCACAAGCAGGGCAGGGGACAGAGGCACAACAAGCAATGAGGGGGCAGGGGAGCAATCACAAGCAACGAGGGGGCAGCAAGCACAAGCAACGAGGGGGCAGGGGGGCACAGAGGCACAAAAACCGGATCACAAGCAGGGCAGGGGACAGAGGCACAACAAGCAATGAGGGGGCAGGGGCAGGAGAGCAATCACAAGCAACGAGGGGGCAGCAAGCACAAGCAAAGAGGGGGCAGGGGGGCACAGAGGCACAAAAACCGTATCACAAGCAGGGCAAATCAGAGGCACAAAAAACCAGATCACAAGCAGGGCACAGAGGCGCAACGAGGGGGCAGGGGCAGAAGAGCAAGCACCAGCAACGAGGGGGAAGCAAGCACAAGCAACAAGGGGGCGGGGGGCACGGAGGCACAAAAACCGGATCACAAGCAGGGCAGGGCACAACAAGCAACGATGGGGCAGGGGCAGGAGAGGAAGCAAAAGCAACGAGGGGCGGCACAAGGGAACAGACGCACAACGAGGGGGGGGCGAAAGCACGAGGGAACAGACGCACAACGAGGGGGGGGCGGAAAGCACGAGGGAACAGACGCACAACAAGGGAACAGACGGCAAAAAACTTACCTGCACAACGCCATGACACCACCATCTTTCTCGGAGGCGAGGCAGAAATGCCTCGGAGAAAGCAGCGTAGTATTCTGATTCGGAGGGGGGGGGGCGGGGTTTTCTTTCTCTCCTCTTTCCATTGGCTGGAAGTAAAATTCCAGCCAATGGGCAGAAGAGAGAAAGAAAACAAGAAAGAAGCGAAAAAAGACGCCCCCGAATCGGAAAAAGACAGGGCTTGAACGAAGTGATGCCCCTCTCCTCCAATGGCTGGCCTCCATTTAGGAAGCCAGGCAATGGAGAAGAGGGGCGGGTTCAAGCCCCCATACTAAGAAACATTAAATCTCGGACCAAGACTGCGCAAGTGCAGCCTATGGTCCTCGACCTAAAAAGGACATTTATTACATATACATGGCCAACAGGTATATTTGCTACTCGATCTCAATTTTTTGTTTCCCCTGGAAACTAAAAAGAGGGCACCAGAAATGTAATTACTTCAATTCTGTCAATTTCCGGCCAATCAACGGAAGCGCTGTATAATTAAGAATATGTTGCTGCTAGACAAGTAGGCGTCTTATTGTATTTTTCATGGGCAGCATCAATGTCAAGGAGCCTGTAAAATTGTCTGTAGAAAAGAAAGGACAGCTCTTAGGATTTCTTTTTACTGTCAACCCTGTGCGACCTGGGTAGTTCTCATTTAAACCTATCTTCCTTGTCTCCTTCATCCTTCTATCCCTCTCTTCAGGATAAGGTCTAACGTGCTCAACCAATCCTCTGTGGAGGGCTTGATCGGCAGGTCAAAATTTCTCCTCTTGACAAACCTCCCAGCTTGACAGCCTCTAATGCTTCTGTGTCCCTATCCATCTTTTTGGCTCTTTCCAAAGGGCGTTTTCCCTCACTCAGAAATGTAATTGGGACAGAGGACTATGTTTTCTACAGGGATGAGGTTTGAACTATCCTGGGGTCCAGCATAAAAATTAATTTATTTTCTGTCATGTGCAGATCGTTCTGGTATGAGAGCGTCATCACAAATCAATATTAGAACTCTGAACTCTCTCATTCTGACAGATGCCCTTTACTTCTAAAGTGCAGGGTAAGAAGGTACTGTTAACCTTATGGTTGTTATTGCATTGCCAAAGACTATTGTGTCCAAAAGAGGTGGGGTTATAATTTAAAGAAGGTGTTAATTTCCTCTGTTATGGTAAGTTCAGGCTCTAGTTTACATGTAGCCATAGCAGAAAATGGTAAGCAAGCTCTTTTTTGTTTTTGATTTGGGTTCAGTCAAAGCAAACACAGAGTTTCTGGAGAAGTGAATGATATATTCACTTTGACATTGAGCCATTATTTGTGAAAGTAAACATATATTTTTAAAATAAAGTTTTTTTTCTTTTTTTCTGAAGGTACAAAACCACATAAGGATATCCTATCTAACGAGAGGATAAAGATTGTGCCAATTTCTGAAGTTAACCTGTGGAAAGGTAAATATAATGTATTTTGAGAATTTAGACGGGCGATGTGGAAATGGAGACAACTACCTGTAGTTTTACATCTAGTGATGAGGCAAGAATATTCTTTGTAAAATTGTATTGCCCATTAAAAGACTAGTTATAGGATTTCAGGCCAATATTTGCAATTATGCATTGATCTAATCATCATAGTCCTCATCAGGAAATCTTTATTCGGGTTAATTAAAACCACAAAAGATACAGATTAAAAAAATGCATAAAATTATACTGCAATTGACGATTATTTACAATCAATCAATCGATCAAAACATTTGTAAAGCGCACTACTCACCCGTGAGGGTCTCAAGTCGCTGGGGGGAGGGGTGCTGCTACTGCTCGAATAGCCAGGTCTTGAGTAGCCTCCTGAAGGTAAGTAGTTCCTGGGTCTGCCGTAGGAGAATGGTAAGGGTGTTCCAGATTTTGGCGGCGAGGTGGGAGAATGATCTGCCGGTGGTCGCTCTTCGGATGCGGGGGACGGTGGCGAGGGCGAGGTCGGCGGAGCGGAGCTGGCGGTTCGGGGTGTAGAAGGTGAGTTGTCTGTTGAGGTATGCCGGTCCGGTGTTGTGGAGTGCTTTGTGTGCGTGGGTGAGGAGCTTGAAGGTGATCCTCTGGTTGACAGGAAGTCAGTGCAGGTCTCTCAGGTGGGGTGTGATGTGGCTGCGGCGGGGGATGTCGATGATCAAGCGTGCAGAGGCGTTCTGTATGTGCTGTAGTCGTTTCAGGAGTTTGGCCGAGGCTCCTGCGTAGAGTGTGATTCCGTAGTCTAACCTGCTGCTGACAAGGGCCTGGGTGACCGTTCTTGTTTCAGTGGAGATCCACCTGTAGATCTTGCTGAGGGTGTTGAAGCAGGAGGATGAGATGGCGTTGACTTGCTTGGTCATGGAGAGTGTTGAGTTGAGGATGAAACCTAGCCTACAATGCTAGGTTCCATATTCTCAGTTCGCTATTTGGGCCCCGTCAGGCCAATGTTACAAATAGTGTTACTACGAAGATAAAATGATTCAGTAAAAGCAATGCAACTGTGTTTGTAAAGTGCCTGTGCAGCAATCTTTTTAATACATTTCTTCCTCATGCACTAGACAAAGTGTAAATATTTAACCAAACTATGTAGTGTTCCTATGGTGGTATCAGATCTGACTATCGTAAGCAAAACATAGAGTGACAAATCACTTCCTCCTTGGAGCTACATAGGCCTTACAGAAAAATAGTAGATGGGCCACTGATTCCTCTGCCTCATTACAAGCCCCACAATTTTTTTTTTTTAAACTTTGTTTGTAACTTTTCACCACAAACTGAGCGGTCATACACTGTTGCAAGGTTATTCTTCTGGGAGTGACCCCACACTTCCGTGGCATAGTCTGCACCACCTAAAGCTTTAGCATTATATATTTCTAAGGCAGGGGAAACAAACCTAGTAGAGGTAGGTTTGGACACTCCATGTATGGATGCATCAAATGTTGTGTTGGTGTTTTAGGGTACTCTTATTGATTTGCATGTACCAGGGCATATTAGTGGTCAGTTTTACTCCCAGGTCGAAATCCTTCACCCTTTCCAGTACTAGAGCCGCTATCTGTTTTAAGAGGATTAAGGGGCCCCAGAAATCTGGTTCATCTAGGAAGATATCCCTGGGCATCCGATCGGTGCCTTGCCTGAGGTAATGCCATTTATTGCGTGCAAGGTATCTGTAAGTGCTATCTTTAGTGGTTCTGCATTCATCAACAGAGAGTATGTTGCAAGTATATCTTCCCCACTATTACCATTATCAGTGTATGTGTATATATACAGGGCAACAGTCTTTTTGATCTATTTACAAGGCTGGATATGGCAATCTATATTACTTGAATTACTGCGGTTCCCTTTGACCATTATGTGCCAAAACATATTACAATCCTTTAGTTGTGCCACAGTGAGTACATCATTCAACTTCCTGCTATTTCTTCACAACTACTTGTATACTTTAGTAAATTTCCCTTGCATCTCTGATCAAACCTAGATTTTTAACTCTTAATGGCAGATATTAGGTTATTTTTAGCTCGTTTGCATTCCTTATTAAACCATGTATTGTGAATCTAATTACCTTTTGTGGGGCGAGTTCTCAGACCTTTGAAAATATTTAAGTAGGGATGCAAAAGAATTGGTGTGTATATTGACAACTACACAGTAACTGTTATCCAGAGAAGATGCCAGTCCTATTCTTTCCAGTGCCTCTACCAATTCCCTATATATCCTTGCTGGATGAGGGCGCATTTAACCACCCGGATTGATCTAATATAATATTCTCCTTTGTTTGCTTGTTGCAAAACTGCAGACGTGACAAATGCTCTCAATCTCTTTCTCTTTGTTTCACACTTTGATTACTTTTCTTGCTTTTCCAGGTCATTTAAATTCTTAACTTGCTTTTTACCACTGCCTTCACTGCATTTCTAACCAGGAAGGTAGTCCATTCAGCATTTTTTCTGTGAAGAACATCCTCATTCTACTCTTTTGGTTTGACGTTTTCTAATTTGCAGACCATTTAAAACAGGAGATAAATGAAGCACTTATATCTGATAGAGACTACTAGCCGCAGATTCCTTCACATAAAATTACCCCAGGCGTGAGACTGGATCTGTAAAACTTTTGCCACAGTATCCCTGCGCGCCGTGGGTGGGGCGACGCCACACGACTAAGCCCAGGCGTTGTCCGCGTACGTGACATCAGCGAGGTCACATAAGACCCAGCCCGGCGCGCCTACGTCAGTTTTTTCCTTTTCCGCATGCAACGCGGATCCGGTCCTTGCTACGGACCTGTTTGGGCCATCTTTTTTCCTTCCATTGTCCCTTCTTTGTGGAACAGTGTGCGAATGCCTTCGGAGCTTCAAGACTTGCACGTCGTGTGGGCGTCTTATGTCGGCGACGTACCCTTACCTCATTTGTATGTGGTGTTTGGGGGAGGATAACGACACCACTGATTGTGCGGCATGCCAACAGTTGAAGCCTAAGTCAAGGCGGGAGCGCCGTATGAAACTTCTCTCGACGCGGCTCTCCAGGTCTACGTCCACCCCTCGGTCTGCTTCGGCTGACGGCTTCAGATAAGGCCTGGTCGTCGTCTTCGCCCTCCTCCGATTTCACGTGTCGCAGTTGGGTGATGCGGCCTCGCGTGTCGTCCTATCCACCGTTTCCCTGGGGTTTGGGCGTCGAGAGTCCAGCTGGAGACATACATGGCAGCTTTGCAGGCCACGCTCGTGTCTCCTTCTCCTTTCCTTCCTGGGGCGTCAGCGGATCCCTTGCCTTGTGCGGGGCCCTCCGCGGCGGTGGCTCCAGCCCCGGCGCCGACTGGTTTGTATCCAGGCTTGGAGGATGTGGTGCTGTTGGGGTGCGGCTCTTGTGGGGCACCTCCTTCAGACCACGGCATCTCTGCCTCGCCACAAACTCCTGCTGGAGTCCCTGTGGTGGTGTCGCGGGAGGTCGCTGGGGCTCGGGTTGCATCCCCGATCCCCTCTGTGTCCTATGACAAGGTGGTCCTGTCTAAGGGCGCGGTGACGCCGCTACGGCGCCGGCAACGGCTGGACCGTGCAGAGTCACAAGGGTCCGTGGACCCTCCTCGTCACACTCCGGGTCGTGGCTGGGTGGGGACCCCTCGTCCCTCTACGGGACCCTCTCAATCCTCCCCACCGGCGGCTGCCTTGTCGGAGGGCGAGTCGGAGGTTGAATCATTCCTGGCGCTGCCACATGGTTTGCCGGACGATCTCCGCCGCATTCTGGGCTGTGGCTGGTGGAAGGCTTTGTGTCACTCCCCAGCTCCTTCTCGATCCTCCGTGCAAGCGGCTCCCCAGAGACTGGTCACTGCGTGGTACCTTTTTCATCGGCGTCGTCAAAGGGCGGTTCCCCGCCTTTCCTGAGGCAGGGGTGTTTGTCGGAAGAGCGGCAGGTCCCTCATTCTTTGGCTCCTTCTGACTTCCAGTTCTGGCCCTTGCCTGTCCCGCTTGGCTTCGGGGTCGTTCGCCTTAGTTTGCAGCCGTTGCCACCGAGGAGCTGCTTTCTCCACCGCAGGGCCCTACGGAGGCAGGTGCGGCTTTTGCCCAGGCGGTGTCCACGACCGTGGGCATTTTGCACATGGGTGACCCGGTTGCTCACTTTCCGGCGGACCACCTTTTGGAGATCTTACTTCCCTTTGAGGATTCGCTCCTTTCTTCCCTGACAGGGGCTTGGAGGCGTCCCGCCTCAGGGGATCCGGTGCCTTACCACCTTCTGCACCGGCATCTTCCGGCGCCGCTTGACCTGGCGTGCCTTTCCTTCCACCCCTCTGCTGCCAGTCTGCCTTTCCCTCCCTGCCGCTACTGTTGACTCCACTGTCCCAGGAGGCCTGCTGGCTGGATTCTTGGGGGCGCAACATGTTTGTCTCGACCAGCGCTGCCCTGCAGGCCCTTAACAGCTTGTGTGTTTTGGCTCGGACCTCCTGTTGTTTGTGGGACTTGGCTGAGTGTCTGGGATCCGCAGCCTCCCAAGAGACGGTTCAGGTGGACTTACGGCATCATGCTGTGGATGGCCGGTAGCTAGCAGCGTTTATTCCCTGCTCTGCTCTAGACATCTCAGAGGTGCTGGGCGGGCCATGGCTTCCTCAGTCGCCCTCTGTCGCCATGCTTGGCTTCAGGACGGCGTTTTCGCTGAAATTATTCGGGAGCGGCTCATTGATGTTCCGTTTGACGGCACCCTTTTGTTCCATGTCCTGGCTGACTCCACCATCCAAAGGTTCCTGGCGGGGCTCCGTCCTCCTCCTCTTTATCCTCTTCCGCCTTCCCCTCCTCAGTGACTGCTGAGTTGGGCTGGTTTTGGGCCTTCTTAGGCCGCTTGTTCTGACTGTGTAGTGTGCTTTCTGGCCATTGAGTCCTCCTTGGGATTTTGGCATTGTTGGCTGCTGGACGGCCCTTTGTTGCCTTTGTGTGTGTGTTTGCTGGAGTTGTTGCGCAGACTCCGCCCTGAGATTAGGCCTTCTGCTTTGCTTGGGCTGCTTGTCAAGCCTTCTGCGGGGTGTTTTTTTCCCCGTGGTCCTTTGTTTTTTCCGCTGCTGCGGAAGTTCTTCCAAAGAGGGTTCCCTTATCTTGGGACTTAACGTACCCTATGTGGGGTAGGAGTAGCTGTTATATAGCTTGCGCTCTGCTAGGGAGTTCTGGTCGCCTTCGGGTGCCGGTTCTCCGTGGCATTTCTGTATGTTGCTTTTGCTTCTTGTGGTCGTGTGCGCGACCCCTCTTAGTGTTGGGGCCGGGCATTTTCTCACCTTCCTGCCCCTGTCCTGAGGGCTGGGGTGATTCTGAGTGCTCCCTTGTCGGGCGTAGACTGCCCGGTCTCTCTGGGACCCGGCTTGTTCTTCTTGCTATTGGCAGCTTATGACTGTTGGTGCTGTTATGGCTGGCCTGTTGCCTTTCATCTATAGGGAGCTAGCCTTTCTTCCCTTTTTCCTTGGGCTTAATGAGTTTCTTCTTCAGCTTCTACCTCCTCTTCCTGTCTTGGCATTGGATGGAAGCGCTGTCGACTTGTGAGGGAGTGGGGTGCTTCGGGCCCTCTAGCCTTGCCCATGGTTCTTCTGCTGTGCGGGTACGGGCCTCTTCAAAGTCTTTTTCCTCATACACCCTCTGGGGTCAGTGGTGTTCTCCTTGTGAGGGTTTCTCTTGCCTGGCTGGGATTGAGTTTCTTTTCTAGCCCGCAGATCTGGTCCCCTGTGGGACTTTCTGTTCCATCCAGGCTTGTGGGGTCCTTTCGCAGACCCTCCTTACCTGTGGGTATGGCTAGGGTATCTATTCTACGTGAAGGAATCTGCTGCTAGTAGTCTCTATCAAATGTACGAGTTACTTACCTTCAGTAACGATCTATCTGGTAGAGACTACTCTAGCCGTAGATTCCTTCACGGCCCATCCTTCCTCCCTGTTCTGCGAGGACCCTTGTGTTGGTCTTCGGTACGTGCCTCCTGGTGGGGGGCTCTGTCTCCCCCGAGTCCCTTCTTTTCTCCTGACAGGTGGCTCCGTCTGGTTGCGGTTCATTCCTCCTCTTAGTTCCTTGGAGGATGGGGTTCCGGTGCTTCTGTGCCCAGCTGCTCTGGTTACTCCAGGTTTGGTGGGTTTACCTTCATTCTCTGTCCTTCCCTTCCCTCCCTTCGCTTCCTGTTGCTGCTGAGGGTCCTGGCCCCTCTGCTTTACTCCGAATAGGGGTCATCTGGCTAGGCCTTGCTCTTATTCCTTGGGGGGTGTTGCCCTCTATGCTGGGGTGGCTTGGAGGTTTGTGTTTCTGTCTATCTTGGGACTGTCTCCCCTTCCTTATTCTGGATGGGGGTGGTGGGCCTGTTGCTTGTTTCATGGTTTTTCCTTGTTTCAGGGGGAAGACTGTGTATGTACTGGTAGGGTGGCTGCTCAGGGCTCTGCTTTGTTCTTTCTTCTGCCCCCGCCTTTGGACACTGCAGTGTTGCACTGTTCCTTATGGTGTTGTTTCTCTCCTTTTTTCTACTCTTTCGCACACTGTTCCCATGCTCCCACAGTTTTTTGTCTGGTGGCTCCGCGCTGTGGTGCGGAAAAGTTCTCAGAAGAAAACTGGGCGCCCGGGTGGGTCTTATGTGACCTTGCTGACGTCGCGTACGTGGATGATGCCTGGGCGGAGTCTCTTGGCGTCACCCGATCCCCGGCGAGCAGGGATGCTGTGGCAAAAGTTTTCCGAATCCAGTCTCACGCCTGGGGATAATTCTACGTGAAGATAAATATCGGAAAATAGATGCTCATGGCAATGGCAAAAATAATATGTGGTAGAGGGGGTATTGAGACACTTCTGTTAGTTATATAAATAAATATGCATTTGAACCAAATGAAGTAACAGGATATACTCTGCAAGATGAATAATCGGTGGAGTGCTGTGAAGATACCAGACTCTTTGTTAAAAGGAAGTGGCGTTCTTCTTTTTTGAAGTGATCATAGTTGGGCAGCTCCAAGGCTGAAAATAGGGCCATCTAGTTTGCTTCTGCCAGCAGGGAAACAGACCTGACAATGAATAACTGCACAGGATCATATGCTAAACTTCTGCTAAACTTTAATCCAGCTTCCTTGATGTTCAAGTAATGGATGGCTTTGGAAAGCTGAACGGGGTGCGAATATCGAAGTTTAAGACTTTTTCAAATTGGCAGAATAGTTGTTTTGATGGAAGGGAAGTATGGAATGTGAAGTGGGGTAGCATTTTGAAGACTTTTAGTGTCTGATGATGTGAAGAGTTGGCTATAATGTTGTAGTCTGATTGGGTAACACCTTCCAGAATACCTTCACATGACTCTTGTGACCGGACTGCTGGCTGGAATCCCTGAATTAATCTTGACACTGGTGATCTCTCGAGCTTCATTGTAGTCCATTGTTTTTCATCAGCTTTGTTACTCCAGCCAGAGACCTGCCATACGCCAATGAGTCTTGATCCTTCTCCATTAGAACAGTCCAACTCGACTGCCACAAAACGTCCTTTCCAGACGAAAACACAAAACCCCCCTAGTCTGGTTGTAGTTAACGGAGGTCTCATTAGTGAGGTATAGCTAGAGTACTGTGGAAAAGTGAGAATAGGACCACATTTTGGCATAACCGGGTATTTTCTGCAACAACAATAAGACGTTGGAAGAATTGCTTGTATTAATGCTAGCAATCGCTTGTGGCCGTACCCATTCCTTTTTTCACCCAAAAAGCCACTACAGTGAACTGCCATATGCAAATTAAACGTGGTTCTGTCTTAATAGGAACAGTCGATGGCATGGCAAACCATTGCTGAATGAGTGCATTTAATCATTTTTGCTGGGATTGATTTCTGAGAGCTTGTTTACTAAGCAGGATTGCATGGCAATCAACTACTGTTAGCATATTTGCACAACATAGAGGCTATTACTGTATCACACTGCAGGAACTAAAGCAATGCTATGTCTAATTAGTGCAAGTGCTTCCCTGTGAGCACATACTGTATTAGTCATGTTGTATCATTATGACTGGATGCCTGCAGAAAATATTATTGTTGGGGCCTACAGGTTCATACCTGAAATACTGTCAGGAAGAGTAGTTAGTGAAGTATTCTAACCTGTGTAGCAAGACCCTACACCTTACCTTGTATATCATCATGCCTAATGAAAGATGTAATGTATAACACCCTTCCGCCATAGGGCTGGAAAGCAGATCACAGTGGAATGGTGGCTGCAGGCGCATAATTGTGCTCTTGTAAAACATACACAATGCCTGGTTCTAAAGGTTCCAGAGATCTCTTAACAGGAAATATACTAGTCTCACCCTCAGGTAGCACACACCAATCTTAATACTTGCTTGGACAAAGGTGCTGGTGGTATAACATCAACAACACAAATAAATAAATGAATACCATAGGAAGGATAAGGAACAATAGAGCCAAACCAAGCACAGAAAAAGCAAACGTGTCTTATCTGACTGCCAAAGGAAATTAAAAGAAGTTCGAAAAGGAGTAAACTAACCGTTATTGTAGCAGTCTGTTGTAACCAATTTTATTTGGTTGGTGATGTTGAAAATGGAAGAGAAATGACTTACTGTGAGTCTCATTAGTGAGAGAGGCTCTAAGTTGTGTGGTAAAAATTACAATTTTTTGCCATGGTTAACGGATTTACCTTGGGCATTGTTATTTGTATGGTTGTGTCTATGGTTGCACGTCCTACAAAGTGTCCCTGGAATAGTAGCCCTGTGCTGATCTGCCTCCGATGTAATCCTCTCTTTGGAACACAATATTCTTCTGCCAAGGACATTTATGTCACAAGTGTCCTGAGATGTGTTCCACAATATTTTTTGTGTTGCTACTCTGCAATGAGATGGACTAAAATATCAATATTCAAGAATGGTAATATACTCTTACATACCTCCGACACAACTCTAGAACTCTTCTACCAGATTTTCCATAAGATAAAAACACCTTTCACAAGCAGAGCTCCCGACTAATCTGAGCGCTTCAACCAATTCCCCTACAGTTTCACCAGAATGCAATCATCACACACTCTTACAACACCCAAACCCCCTTCTCCCAAATCATTCACACTATTAATACTCGCCTGAACAATACCACAGTGATGCTTGTGAGAGGTCCCATTTCTTCTTTGTAAGTTATGGATGCACACACTATAATCCAACTGCACGACGTGATGGAATACTACCCCACCGTTCAAGCAACGACCATCAAACCCCATTGGCATCCAGAGAAGACAGTTATTTTGATATTCCGATAGCCATGAATTTTCCAACCACACCCCACAATACCCATAACCAAGGCACTCCAGTATGCCAGCCCTCTAGACTCTGCCAGACAAACAATGCGAATGCAACTGACCAACCCAATAATAAAGCTATCAGAACAGGCATAACCACCGTCCTCTACACTCCACACAATCAAAACCCATGTCAAATTCACATACATGCATCTCATGATCACCACAAAACATAACCAAATTAAGCGACTGGATGGTAAACCAGCACCAACTGAGAACAAAAGGTTCAAGCCAACAGATGCACACCCCCATCAAGCACACACCTGCAAGACCGATTACACCAACTCCCGCTTACAGAAAAGACATAGCTTACACAAACAGAACAGGACACCTAAGAGATTGGCAGTTAGAAAAACCCAGACGCTTCCCATGTGTCTGACCTGAATGCTAAATACAACATATTTCACAGTGGCACAACCGTCTTGCTCGGCTGGAACACATAATAGTCAACCTTAGGCAGGATATGAAAATGATCACAACAACCCTACAAACGGCCCTGTGCACCATACATGATTGTAAGCCACAGATGCTGCTTGGATTAGATCCCAACCATGATAACCAATACCTTGCAACCCCAAATCAAACATGCAGCCCTGGCCAACAAGACCAGTGTCTGATGGTACCTGCCGGCAAAAGAGAAAACGCATTCCGTTATCCAGGTAAGAAATTCCTGACTTGTTATAGACATACCAAGAAACCTCCTAGAATCCCATGGCACTTTACTCCAACATACTGACCTTTATACACGCCAACCAATGTAGAAAACTAGTCAAAGATCGACATATTAAACCACAGAATCTAATCACAATCCTATCCTCCCTGACCATCTAAATAATCGCCAGATAGCAGTGACAAAAACTTAAATGCATGTTATACAATTGCAGGTTGGCTACCGACAAACCACGAACTTAGCCAAGGCGATCACGACATACTATTCTTGACTGAAACATTGCTTAATCCATTGTCCATACCCATTTCAACCTACACTGGAATGACCAGAGGGACCCACAGATCTACATCTTAAAAAAACTTCCTTAATGACCAAAACCTCATCCAAGCATGCACTGAGCTAACACATGGCAAAGGAGGCCACACTTGATCTAATCATATCAAAGATTGGAGCCTTAAGCATGGACTCCCTGAACCCAAAGGACTGGTCAGACCTCACCAAATAGTATTTCATCTTACTATACGAACACAAAAAATAGAGCTCTAGGGATCAAACCCATACATTGGGCTAAACACACTAAAAACACAATCAAAGATGAGCTTGCCTACCTCTATCTTAGCAACCATTTGCTTCCTCGCGATCTGCAGAACTTGCAAGATCTAACCGACTACTACAACAATAACATGACAGACATAATAGAGGTAGCAGCCCACACCTGGTTCAACAAGAACCTAAATAAAGAAAAAAGACCATTCAACTTGAGGAGAGTCTATGGAGACTTGAACCCTCCACCTTTCAGTTTACCTAACTGTGGAGGAAAAAAATAACACCCACAAAAAAATATATGGAATGCTAACGCATCTTTCTTCAGAATTCAACTTGATTCAGCCATTAATAGATCATGTAAACACCTTCAAATCATCAAAGAGGTCAGCTCCAACAACTCCAATATCATTACAAACCTCTCCACGGAGAAATGGAAAGCCTTTGCACTCTTTTTTGAAGACAAAATACTGGAAATCGAAAGAGAAATGGCCTTCGGCAATGAAAAGAATCAAGGGTGGCAAACAACAACGAACAAATAACTCACTTGTAGCCCACAAATCCAGCAACACAGAGGTTTATGTATATCCCAAAAACAAAAATGAAGCCACAAGGAACAAATTCAAATCCGTAGATGAAGAGGAAATTGGCAATATCATCATGTCTTTAAAACCAACGTCACAAATCAATGATCCACACCCCTCTACAATCGGAAACATTTCTGCCAACTTGTCTCCACATTTGGAAAACAAAATCACAAACACATCTCTAACGCAAAGTATTATACCAGATTGCACAAAGATTGCACAAAGATTGCGCAAGTAACTCCCATCCTGAAAAGCTTGGCACAGATCTAAATACCAACCCAAGGAAACTATGCTACTCCGGCAGACATGCATCAACGTGCTGCCACAAACATTTTTCTTAGATGCTGATTTCCTATGTAGAGTACTTTGAATGTCTTAGAACGGACTCTGCAGTAAAACCTGAGAATGAATGACCTGAATCAGGATCTGATGTTCATGTACAGCGCTCTGATACCCATGGGTAATGTTCCCCACTTTATGAAACTTTCTAAATAAATACTTGGTGGGAACCCTCTGCTGAACATGGGGTCCACACCTTGTTACCTCTTTTGAACTTGTATGATTTCTTTCTCCATGTCATGGTATGACTAGAAGTTTGTGACAGTTGAACATAACTTGGCTCTTAAGCCATTTTCCTGTGCTCCTGCTACTCTACAGAACTTGATCCAGGGCTTCAGATGTGGCCTCTACCTTTAGACTCGAAACTTCAGATTGGGATTCAAGATATGGCCTCCACACCTGGACTTACTAGTCTAAGTGATACCTCAGATGATGCCCTCAGTAATGCCCATTTGAAGTATTGGAGATGCACTGCAACAAAACCAGTTTAGACGGTGCAACTTTTGGTACACATTTTCATCAGTTTACCTCTCATCAGAGGATTGTCACAGGCGCCTGTCGTCTGCAGGAAGGAGGGCAAGGAAAATATACCTGAGAGTCCTTCCCAGCATTCTTATTGTCCCATGTGATTATCTGTCATATCCGCATGGAGGGAGTTTGTTGCGAGTGGTTGCGGGAGCCAGTCAGGGTTTTGCGGTCATCCAGCAGTCAGCAGCAGAGTAGCGCGGAGTCAAGCGGAGCAGGAAAGCGGCTGCTCTTCTGCCACTGCCGCCACCGCCACTACTGCTGCGGGGTGGCAGGAGCGCCGTGTAAAAACGTAAGGGGAAGGCGGAAGGCAGAAGGCAGAGGTGCGAGGTGCTGGAAAAAGACCGTCCCCTTCGCTCTTGGGAGACTGGGGGAACCGCAAAAGGCCGTGAGAAGGGGCGGAGCCCGGTTTTACCAACAGGGCCTGGGGAGTCTAGTTTCCCGCCGCCCCCGGGACACCCCCAGCTCACCTCACCTCACCCCACGACGCTCCAGCCGCTCCCGTTGCTCCTGTGCTGTTGTAGCATAAGCATACGCCACTGCCAATTTTGTGATACACTCTGTAAACACGCTGCAAGGGCAGAGAGAGAGGGCAGCAGATTCCGAGAGGCAGAGAAGCGGTAGCGTGGCAGCTGTGGAAGTAGTAAGCCTTTAACAAAGAAGGAACAGAGAGCCTGGCTGCAGGGCTGATTAGGACCAGGATCAGGCCAGGATTGGACCATCGTTTGCATTAACAATTTTGCTTCACCCCATGTTGCATGCCACCCAGTACTAGGGGCACAAGGCGCTACAAGGAGGGCTGGAGGGAAGGTCTGGAAGGATTTGAACAAGCTGGGCACCATCCCGAAGGGTCCAGTCAGGGAAACCAGCCACTCCAGCCAAAATCAGCTAAAAAACAGTTAAATCTGAACAGTAGATAACCAGAAAAAACACCTACTCCTACCAAAAAAAACCTACCAAACCTACCAAAAAAAAGCCATTTCTAGCTGTTACCAATCCTGATTATTAAGACCCAAACCAAGAAAAACAAAGAAATCAAATAATCAAGGAAACTTGTGTCAAAGTACAATAGAATAAAAACAATACAAAGCAATTAAAAAGTAATCAACCCCCGGAGGTAAGCAAGCAAGTCTACAAGAAACATACAAAAGCGAAACAAGTAGACAGAGGAGCAACAAAAGAGACCATACAGTGCATAACCAGTATAATCAATCTGCACGAATCAGCCGGCCGTGACCCACAAGACCCATAAGATCAGGGACAAAGAATGCTATAAGGTCAGGGAAAAGCAATAGCAAGTGCCCCGGCAAAATGGCGCAGGATCAACAAGCACAAATCTATAAACACTACAGATAACTTGTTGCTGGAACAGGAAGAGCGCCTACTAGGAGACCTGACTCCAGAAGGGACTGGCTTAGGAACCGGCAGAAAGAAAGAGCTCCCAACCAAAAATATACACTATCTTCTCATTTCTAAAAGAACCTGGCTCTTTCCTAAGTACCTCAAACAGCAATCTCAAGGGCCTGCCCTCGCCAATGGAGCCAGAGGGATGCTCTCAAAGCTCCATGATAGGAGGAGAAGGAAACAAAAAAAAGTGGAAAAACTTGGAATTTGCACACCCCAAGGAAAGTAATGCATAAACTGAAAGGCCCGACAATGGTGACAGCGGGGCGGACAACAACATGAATATATGTACCAGCAACGAAATGGGTTACCCGCTTGAGCCAAAGATAGTAATACAAACAAATGTGCAGTCAATTACCATAGTAACAGGGGCTGAGAATAGCAGCTATGAAACCAACACTAATAGCAAAACAGACCCATGCAGGACCGTAGAGCCAAAAACTCCAAGACTGTCATTTAAGGAGCCTCCAAAGGTGCTGGATCAAACAAAATCCAACCCAGGAGGCAACATCAGTACCGTGGCGGTAGCTCCCGCCACAGACCAAGACCAGGACATAGACCAGGTGAAACAGCCAGACCAAAACCACAATCAAATGGGAGGGTGCAGAGAGACAGAAAAAACGCTGGAAAGAGAGCATACAGAGGTAATCGAATTTGCAGAAGAAACTGGAATATCTGACCCAATCCAGGCACATGACCAATCAGATATGTCCAACATAGAAGATAACTCCCAGCTAACAACAGAGGAGTGGGAGAGGCTAGTAGCTTCATTCTCACCAGCCATCAGTCAGGCCGACGACATCACAGCAGACAACAAACGAGAACCTGTCACGATCCCATCAACCAAAAAACACCCAAAAAGCCCCGAAGTATTGTGGTCGTCCTTGTTAAACACGCTTCAATTATCAATAAAGGCTATGCAGTACCACTCGGAAAAAATGGACATCCAACTATCCCGCTTAAATTTTCTGGCCATACATGTAGCCAAAATTGACAACAAGCTGGTAGACATGAATGGTATGATTAAGAGGGTACAAGCGGAAACAAAAATAGAGAAGCCGAGTTGCGCCTGCTACTCAATCGTGGACAAACTTACAACAATCACACAACTTCTGGGAGGCATCCTGTCGATCTAAAAAAGACAACGGAAAATGCAAGCAAAATTAACCCAGAATTCGAGAAAGAATCATCTAAACAACACCTCAGACATTTAAGTGAACAGCTAGACATTGCAAACCCGCAGAACACTCCAAATACGTCCAACAGTCAAAGAGGAGAGTGCGAGTCAATCCGCCCAAACAGTCTGGAAGTTAGCAAACCTATCCACAAAACCTATGCAGTAGTTACAGGGAAACCCCCAAGGCAGTCCGCCGATAATCAAAGGAGAGAAGCCCCTGTGCAAGCGAACATGCAGCCAGGTCATACGCTGGGGCAAACATCAGGCACTTCTATTCTCCAAAGTCCTCATAACGAAAACACTCTGAAAGTAAGTAAGGAAGAACTTAGGGCAGAAAACAAAAGAGCTCAAACAAAAAAGGAATGGAAGAAAAAAGACTGCAGATATAAAAACATTCTTCAAAAAGACAATTACGACCACAGAAGAAGAGGAAGTAGCTGAAACAGAAAGCCCAACCGCGATTACAAGAACACCTCCGGTCAAGGAGACGGTAAAGACAACACAAAGGGAGAATCCCACCCACTTAACTTTAAGGGTAGGACTGTCGGAAGATGGAAGCAAGGGTTCTCCCCTGAAGCAGGGATCCATAGCAGCTGACTACATGGTAAACCGAAAAGGGCAGGGGGAAGAGCCAATACCTGGCAAGAGACACGACTGCACTCAGACTGAAATAATCACAGAAGACCGCAAAAGACAGGAGGTCGGGCAGGCGGAAGCCGATAGAGGCATAATCCTGTTCATTCCTGAATACAAGTCAAGAGGCAGAGGGGACACGCTCAATCGAGGTAATATCTTACGCCTACAATCGACTTTCAGCAGTCTGACCGATATGAGCACTAAAGATTTAGAGGCAATGGAATGACCCATTATAACCATCTGTCAGATCATGAGGTTACCAAAACAACATGGGCGAGGAACGAGACAGCAATGAGAATAATGGAATCAGAATCACGCTTTCAAACCTGGGGGATACGCCTAAAAACATTGGAAAAAATAGGGTACCCGGAACCACTACGCCAGGCATACAATGAGCGACAAGGCCAAAGCCCATTAAATAAATAAACTCCATCAAAAACTGAAATTGTCCTAAAGGGGGCCAGAAGCTTATCAGTCTCAAGGATGAATTCACAGACCAACAGGCAAGTGCAACGGTCACTTGGACAAGATGACTGGAACTGGATTGCTAGGACAATCAAAACAAGGGCCCCAAAGTCTTGACAAAATACTCAACTGAACATCTCAATTCAACGACAATTAAGAATATGTTCCTGGAATATAAATGGCCTAGGGAACAAAAAAGACGACCTTCAGCTTCTTCTCTATCTCCAAAAATCAGATCTCATTGCCCTCCAGGAGACCTGGCTAGAACAACCACATCAAATCCAGGGCTTTAATGCATATCATCTACCAGCGACAAGAAATTACAAATATGGTCATCTAAAATGGGGCTTAACAATATACACTGCCATAAAGAGCTTCAAAGAATCCAAGAATATAAACGTGAAACAGTCAGGCAACAATAGCATACTCACAATAGAACTGGAAGCATGGGGAAAAGATCAAAAACAATAGTTAATATTGATGAATGTATACTTACATCCCCAGGAGTAGAACGCAGGAATGAACCTCCTGACGGAAGAAGTGTCAAAAACACTGGTAGAGGTGGCAACACCCAACCTCATAGTAACAGGGGATTTTTAATATGTTCCTTGGAGGGCTCCAAACAAGGGATACACTCCTGGAAGACCAGTTCTGGGCGTGGGACATACCCCAACAGGCGACAAGTAAATGGGACAAACAAAATCGGCTGGCAAGGGACAGCGTAAAGGACCCAGAACACCTTAACCTGGTAGCTTTAAATGGCTGCTTCGTAAATGATACCCCCCCGTCAGCCACTTTCCACAACTCGACTGCCAGCTCTACCTTAGACTTCACATTTTCATCTCTTCAACTTTTTGGGAAAGTCACGGACTTCCAAATAAGAACAACGTCAGCCAGCGACCATCAGCCGCAAGAATTTACCCTCCACTTCCAGGGGGCTGTGCTATCCACGCCATTAACAAACTTAGGATGCTCGCTTTAGGTGGCACAGAAAAGAATAAAATGTAACACGACCAACTTGGAAGGCTTCATAAATGACACAAAAAGCCGGTGGGAAAAAAGCATTGCAAACCAGACTGACTATCTAAGAGCTTGGGAGCAATTTACGAGCAGTCTTGGACGGGCACACACAAGGAAATCTAAGATCCACACAACGCCAGTTTCCCCAAGCCTCCGAAGACATACAAAGCGTCTTGAATCAATGGGCAGCCATGACAAGGCCATAAATAAAAAATATCAATATAAAGCTCCTTAAAAGAAACATTAACAAACTACTGCGGGAATTACACAGAGACGGACCGGACATCGCGGCTCAAAAGGAACTGCAAAAACTAAAACAGAGCAAAAAGAAAATAATTTGGCATGAAAAAAGGGAAGCAGAGGAAAAGCTATGGGCTAGGCTTCTTCATGACGCAAAAGAAAACAACACAAGCAGAAGATTCTGGAAAACAGTCCACACACTCCAGAATTCAAGAAGTCCCAGCATTGATTCTTACTTAACTGAGGAAGCCTGGACCACTTACCTCCAGCCCCACTTCAATACAGCGCCAAAGTCTGCCATAACTAGGCGACTAGAAAATGACAGAAAAACCTCAAGCTTGCACCCCACAACTGGCCATTACTTCATTGGCGCTCACCGAAAAACAAATCATAGGTAGGATTGCGGAAGGGAAGTCGGAGGGGGCTCCAGGTCCCAACGGGATCCCTCCCATTTTGTACATACAAAACCCGCAATACTGGGCAGCGGCCTTACTGCCACTTTTTAATCCGATCATAGACACTGTAACAATTCCAGCATCATGGAAAGGCTCTTTAATAGCGCCAATTCACAAGAAAGGCAACATTAAGGACCCTAAAACTACAGACTTGTTGCCTTAATTGACAATGAGGCCAAATATTATGCTGGTCTTCTTTTAGAGGCGCTCACGGAATGGTCGAATGAAAACGCTGTAATCCCCATCACCCAGACAGGATTCCGCAAACAAATGAGAACAACATCAAACATTCTGGCTCTATCACTCCTTATTGACGCCATTAAGACAGCCAATCTGCCCCTGTACGTATGTTTCATCGATTTTACTTCAGCGTTCGACAACATCAATAGAAGGTCGAAGCTGAAAGAAAGGAAAATTCCACCTGGGATACTAACACAGCTGATTTCACTACACACGGATACATGGGTCCAAGTTAAGCTGGGACCAGGAGACCGCCTGTCAAGGAAAATATGGACGACAAAGGGCCTTAAACAAGGGTGTGTGTTAGCACCAACATTATTCAATATCTTTATGTCTTACCTTGCACAGCAGCTCGACGAAAGTAACTCTCATGCCCCAAGCATAGGTGGTCTTACCCTCTGTAATCTAATGTACGCTGACGACATTGTGCTGATCAGTAGAACACCGATAGGGCTACAACATCTAATCAGCATAACTTTCTATTACTCAGCAGTGAATAGCCTAAGCATCAATTTCTCAAAAACAAAAATAATGATGATAAACGCCAAAACATCTTCAGCAAGATTCTGCTGGCACCTGTGAGGGCTCACACTGGAAACAGTGGATGAATACAAGTACCTGGGCGTGATTGTGGACAGAAAGGGTTCATTCCGACAACAAAAGGAAGCAATAAAACGGAAAGGAACCAGCATAGCGATTGCACTAGGGAGCCTCAAAATGAAAGCAGTCGGCCGCAGCTTCACACCCCTTGCTTCAAGTGATTCAAGCAAAATTAACTCCGGCCATAACTTACGGAAGCGAATGCCTCCTAGGGAGGGACGCTCAGCTACTGAAAAGCTCAATAGCGAAGGCCATGAGAATGATTTTTAGCCTGCCCAACTACACCTCGCAGGCACAAATAAGGCTGGAATTCGGCCTGAGAAATCAAACGCTAGAACGAATGGGTGCCTATGCCAAAAGATGGCACAAAATCCAGGGAGGAGAAGACGCAAGTCTGAATCATTACCTATGGAAAGAGATAGAAAGTAAGAGCAACAGCGCAGCTGCAAAATATCTAAAGCATTCAATAAGCTCCTTGTGCCTACAAGAAGCCTGGAAGTGCAATGGGTCCCACAACACCATCAAACAGCTAGTCAACAAATCAGTAAGATCAATCTCGTTAATAGAGGTCAAAGCAAGCCTAGCCAGCAGGGCTCCTGGTTGAATAGGTATCCAAAACTACACCAGCAGCTTCTGCCAAAGCTATTTAGGAGCTGGGTTCACCAGGCGCACAAAGGAGAAGTTTGTACGTTTACGGCTGGGCTTACTTCCATCACAAGATCATCTTCCCCCATGGAAAAGGCCCCAAGCGACAATGAACTGCCGAATATGCAGGAACGCAAAAGAGGACATCCCGCACTTAATATGCACCTGCAAAGGTCTGGACAAAGAGCGCAGATATCATCTAAAACCGCCCCTAAATAAGCTAGGAATCAGAACATGTCAGCAGGCGGTCAAGGCTTGCTTTGATGGAAAAAACATTCAACTAGCAAGCCATCTTGTCAAATTCTTGGAGATAGCGGAAATGAAACAAGAACGACAGAAGGCAGGCAATGGATGAAGCAAACCCAAAGGGGCAAAGAAAATCTAACTACCTACTCAGTATGGGCAAGGTATAGCCACCTTAACAAAAGCCAGCCTACAATAAAAAAGTAAAAGCTGATCGCTATGAACTAAAAAACTTCCTCGAACATCATTATAGCGCGGCTTAAATCCAGACTTTTAACATAGCCACCTTAGGCTATATAAGGGACTTAACTCTATTTTCTTTAATCCATGCCCAGTGTAAAAGAAGAGTAAATCTCTGTAGAAAGTTTTATCTGCCACATGAAGCGATTATCATTTTATATTTTCTTTTTAACAATTGTATTTAAATAATGTATTATATGCTACTCTTTGCAACGGTTTTAATTAACTAAGCAATAAAGATTACTTACTTGCATGGCGGGAAGCCAAGGGTTGGATGATGCTGCGTACTAAAGGACAAACTTTTTTAATCTCAACATCTGCAATTCTGTCTGTAGAGCAATTACGTTATTATGCTTGAGAAGTACAAGATGAAGAACGGATGTATTAAAATGCCTTTAAAACAACTGCTACCAGTAAAACATATATTTCCCCAACATATGCATGTTAAAGGTGATAGAAAATACAGCTTACAGGGTTTCTTAATCTTTATTAAAATATATAGATTTAAAGTATTTCTCCAACAAGGCATCTTCACAAGCTGTGAATACTTCTAGGTCACAACCCCCCCCCCCCCCCCCCCCTCCACCCCTCCACACACACACTAGGAAAGACACACATTTTAATATTAAAAGTTCAGTTCATTTATGAAAACATTTGTCATGCTTTCACTATACTGAAAAACATTTCGAACATGGATGTGCAACCTGACAAAACAATATAAAACTGCAGAATAGAAAAAGATGACTGCTCTTTTAAATCATGATTCTAGGTTATGCTGTTCCTACTTTGATTAAACGAGTTCAGCAGTGGAGATGTCAATCTTACCTCAGTACTTTGTGCTCTCTAGCAGAGAAGGATGTTGGAAGACCTCGTTTTGTTACTCAAAGTTTTATGTTTTTTATTTTGGAGGCATTCTATTTTCATCCAAGTAGTTGTTTTGCCATTTTTTCTCACCTTAGTAAAGAGCAGATTTTGTTGTTTTTGAATATTACAACAGGTAAAAGGAGCAACTGAATACCATCTGTTTTCTTCAAGCTTGGGCTCTTAAGTATTGCCCCAGGGTGATAGGAGCATGTCCGCTAAAGATTGACATTCCAATTGCCAATACAATAACAATTGTATTGGTAAAGCATTTCCCCCATGGGACATCTTCTCGCAGAATAACATTGCAGCTTGCTGGTAACATTGATTCAGAAATCACTCCCCGAAATAGGCTTTACATGTCTGCAGTGATGGCTTATAGAGAGCCTGTCCCTAGACAAGTGCCTAGGAGGGACCTGCCCCTTGCTCTGTCATCTCCTGTGTGACTTCCAAGCTTCTCGCTAGGTTTCGGCAGTGCCTTCCACCCATCTCTGTTCCTGTTCTCCGACGTGAGTGTCTTTTAGGACTAAGGCTCTCTTCTGCATTGTCTAAGGCTCCAGCGCTTAATATTTCAGTCAGTGGGGCTGTATGGTAGCACGTGGACCTATTGGTGCATTAGGTAGAATTTGCTGAGAAAATCAGTACAGCAAAGCCATTACTTCTAAAAGGGAGGCTGCACATCTTTTTAAATTCTTTTTATTAATGAAGTGCCACCATGAAGAATATGAAGTACTGTAGGAGGCATCATAGCTGGCTCTGTTCTGGATGGGCATATTCTCTTGTAGATTTTTTTAGGCAACAATTTGAAGAAGTTCAGCGATGCTATGCAAGGCTTCTGCTTGCTCTTCATCCTTTATTATTGTAACTTCCAAGCTTTCCAGGAAATGTAACTTTCCATTGTGTTACATCAGACCCTACGCATGACACATTTGAACATGCACTAGCACTAAAGGAGTTTATTCTGACCCTTAAAGGCTGTTTAGCTGCAGGCTAAACAGATTTCTAGTACCCTGGTTCTGTGAAAGCGATTTCCACCGAGATTAAAAGAAAATCTAGGGTTCGTAAACACCTAGAAGGCAGATAATATTGTGCACCCAGCCTTCGTTTAATTGAGGATAGTGTAATAATATAGTAATGGCATAATAGAGACTGGTGAGAGGAACTGTAGCAACTCTTACCTTCCCCAAACAGAGTGATTCAAGCAACATTGTCTTCAGCAACACCACCCCTAAGAAACTGCATTGGCAGGCAGGGTACAAAAAATCTCTTTTGATGCTTGAGTGCTGGAGACTCCTATCACAACCTCATTCTCATGCATTTACGTTCAAATATGCTTCTCTTGCTGGGTCATGCATTTGAAGAATAATCTCTTGCAAAAGGGTTTTGCCGTCATAGTAATGCATGTAATGCAGGAAGCAACAGTCATCTTTTGCAAAACATTTGGGATAGACTAGCAAGGGCAATAGCTTACAAAGAGGCCGATTCTAAACAAGAGGTTCCTCGATCACAAAGTCTACATTCAAAAACAAAAGTTCAAGAGGATCACTTTGCAAGCCAAAACTCAGTTTCTCAGCCATTGTGGTTTCATAGTCTCGTATCTCCCCAACCACAGTTTGCACATGCTGGTGAGGTAGTTCCATAGGTGCTTCCTTTGTTTCACCATGGTTTTGGGACCGTAACAATTCTAGATAGTTTTGTTTGACTTGAGGTCTGCTATGAGGGATTTACAAAGTACCAGGCAAGAAGTGTAACATATCTTTGATAATTGTTACACGTCCATAATAGCACGACTGGGAAAGCTTCCTCATCATTTCAGATCTCCGGACAACTGCGAGCCTGCTCCACCATTTGAGTTTCTTTGAGAACTGGAATACGTTGTTGACTATTCTGTAAAGTCCACAATTATAGACCCAACACTGATAAAACTGATCTTGTCTGCAGGCAGGTACTAGACAGGTCTGAACAAGAAACAACATCTCTGGTAGGAACAAACACTGCTAGATGAGCAGATGGGATCTCCAGTTTCAAAAGCATCAAGACATCAGGGAAGACAAGATTTTTAACTCGCCACAGGCAGCTCAGTTGCTGACTTTGGTGGACCAAAAAGGACAAATCTGATTGGTTTCTGGAGCCACCGCATTGAAAAGAGACTGTTTTATTGAGTTCCTTTCTCAGCAATTAGGAAAAGCACTTGAAAGGTCTCACTACTCGGGCTGTTTGTTTTTTGCTGTAATTAATTCCTTTACTTTTTCAATTTTCTGGAAGTGAGAGTCAATTTGTTAATTCGCAAAGATTTTCTGTCCATACTTCAAGGAAATTGGTGTTGGTGCAAACAGACAATGCAATTAGCATGTTCTAAGCCTGAAAGGAAAGGTGAACAAGGTCTGTGGCATTTTCCCCACAACATTATTCTGCCAATTCAAATTGGCACTGTACCGTGCACAACAAGCGAGTTAAAATTCAGTAAAACATAGAAACAAGTTGTTAACCCGATCCAAAAGGATACCCATTTTGCTTATCTTTATTTATAGACCATGACTAAATATTAAGGTATAAGCGTCTAAATTAAGGGCTACTTCAGTATCTTGCTACCGTGTTAAACGTATGGGTAAATCCACAGGCTTTATTTGTTCAATCATGCTCAAGGTAAAAGCGTATAACAAACTAAAATATATAGGTGGATTGAAGTTTTGTTGCAAGAAAGAGTAAGCAAATAGAGCTAATACAAGTTGCCCTACAATCCATTCAATGTAAAGCTGCCAGATCAACCTTGATGTGTAACATCCCTTTTGCTGACTTATGTAGGGCTTCTACTTGGAATTTGGTTCATACCTTCTATGTTCATTATTTATTTGACTCCAGTGTTGTGGCTGACACTCAAGTGATCAGCTATCCCTTAGAAATGTGTTTAGCCTGGGGCTTAAATCCACCCTCCCCTTTGTAAGTATGGGCACTGCCCTGCATCTTTTTGTAAGGTTAAGAGTCTGTGGAGGACTCTGTGTTTGAGAAGCAAAACTGACTTACTTATAACAATAGTTTACATTTTGAGGGTAACTCTCCTCGTTCCAAATCCAACCCCTCATCATAGTGTTTCCCGTTAGTTCCATTTTCAAAGAAAGCCCTCGAGTAGAGTGGAATTTCTGGGGTTGAGCTCTCAGCGCTTTTGAAGGTTCCACTCACCTTAGAAATTACATTTAAAAGAGCAATTACCTTTATCTCCCTGGTGCTGCAGTTTTAAACTTGTATCGTTGTTTTTAAATTCCGATTATTTTTTTGAGTGTTTTGTTTGCCTGACCTGGACTTATTTTAGTTTATAAGTTTCAAGAGAACACATTTTCTGAAGAGCTATTGTTACAAATAAGTAGCATTAACTTTTTAGTGAATTCATATTCTTGTGAGTAGCATACATACATGCATAGTGACTGCATATAAAGGTCACTAGTTCCTTTAGGTCTACCCTATTCTAGCCTTTGGCATTAATGCCATTGACACTTTCTCTAGTTGTTACAGGTCATTGTAAATCATTTTTTTATTAATATAGTTTTCTGTTTCTTACTTGCATTACTTATTTTCATGTTTGCCCTTACTCACCCGCCACAACTTTGGTGGCCTATTCCCAATAGGGGCCTCTCCCCCACAGCTTCTACAAAACTCATAATCGCTTACACGTTTGGAGAAGCTCCTTTCTAGACAAGCCTCTACCAAGTGTGTGCCCTCTGCTCAGTAGTTGGGGTTGCAACCTGTGGAAGCTATGGTGACGCTAGATACTTGAATCAGACTTTCTGCCCTGGGCCTGTTTGAATAGACCTGTCACATTATTAAAGGTAAGTAATGTATCGGTCTCTCGTAATAAACCTGAAAGTTCAAAATCTTCACACTCGAGAAAGCCTTATAGTCTGTTAGAGTTTTTTGTGCTTCTTTTCAGTGGGTCCTCGGATTTTCCAGTATTTTTCAAAAGTAGTCGTGCAGGCAGTGCAGCTCTTTACTGTGCTGATGAAGATTGATGCATCATCCCATCTTCTGCTTCAGGTATGTTATCTTTTTCATTTGTAATATGCGGAGCATGTTATTGTTTACTGCAATTCTTACTAGGCATGTAATGGTGTGTTTTTGTATTCAAATGTTATATAAGTATTTAGAGAAATATGAACATGTTGATGTGGTTACATTTAGCACCTGTGACTTGGGACATTGTCCTTCCTTGCTCTTTCTGGGTAATAGTTCTGGTGGAGTTTGGTATTTCATTGTTTATTTCTCATCCCAGACTCTCCTCTACTAAGTCATTGCCATGTACAAACATAACCACACATGACAATTTGCTCGCTGTTCCTCTGAATAATGGCTGTAGAAAACTCGAACCACAAGTTGCTATACCTAGAAGAACTCAAACGTCTGCATCTGTTTTATACTCCGTACCATCACATAATAGCCTTCACGCATCCTTTCACCTCCAAGGCCCCTGATTACTCGCCCCTAAACCCCAAATCCACCATGCCGGACCCATTCCCTATATACATTTTTTTTGTTTTTGTTTTAATGTTCATGTTTTTATGCTAAAGTCTGAGTGGTCAGATGAAAAATTAAAGCATTTGATTAAAAGTGCTTTGGATGTGTTACCATTCCATATTCTTAGGAGTCTGTCAGTATGCCTCTCCCAATGGGAATTCGGGTGTAGGGTATGTTCTAACTCAGATAATGTACCGGAGAAGACCTCTTCAACAACTATCATCATTAAACCAAGACTAAATACATAGGGCATATCGCATAGACTAGCCTGGCACAAACCTTTATAAAGTTGAGATAGGTTTTCTAATAATATTTGTAGCGGGCGTTTGAACCCGCTTTTGGCTGGCCACCAAGCTGCTGGAAAGCACAGCCCACCCTGCATCTATACACGTCCAGCGTTATTCACCATTTAGTTGTCATTCTTGTTTTGCTATTTTGCAAGGCAAAAACCTAACGTGGCATTTTGTATCTATAAAAAAAGTGTTCTTTGTATGCATGGAGTTTCTTTCTCCCTAAACACCTTAATTTTTTCACTGAGCGAGGGATGGAACTTACTATGAAGACTAAATTAGGTGCTCCATCTGATTCGTTTCCGCCCCAAATCTTCCAGGAGATTGCAGGTATAGTAACTCCATCCTTTACCACCCTATTCAACAACATTCTCAACATGGATATGTTCCCATTAGACTGGAAAAAAGCATAAATTCCATCGCTGTTAAAGAAACCCACATTGGACCCGAATGAAGAGAACTACTACCGGCTCATCTGTCGTCTTCCTCTAACCGCAAACATCTTAGAGAAACATGTACATTTCGCTATCTCAGAATATCTTGAACATGATGAGTTACTGGCTGGAGCCTGGTGTGGCTTCAGAAAGTCTCATAGTACTGAGACAGCATTAGGGAAGCCTTAGAGGAGATACAGAACATCATGGATAACAGTGGCAAGGCTGCGGTGGTCCTTTTGGCCCTGTCCACAGCCTTTTATAGTTTGAGGCACGTTATCCTGAAGCAGAGATGAATGGAAATATGAATTGTTGAATTGACATACAATCTCGTATGCTCCTTCTTTTCGGATAGAGAGCAATTTGCAGCACTGGGAGATTTTATTTCCACCCCTTTTTCCTTGCTGTGAAGTGTCCGGCAAGGGTCATCGCTCAGCCCAAACCTATTTAACATTTATGTTGGTCCGCTTGTAAAACTTATTAGATCTTTTGGTTTCTCAACCATCTCCTATGCTAATGACACACACATTGTTGTGTCTATCACTAGTAACATTGAGGAGGTGGTACAGCATTTCAATAGCTTTGTGCAAGCAGTGATTAGTTGGATGAGTAGGCACTGCCTTAAATTGAACTACGAAAAAAACGAGGTACTCTTATTTGGCAGGGACACCTCATAATGGAATGATTCTTGGTGGTCAAAGTCCTTGTGTCCTTTACCTATCCCTGTCCCTAAAGTAAGAAACCTGGGTATAATCTGATTCCGTTACCAAGGCCCTGGTGGAGCTCCACTGCCTTACTATAAATAAGAGTTGTTTGGAAGACACTCTGTGCACCACACAAAGCCCTCCATAATACTGGTCCATCCTACTTAAAGATTAAATTTGTTGGTATAATCCGGGAAGATGTCTTAGGTCAGCAACCTCTAAAACGGTTATAGTACCTAGAGTTTACACTGCCTCATGGGGTGGCAAAAGTATGAGATACTCCACTTGCAAACTTTGGAACCAGCTACCTGCGCACCTCATAGCCCAGCAGGATTTAATGACCTTTAGGACACATCGGAGACAAGGTTATTTTGATCTTTCTAGGAAGATGTTGGATTCCACGTAGTATGGTATATCCCTGTTTTGCCGAAGCTAATGCCAAGACTCCCATGGGCTAACATTTCGCTTTAAATGTTAAGGACTGCTAGCAGTATGTCTTACCTGGAACTGCCATATTTAATATTCTCCTGAGCTGTACGCAACGCCTCCAGAAGGCCCGCCATGCACATGGTGGTCCAGCTGGTACTGCAAAGCTTGCAATCCTGTGGCTGGTGTATGCTGTAATCTTTTCTATTTATTTATAGTTACTAAGGATTCTCTTTTCTTGTATATGTTATTTTTCCCTTTTTAACTGTTGGCTCAGCTTTCCTGAACTGAAGTGGTGGCCATGCACACATCAAGTATAAGAAGGATGATTGCTTAGCTTTCGTCAGGAACAATTATGATAGTCCATTGGGTAACTATTATACAATTCAGTGATAGATTAGTGTGATGCATATAATTAAATTAAATGAGCTTAAATATCGCTTTTTAGGTCTCGTCTAAGCGCGCGGAAGCATGTTCTCGCCAGAGACCTTTTGTCGCGTGTCTGCTTTCCAGGAGACAATCCTGGCCGCGCGCATCTCCTTGGAGGCGATTTGAAACTGGCACGCGCACAAGTACGAGCGCTCAATTGACTTTGTTGCAAGTTTCTTGCAATGCGCGTTTAGAGTGCGGCAATGCACGTTTAGAGTGCGGTTAAACGTGTAACTTTCAGTTTCTTTTAAGCAGCGTGTTTCATGGCATGATCAAAAATGCAGTGAATGTAAGCGAAGCCTACATGCAGGTGGTCGCTTTATTTAGGCTCACAGGAGCTAAGCAACTACTGTCAAAGACACCTTTCTTTCTCAAACGTTTGTAGTTCTTTGGCGGTTGAAATTTTCAATTTTAGCGGGAAATTTGAGTATTTCTTTTATTTTGAACTAAGTCTATTTTTTTGAATTGTCAGCCGTATATTCGAATCTTATGACAACTAGACATTGAGGTAGGTGCATGGCACGTTTAACAAACTAGTGTTGGTCTCTGTTGTACTTCACTTTATTCACTTGCGAAACCAGGACTAGGATGTTGGAGGAATTGCATTGGAACAGACCACCGAGTTGAAAGTTGGTTACTTGAATTAATTGACAGGCTGCAGGTTACGAGTTCTGATCCTCTCCCTCTATTTTACGTACTTCAGAAGGTCGGTACATTGGGTATAAAAATGGAAAATAGTAGCACCAGTTATACTAGACGAGGGCTGTATAAAATACACACTATTATTTGCATGTGTCTGGCGCTGCAGCTTGGAGCCTACGTGACTAAAAATAGAGTGCTCCTCTTTCCCCTCTGCACTAATGATCGAAAATGCTTCATTTCGTAAGGTGTTCACACGCATGCGCATACACAGAGACACACAGACACACACACACACGAGCGCCCATGCACGCACGCACCCACACATACAGAGAACCCACCCCCGCCGTCGCATACACACACACGCGCGCACACACACACACACACGTGCACCGAGCATAATTATTTTTAATCACTTTTGTTGAGAAAATTCTTTAATTGCATGGGCAGGGTGCCTCAAAACACGAGAGCCACGAGACGGCAAGCAGGGGGCAACTGTACACCAAACAAATGGCTATGCGCTTCAGCACGTGCGTCTGTGCACGTAACACGCACACAGGTGCATCAAATAGTCTATCCAAGACCAGCCAATATCAAGTATAGACCATAAACTGCGTAAAGTAGCATCTGTTATTTACAGCGCTTAGAAAACAGCACAAGTGTGGTATATAGTGCTATGCAAAACAAGGAGTTATAATTGTCTCTAAATGCATTGGTCTACTCCAAACGTACAGGCCACTCTGCGAAATAACCAACCTCTAAAACATGCCAAAAATACCAGCCACCCACCAATCCCAGAACCGAGGCGAAGCTATTGGCAATGTAAATGACAATGCCATTTATTGATGATTTAAAAAAATAAATGTCATGAGCAATGCCAATAGCTCTACCTTTAATGATGCCGAGACCATTGCATTGTAAATGCTTGTTTAGATATTTTAGTTGTGTGACCCAGGGCCTTTGACCACTCTTGTTATACCCATCCATTCCAAACACTCATGACATGTAAGGTCTTGAAGGTGCTGTCATTTGTTTACTACCTAGGTGCTTTATGAATTGTATGGATCCTAAAAGGATAATCAACCTCTTCTTTCGCCAACTCTCTAGGATTCACATTTACCTTTGCTTTTTCCTTTATCACAGCCATAAACATTCAACAAATCGGCGAATTTCCACCTTCATACTCTGAAAATAATATGACATCATCTACCAAAAGAGCATCTTAGAGCAGTAGTGCATTCACTGGTCTAATCGAGACTGGACTTAGGCTGTTCAGGCTGGAGTTTCCATTACCCAGCTGAACCCTCTGAAAGGGGCCCTAAAAGTGGCAGCCAAGCTCATGTATTCTGCCACAAAAAACACAACACAACCATTCTCCGGAATGTACACATGTTCCTTATTCCAGCAGGAGGGTAATGCACATTGTGCTACTTAACAAGGCTATTTACCACAAAAATCCACCCTAGTTTGTGGAAGGTCCGACCATATCAATAGATCAAAATGATTTGGAAATAAAGACTTATTTCGACTATAAATCAAAAACCTCCTTCACTAGTAAACAATACGAGCTGTCTCATTGACATGGACCTCTGTTGATCCTAAGAAACAAACTCCATTCACTGTTTTCAGGAAACATCTCAAAGCACGCCTTTTGAAACTATTCTTCACATAACATCACCTCCAACTGAACTCTGTCACCCAGAGGACACATCTTTCACACTGAAAATGTGTTTGCGTGCTTCTTTATCTTGTTGTTTATAACCTAAATTATGTCACCCATTACCTGGCAACTAACAGCAACACATGTCATGAAGCACTTTATAATTGTGCATTTAAATAAATGGTGGTGAGGACAATCGGAAGGGCTGCAGGGCATACTGTTGGCACCCCAAGGTGCTGAAGGGATCTGGCATGCAGAAGGCCAGAATGGTGGTACAAGGTGGCACAAATGGGAGATGGCCTCAACCACGCAGCCTAAACTATGCGTGGCTAAAACAACTCAAGCGGAACCATGCACGTGTAATCCGCGCATATGCCTTTACAGCGCATATGCATGGTTTTAGACGTTAGTGGTTGTAGGCGCTCCAGACTCTGAGTGAATGGGCGTGGGATGGGAGGTGTTGCAGACTTGGAGGGACTTCTTGCCCGGACGAGGAACGGCTTAGTAAGTACGATTTCTAGGATGGTTGGGGTCAGGGAGGTTTTTAGGGCTCAGGGTGGGTGGTTAGCGTACTTTATAGGGCTGAGAGGCTGGTTTTAGGGATCAGGGTGAGAGACTGGCTAGTTTGCATGGTTGTGCTTTAAGGCTTCAGGACGGGGGCGTCCGGATAGTTTTTACAGCTTGGGGGAAGGTTTTAGGGCTCGGGGGAGGGGGGCCGGGGTGTTTTTAGGGCTGGGGTGGGGTTCGTTTTGAGGACTGGGGCCACTTGTAGGATTCAGGGCAGGGGACTGTGGTGTTTTTAGGGCAGGGGTCAGGATCCTACTCGTGGGCAGGGGGCTGGGTGTTGAGGTTCAGGGCGGGAGCTAGGGTATAACCTTAACCACGGATATGTCTTTACTAATTATGCCAATACAACAGAATCCGTTGTAAAGGCATGCATGGTTAAGGCACGGTTATTGTTAAGACTGCGTTGTTCAGCCAGGCATTGTTGGTAATTGTGTGAATCGGCACAAATGGTCTGCTGAGTTGTAATAGGGGCACAATAAGGACGGAGGGCCTCGTAGAGGGGCAGAGAGGCACACAACAGATGTAAAGGGGCAAGGCAGGGAGGTATACGTGATGTAGAGGTAGAGCAGATGTGCTCAGAAGGGCTGTGGGGTGCCGAGGCACATAGGGGGAAGCAGGGGGCACACACAGGGACTTCAGGGTGAGTGGTGGTCATGCATAGGGGCTGCAGGGGGAGGAACTCAAAAGGGAGATGCAGGGAAAGCAGTAGACCCACAGGAGTTCAGAAGGCATGGATACACACAGAGAAGGGAACCAGGGTGGGGCATGGTAGCATAGAGAGGGTAAAACAGGTAGATGCCGAGGTCACACATGGGAGGTGCATGAGTGAGGTTGCATGGAATAGAAAGGGCAGCAGGGAGTGTAGAGGGACAAGAACACATGATGTGCAGAGGGTGGGTGCACCGAGTGAATCTAGGGTTAGTGGAGGGCACACACTTGCCATGCAGGACCTTTTGTGGGGTGGAGTGGAGTGTTTCTTGTAGCAGCCCTGCAAGTGCTAGAGCAAGATAGGCACATACCAGCACACCTACTGGTGTATTTTCACACAGTCAATGTCATGCATTCGCTCACCCTCCTCATATATCCCAGAAAGAACAATCCTAGTCTAATATACCCATCACCATTTCTCTACTCAACCTATCTTATATGCCAATGTAGGAGAGTAGGGTCTGCTTTCCTATGGTCACCCCACTTTATTCTTTTTGCTTCACTGGTTTTCGACTTAATGTGGCTGTGGGCCTGCTAATCAGACCCACAGCCCTGCTGTTCTCTCTCTAAATTCACAAACATGTACTTTAGGTTCATCACCAATTGGGTATTGGGTCACCTTATCAGCCCCTGTACAGTGTACTATAGGTACCCAGGGCATAGGTGCATCAAAGGCCTACCAGGGGCTGCAGCATATCTTTTGCCACCCCTGGCTGGCCATCTAAACTGACACAACTGGCTGATCACTCAGCTGGGGCAAGTTGGTGTAATCACCCCTTGCTTAGATATAGTATACCTATGTCTTAACCTATATCTGGACACATATGCACCTATAAGTCACTCCTATGGCAGGCCTTAACAATCCTGGAGGCAGAGTGCTTGGTTTTATGTGAGATGGTGCTCTAGCATGAGCTGAGCCTGTCTGCAGCTTTCGGAACCATGTCCTTATAGCTGTTCTGGGATATTGCCATACAATATCCTCTTAAATGTATTATGAACCTCCCGATTAAATGCTAACTATGGTTTGGCTTTATCAAAACATGTCATGTAAGGTGTCATATGCTTTGGAATACTGCCCCCTTGCCAGTCCTGGCGAAGGGGGTAGCATTCCACCCTTCTAGAGGGAGAAGACATGTTACTTTCCTTAAACGCGGTTACATTTAACCAGAGCCTCAGCATCACAAAATGGATGCTGCTGCCACAGACACAAGTCTGGCCTCTTGCTGCTGACCGAAACTCTGACAGGGGAGGCCTGGACAAAAGGTTTCCTGTCACAGGGAGGTGCTAGCACCACCGAGACAGGAGACAGGAGATAGTGGATTGGGGCAGGGAGGGCTGAATGAAACTAGACACTGCCTGGGGCACACAAGGTTTCCCATGCAAAGTCCAGTTCAAACCGGTGCTGGGGCACTTCAGCCCCAGCTCTGGCGCGAAACTGGACAAAGGGAAAGGGGTGTAATCACCCCCTTCCTGGGTCCCACCCATAGGAGGGACCTAGCAGGAGATCCAGCCCCTTGATTTGGAATAAAGGTAGGAGCTGTGCCATTCGACATCAGATCATCCTGACTGAAACTTTGATATGAAACTCTGGACCCTTCGACATCCTACTCGACGTAGGAGACTGAAGAATCTCCCTTGTGGTCAAGGAGTGACCACCCTGCACAAGCAGGCACCATCAGCGCTCAAAGGTTTTCTTTGTTGTTGCTCCCCCCGGAGCTCGAACGACAGAGACTGACAAGACCTGGACTCCCAGTCTTCCAACAGCCGATCCACAGTCCCAGAAAAGCTGAGACCCGTGGAGGCGACGTGAGATGTGGGACCGACCATCTTGGAAAGCCAGAGAAGTGCTTCCTGTGCAGCTCCCAAGACATCCTCGAAGCTGTGCATTGGGGATTGAGAAGCCCCAGCCCTGAGCAGCTTTTGCACCGAAGATCACCTCTCCACACCCACCGAGTGCTGCGTGGGGCCCTTTTGCGTTTTCCTGCTCGACGCGTTGTCCGGTCACTTGCCCGTTGGCTAGTTGCCTGTGTGACGACGAACCTTCGAATTTTCACTGCTGGTCTGGTTGCTCCAGACTGGCCCTTGCTCCCCTGAAAAGGAGCAGCCCATCAGACCTTGCTGGTCTGTTCCAGAAGCCATCTCCAATCCCTGCGTGGGTTGCATTTGCAAGGCCTGTTGACTCAGATTCGAGAACCGACACCGCCGACAGCGAGAGCCTTCGTGGGACAGTCCGTGTCCACCTCCTGGTCGCCGTCGATCCTTCCTGGTCCACTTGGCAGCGGAGACAGACTTCACGACATCACCTGATCGCAACCCGACATCGCCTGGTTCCTTCCTGGTTCCATCCTGGTCACTGGCTAGTGACCCAGACTCTGTCCTCTCTGCTTTCAGGTACTCTACATCTTCGATCCACCCTTGGATCCAACCGGACTCTCTCCTGGTCGCCTGCAGCATCTTTTCCTCCAGGCTCCATAGAACTCCACGACGAAACCTGACGCACTTTGACACCTATGCACCCGCTTCCTTTGGGTGAGGTAACGAGAGTACTCCGGTGCTCCTGTAGTGGTTTACACCTTTTAGTGTCCTAGTTTAAAGTGATTAAGTTCTAGTCCAGTCGGAAGTCTCCCAAAACAGTAACTTTCTAACTTTTACGCACCATTGACTTCTATTGGTAAACGCGTGTGCCTATAGACACTGCACCTGCATCCTGTGGGCCTCCCCTGACCTAACCTTCGTTAGTCCAGTGTAGCCCCAGCGATTCCCAAGGCCCTGGGCCTTACCATTGTTCGTGACGTGGTTCTTATACCACTATTTTAGTATATGGTTTGAGTGGCCACCAGAGCCTATCCATATTTGTGCAACTTTTGTATGTTATATGCAGTTCTTTGTTTAACGCTTGTGCTCCTGTCCTCATGAAGAGTACAGGGGATTATTCTAGTAATAAATACATATATTTTATAATATATAACTTTTGTGGTGTCCTTTCATTTGATGTTAAAAGGATGGCATATGGTAAAACAGCTGGCTTTACATGCCCTCTTGAGTTTAGCCTAAGACTGCTTTTGTCCATGCTACCAATAGGATAACTGGTCTATAAGGTTGACTTACAACCAATCACCATAAGGGTCGTTTGGACTGGTGCAAGGTGCTCACTAGAATAGTGATCATCATATACCCGGCCAACTTCTCACATCCAACATACCAAAAATTAAATGTCCACACAATCCACTTCATGACCCATCATACCACCATCCAGTCAACATCATGTGTCCTCCTATGTACAATCTTTACTTCCTTACGAAGTAAGGTCCACATTTGTTGCATCACTTCTTCCCTTGTGTTTGTAGCCACCCTATGGTATACTATTTTTTGTTCTTGTTAATCTTAAGTGCAAGGGCTACCTTACACTGTTCCCTTCTCATTTCTGATAGAGTCGTAGCTGAAACTGTGTAAACATGTTTGGAGTCTACAGTGTCCTAATGAACAGAGAACACTACCATCCCTTATAAGCATGTCTCGCCATACACCGACTCTTCTGTACACTTGAGCTAAAAAATATCCATTGCATTTTGAGTCCCCTTTTGTCTCCTGTGTTCCATATACCAGTGTTCCCACACATTTACCAATTCTATGGTGTATTTCAGAACAACGTGGTAGTTTGGTGGTAAGCCCCCATTTTGCACTTTTCTAAAACTTTTTCAGCTCTCATCTACCATCCCTGATTTATGTTATAAGAACTATATACGGGGAGTAAGGTTGTGCCCTTGCTCCCGAAGTCTGTCCATCGTTGTTGTGATCTAGGCTGCCATTTTGAGTCGGCTGGAATATTGTAACTCCCTTTTTCTAGGCTTGGCTACAGGCCTTATGAAAAAGCTGCAAAGGGTCAAAAATGCTGCGGCCCAGCTGACATTTGGGCTCGCGCGTTTTTCTTCTACCTCAAATTCACTGATCTCCCTCCACTGGCTGCTTGTGGAGGAAAGAATAGTCTTCGTTGTTCTGCCCTGTCTTTAAAGCTGCACATCACATGGGACCCTGTTATTTGAGGAAGAAATGAACGAACTATGCACCAGCTTGCTCGCCATGTTCATGGGAGGAGGCTTTTCTCCTTGGTATTCCAAGAGTCAAGTGACCTTGTTCCGGCCGGAAAGACGTGTTCAATGATGGCAGCTAAACTCTGGAACAATCTCCCTATGACTGTCCGCACAATTCCTTCACTGTTGTACTTTAGGAAAGGCTTGAAGACCTGGCCTTTCAGAGGCTAATCCATCTTTGCTCCTGAGTTTGCTGTACTCCACCAGCTGTGCCAGGCGCTGGGACACCTGAATCGGTATTTGGATACTTTATAAATGATATAACATAGCATACCAACATAGTCTTCATGGAACACCCAGCAGTGGATGATTCCACGTTTCTTATTTTAAATTGGTTACATTGTATCACAAAGTCCACTATAATGATTTGTTGTAATGCTTTTTTACTGCCTCAAGGCAGTCCTAAATTGACGAAACGTGTCATAACGTGTAGTGTTAATTCCGTAATACTATTTGCGCAAGATACCCGGTCTGGTGCAGCGTAGGTTGTTAGATGTCCTTTTACGATTGTCCTGAAGCTGGCGACACACCCAATGTGGTTGAGTGTTTGTTGAAAGACAACTAATTCTATGTTACATGATGTACCGTACCAGTGGAGTTCCAAGATTCCCAAAAGTGTCATATTGCACTGAAGTGTGTAGGTTTGATTGAAACCCATCTTGTTAAGGTTTTCAAGAGTTGCAGTATGGGAGTGGTTGAAAGACACCTATGCCTCTCACGTTTTACAGAAAATCAGCCAGGGAAGTGTATTTTCCCCATTGACCTATATTGAGGCTGAGACATGTTTAGGCAGGAGCCAAATAAATAAAAGTTAGTTTGGCTTCAAAAATTGCGAGTCTTTTGTCTGAATTGTGTGTGTAGTTGTGTGTGTGTTGGATTGTGCGGTCGAAAGACCCCAATCACTGCAATACTTAACAGAAAATACAGTGTATGTGCCGCTGACAGACGGCCAAGGCAAAGAGTTATGAGAATGTTGGTTAGAGCATTGTTGTTTGTATTTTTTTCATTTTCATTGGGTCATGTTGGTCTGGCCTACCGCCATGGTCTGTTGGTGGAGTAGCATATGATTATGTGTTTTCAATGTTTGTGTTGTGTAAAGGGAGTGATGATAGGAATATTAATGCCTGTGCAGGTATAGCTCATTGTGATTTCTGGCAGTGCCCCAGGTTTTAGGAAGATGTTTGATCTGGTTTCTATTTTCTTTTCTGGTTATCTTTATCTGTCGTAAGGAACGGTTTGGAAGTTTGCATGCTTCCTCTGGTTTCTATTTTGTGGTTCCGTTATCTTGGTCTGTGTTGGACAGGCCACATGAAGGGCCGCTCTCCCCCGGCCCAACCAGGCCCGAGCCCGGTCACGCAAGTACCACACACCACCATTGCACGTCCTCCGTCCCCTCAGGGACCCCTGCCCTCGAGCATGTCGACCTCGTGGGTCCGATCCACTGCCGGCCCACGCGCCCATCCTGGGGCGCCATCTTGGACACTCCACCACGAGGCCGCCTGGCCCCCGATCGACCTCAACCCTGGGCCTGGCCCGGCCTCAGACATCCCGGCACCACCATCCACCCAGGAGGTGAGCGGGCTACTTGGCAAGTCAATGGGAGAAAGAGGTGTCGATGGCTCTCCCCCGCCAAGTGCCGCTCGCCCATCGCCTCCCCGGGCGCTAGCTCCACCCCCCTGCTGGGTGTCTGGACTCCCTCATCCCGGACCTCCCGACCTCCAAGTGCGAGGGTCCGGACATCAAAGCACACCAGCCCTATAACTGGGGCAGCTCCAGAGCAGGAAGGCAGTTGTATCTTGGAGTCGAGAGACGTAAAGAGGAACTCATCCTTGACGGACTACTGGCGCTGCCGTAGCTCTGTCTTGTGCACCATCGTCCTGCCTGTTGGCGCTGCCACAGCCTTCGCAACCTTCATATCCTTCATCGTCGTCGGGACCTGCTGGCGTGGCCACGGACCGTTGTAACCGTCATCTTCACCGGGACCTGCAGGCTCCGCCGCGGACCGTCATTTTTCCTTCGTCCATCTCGGGACCTGCTGGCTCCGCCGCGGCCCGATCATCTAGAACGCCGAGCTCGAGGATTGAGAGCTATTTTCCACTCATTGGTAACAAAGACTGTCCCGCTACCCCTTTCCTAAGCCAGAGACTAGAACCGAGGGGACCCCTGAGTCCAGACCTCCTTGTATCACATCATCGTAACCTAAGAATTGCATATAAAGTCTTGTTAACCTTCAACCTTGTGTGGTGTCCGTCTGTGGGGGGGAAGTTACTTACCTGTACAGTCGTTGGAGACGGCTCTCCCCGGAGACCTCTCCCCGTAGTCTCGGCCGACCCTCCCGGTCCGTCTAACATTGGTGGCCAGCGGCGCGATCCGAATCACCGCATAAACGTACAGAAAGTAGCTCACCCCACGACGAAATCACAATGACAACCAAAGAAAGCGGATCAACCGAGAAGTTCCAAATGGAGAAACTGGAGGAGTACAGCCATCGTGAATTAAAACAATTCTGCATCGAACTGGGTATCGCTACCACCGGACTAAGCACCAAAGACGATTTTAAGCATGCCCTAGAATCTTGGGCAGAGACCGGGGCTGCCGGAACCCCCGATCAAAGCACCGCAGAAAAAACCACCACGGCCCCTGAAGGGCAAAGAACGGGTCTCTCGCAAGACGAGATCCAGGAAAGAGAAAGAACCCGACTACACGAGCTAGAAATGGCCCGACTCAAGATGGACGTTGAACTCAAGTTGGCCGAACAAAAAATCAACTTAGAGCACCTGCGTCTCCGAGAGGAAAGAGAGGAGAAACAGAGACAAAGGGAGCTCGAGGAAAAGAAACTGGCGTACGAACACGAACGGAACCTAGCCGAGATCAACCTGCGCAAACAGAATAAAGAAGTAGGGGTGCCCGAGCGACCCCACACCTCAGGGGCCACAGACAAAAAGGTACACATCCCCAAGGATGTTGTCCGAGAATATTTCCGAGAGGACGACATCCAGCAATGGTTTAAGGCCTATGAAATCGCTATGACTGCACACCGGATCGATAGAAGCGACTGGGGAGCCGGTCTATGGGGGAGATTCCTCAATGAGGGCCGCGATACCCTGCTACAGCTCCCGGACCACCAGATGACCTCCTATGACCATATGAAAGCGGCACTCCTCACCCGCTATGGCCTCACACCCGAGATGTACCGTCAGAGGTTCCGAGACTGCACCCGCATCCCGGGTACAACTTGGGTGGACTATGTAACGTACTTTAGCCGAGCCTTCGAGGGCTGGATCAGAGGAAGCAACGTCACGACCTACGAACAACTGTTCAATCTGATGGTATGGGAGCATCTGTCGAACAATTGCTTCATTGAGCTCCGCCAGCACCTCCTCGACAGTAAGTTAACGGATCCCCGGCAGCTCGCGGCCGAAGCTGACCGGTGGGAGATCACCAGAGTGGGCCGGAATGGGTCCTACGAACAGAACCGGAACAACAATGGTCAGCACCGACCAAGAGGAGGAGGAGGGGGCCAAGGACGAGGAAGAGACAACGCTCCGGTCGCCCCCACTACCAGCACCACCCCCCCGGCCAACCGGGGCGGCACCCCGGCGCGACCGGGGTACAGAGCCAATGTCACGTGTCACCGATGCCAACGAGTAGGCCACTATGCAAACGACCCAAACTGCCCGCAATACCAGAGCCCAAGACCCCGCCAAGTGGCCGCTGCGGCCCTAGGGGAGGAACAGATCTCCGAGGAACAGGAAGAATACGAACAAGAGCATCAAGAGTGGGAGCCAGCCGCCATGGCTCTAGCATGCTTAGGGGGGAAAGACATGGTCCCGCGGGTCCCCCTACCCGCTAACACCCAGAAGTACAGCCAATGGGTGAGCATCAATGGACGCCGGGCCGAAGCCCTTCGTGACACCGGGGCCAGCGTAACAGCCGTCCGCTGTCACCTGGTGACCCCAGAACAGTATCTACCGAACATTCTCTGCCCTGTACGATCAGCCGATAACTCGGAAAGTCTGTGTCGGATGGCCTGCGTCCCTTTCGAATGGGGAGGGGTCTCCGGCATGTTGAAAGTAACAGTCCGAGACGATGCCCCCGTAGACTGCCTCCTTGGAAATGACCTCGAAAGCTCTCCGTGGGCCGCCGTGGAGCGAAGAGAACACCTAGGAATGTTAGGCGTCCCGGACTGGGCGTGCGTCACCACCCGGTCCATGGCCGCCCGTGCCAACCACCGCCCAGAAGAACCCGAATGGCCGGCGCCACCGCCTCCGGTCGCCCCCGCCGAAACCACCGACCATGACATCCCCCCCGAACCAGCTCAACCTTCCGACCTCGCTAACCTCGACCAGTGGCCTCAAGAGGGGGGGCCCACGCAAGAACAATTTCGCCAAGAACAGAAGACCTGTCCCTCCCTCGAGGGACTCCGCCAGCAAGCGCTCGCCCAGAGCGCAGGGGATACCTCCGGAACTCATTGGGTCTACTGGGACAATGATCTGCTGTACAGCGAGCAAAGAATCGCCGAGCTGGGGGCCAACCGAGTATTAGTGGTACCCCTCCGTTTTAGAGACTTCCTGCTAAACCTGGCCCTCGATGTCCCCCTAGCAGGACACCTGGGACAAGATAAAACCTACAGTCGCCTAGTGACCCACTTCTTCTGGCCCAAAATGAGGAACGATGTGCACCAGCATTGCCGATCTTGGCCCACGTGCCAAGCCAGTGGGAAGAGCGGCCGCAAACTAAAGGCCCCCCTGCAACCGTTTCCTGTGGTCACTACCCCATTTGAGAGGGTCGGAATAGACATTGTGGGGCCCCTGGACCCGCGCACAAAACAAGGCCATCGATTCATCTTGGTGCTAGTGGACCACGCCACCCGCTACCCTGAGGCTGTTCCTCTGCGGACTGTGACAGCCCCGGTAGTCGGCCGGGCTCTGATGGGGATCTTCTCCCGGGTGGGCTTCCCCCGAGAAGTCGTCAGCGACAGAGGCACGAACTTTATTTCTAAATACATGAAATCCCTCTGGCAACAGTGCGGGGTCACCTACCGATTCACGACCCCCTATCACCCTCAAGGGAACGGACTTGTTGAGCGGTTCAACCGCACGCTAAAGGGGATGATCGGGGGGTTGGAAGAGCCCCTCCGTCGCCAGTGGGATGTGCTGCTGCCGTGCCTCCTCTTCGCCTATCGGGAGGTCCCTCAGAAATCCCTGGGCTTCAGCCCGTTTGAACTGCTATATGGACACCCAGTGCGGGGACCACTCAGCCTAGTCAAAGAAGGCTGGGAGATGCCCCGCTAAAAAACCCTCCAGATGTCTTCCGGTACCTCCTAACCCTCCGCAACCAGACCCGGCGGTTCAGGGAGCTGGCGAAAGCTAACCTAGAGGCCAGCCAAGAGGACATGAAAAAGTGGTATGACCGGAATGCCTCTTCCATTGAATTTGAACCTGGCCAACAGGTATGGGTGATGTCCCCCACCGAGCCATGCGCCCTGCAAGACAAATGGACTGGGCCCTTCAAAGTAGTCGAGCGCAAGGGCCCTGCCACCTATCTCATCGACATGGAATCGCCCCGGAACCCCCTCCGGGTCCTCCACGCTAACAGACTGAAGCCCCACTTTGTGCGCACAGAACTCAGCCTCCTGATGGCCACAGACAATGGGGCTGAAGAAGACTCCGAGCCCCTCCCTGACCTCCTACGGACTCGGGAGCAAGACGGCTCCGTGGATGGGGTCCGACTCTCGGAGGCCCTCACCAGAGAGCAACACCAGGAGTGTCGAGTCCTCCTGTCACGATTCGCCAGCCTATTCTCCCTCACCCCAGGTGTCACTTCCTGGTGTGTGCACGATGTGGACACGGGGGACAGCCCCCCTATCCGCCACCGGGCCTACCGCGTGCCAGATCGGGTACGGGCCTGCATCCAGGAAGAAGTAGCCAAGATGCTCGCGCTCGGGGTCATCGAGCCCTCAGACAGCCCATGGGCCAGCCCGGTCGTACTGGTCCCCAAAGCAGCTGCCCCCGGCACCACACCAGAACTCCGGTTCTGCGTTGACTACCGGGGCTTGAATGCGGTCACCAGAACAGACGCACATCCCATCCCCCGGGCAGATGAACTAATCGACCGCATGGGAGCTGCCCGCTACCTCAGTATCTTCGACCTGACGGCGGGCTACTGGCAAATCGGCCTCACACCCCGGGCGCAAGAACGCTCTGCCTTTTCCACCCCCGATGGCCATTACCATTTCACAGTCATGCCCTTCGGCATGAAGAATGCCCCAGCAACATTCCAACGGCTCGTCAATCAGGTCCTGGCGGGGCTCGAAGAATTCAGCGCCGCCTACCTAGACGACATCGCTGTATACAGCCACCATTGGTCCGAACACCTCCACCACCTCCGAGCAGTGCTGCAAGCCCTTCAGCGAGCTGGCCTCACGATCAAGGCCAGCAAGTGTCAAATTGGGCAAGGGTCTGTAACCTACCTCGGGCACCAGGTGGGAAGCGGCCTGGTGGCCCCTCTGCAGCTAAAAATTGCCGCCATCCAATCCTGGCAGCCCCCCATCACCCAGACCGAAGTACGAGCCTTCCTGGGCCTCACGGGCTATTACCGAAGGTTTGTGAAAGACTATGGTACGATGGTGGGGCCCCTCACAGAACTCACGTCAAAGAATCAGCCCAAGAAAGTCAACTGGACCCCCGAGTGTCAAGCTTCATTTGAACAATTGAAAGCCGCCATGTGTTCCGCCCCTGTGCTCCAGGCCCCCGACTACAGCCGGGAGTTCGTCGTCCAGACGGATGCCTCCGACCATGGCATTGGGGCAGTCCTGTCTCAAGTGAACGCCGAAGGCCTTGATCAACCGGTGGCCTTCATCAGCCGGCGACTCCTACCACGGGAACAACGCTGGAGCACCATAGAGAGGGAGGCCTTCGCTGTAGTCTGGGCCCTCAAGAAACTCCGGCCCTACCTTTTTGGCACCCACTTCCGGGTGCAGACCGACCACCGACCCCTGCAGTGGCTGATGCAGATGCGGGGGGAAAACCCGAAGTTACTACGCTGGTCCATCTCCCTGCAGGGTATGGACTTCACAGTTGAACACCGGCCTGGGCCAGATCACGCCAACGCGGATGGCCTGTCCCGATTCTTCCGCCTCGACGAGGAGAGTCCCCAAGAGGATGGGTAACTCTCCCCGCCTTCAGCTGGGGGGGACGCATGTTGGACAGGCCACATGAAGGGCCGCTCTCCCCCGGCCCAACCAGGCCCGAGCCCGGTCACGCAAGTACCACACACCACCATTGCACGTCCTCCGTCCCCTCAGGGACCCCTGCCCTCGAGCATGTCGACCTCGTGGGTCCGATCCACTGCCGGCCCACGCGCCCATCCTGGGGCGCCATCTTGGACACTCCACCACGAGGCCGCCTGGCCCCCGATCGACCTCAACCCTGGGCCTGGCCCGGCCTCAGACATCCCGGCACCACCATCCACCCAGGAGGTGAGCGGGCTACTTGGCAAGTCAATGGGAGAAAGAGGTGTCGATGGCTCTCCCCCGCCAAGTGCCGCTCGCCCATCGCCTCCCCGGGCGCTAGCTCCACCCCCCTGCTGGGTGTCTGGACTCCCTCATCCCGGACCTCCCGACCTCCAAGTGCGAGGGTCCGGACATCAAAGCACACCAGCCCTATAACTGGGGCAGCTCCAGAGCAGGAAGGCAGTTGTATCTTGGAGTCGAGAGACGTAAAGAGGAACTCATCCTTGACGGACTACTGGCGCTGCCGTAGCTCTGTCTTGTGCACCATCGTCCTGCCTGTTGGCGCTGCCACAGCCTTCGCAACCTTCATATCCTTCATCGTCGTCGGGACCTGCTGGCGTGGCCACGGACCGTTGTAACCGTCATCTTCACCGGGACCTGCAGGCTCCGCCGCGGACCGTCGTTTTTCCTTCGTCCATCTCGGGACCTGCTGGCTCCGCCGCGGCCCGATCATCTAGAACGCCGAGCTCGAGGATTGAGAGCTATTTTCCACTCATTGGTAACAAAGACTGTCCCGCTACCCCTTTCCTAAGCCAGAGACTAGAACCGAGGGGACCCCTGAGTCCAGACCTCCTTGTATCACATCATCGTAACCTAAGAATTGCATATAAAGTCTTGTTAACCTTCAACCTTGTGTGGTGTCCGTCTGTGGGGGGGAAGTTACTTACCTGTACAGTCGTTGGAGACGGCTCTCCCCGGAGACCTCTCCCCGTAGTCTCGGCCGACCCTCCCGGTCCGTCTAACAGTCTGGGTTTTACTCGTGTTTCTTTATTACTTTTCTAAGGAGACAGGTGGGTGGAGCTCAGTTTGCCAGGTTTCCTAATGACGTAATCAAGTGCTGGATTAGCCAGTCGCATGTTTTCAGTCCGCAGCAGGCCGGCATGGTGGCGTTTCCACCTTCATAAATCACCTTAGTAACATATTCCTAAAAACCGCAGTATGTATATACCTTAAAACTTGCAATGGACTTCACTATGTATGTATGTATGTATGCTTGAATGTGGTATCGCTAGCATGATCCTAGCCAAAAGGTAGCGCAGCGCTGTACATAGTCAAAGCCCAGAATAAAGTCAGCGAGCAATAGGAGAGGTGGCTGGAGAGGAAACTGTTGATGAATTGTGATGTAGAGTTCTTTAAAGATGTGCTTCTTCAACTCATTCCTTAAAATGGAGCAGCGTATAGGCCATCTTGTAGGATACTGGGATGTTGTTTCAGATACTGTAGATGGAAAAGGCCTGCCGCTGTGTGTTTTTTTATTTATTACACTCTGTGGCTTCAGTGGGATTGCATGCTGTCTGTGGGTGTGTCGAGAGCCACCAGGGTTGGTGTACTTGTCTGCAAGAGAAGCTGAAGTGCTAGTTGTGATGGATGTGTAAATCCTGCAGCTGGCACTACAATCTCAATACCTAGCAGTTCTTAGTAATGCCTAATGATTAAAACAAATATAGTCAACTCTGTTTAGAACATATTGCTCTTACGTCGTGCCACTAGCACAAATGTCATAAATAGTGAGGGTTTTAATGCACATTAAGTGACGCCACAACCTGACTATGAACTGCTTGACATTTAAGGTCTTCATGATAATACCGCTAACACTATGAAGCATTCCAGTAAATCAACCTCACGGAATCTTCCATCAAACTTTGGTAACTTGCAGTACCCTGAAATGTGCAAGAAAAACATCATATACTGCATAACCCTGCATGGGACATCAACATCACTAAAGCAACCCAATGATGTTCAACTGATCACTTTCAATTGGCTCTATGGAGTAGCATTACATTCATCCACAAATCACTTCAAAGCCCTATCAGAGGTATATAAATTACAGTACATCGAGGATCAAGACCGTGTCCCTGCGGTCGAAACGCGTCATGGCAGGCACTAGCCTGTAATAGACTGATTTGCCACTGTTGAAATAAAGCCCTTGTTTGATTTTGTAAGATTTTGGCGTCTGGTGTTCCGTACCTGGATTGTCTCATCGGGAGAACGGTGGGCCAGGATCGTGATTTTTCAAATTACAATATAATGCAATATTTCCATAACACTTATTTGCAGGTGTGCAACGTGTAATATGCTATTTATAACAATTGTTTCTTGTAGGGAGCAGTGCTTAATTTGCAACAGTGGTTTCTGGTGCTCAGCACTGGCACTTAATCATCAACACCGGCACTTTTCACGATTACCAGTTAAGGACACATTCATTTATGGTAGGCATGGGGAGATTAAGTGATTTGCTCAGAATCACAGGATGTTGAACCTGGTTCCCCAGCTCCAAAGTCGCAGTTCTGGCCACTACGTCACATTGGTTCCCCACTTTCATGGTTACTAGTTGGTTCTGTTTTAGGCTGCACTAACAGGAGAAATGGGTTGGTGCACGCTGCCTCCTGACAAGAGGCCTGGGGCATTTCTTTTTTTTTTTTAAATTGACCACTGGTAGGGAAAGGCTATGAATCACGCGGAGTGAAGCCTTGCATGTGTGATTTAAACAAAGATATTTAATCAGAAACCGAGCGCAAATCCTTTCATAGGCTTGTTGTGCGATGCAGCGATGATCACAAGTTTTATGGGCAGACCTCTTATTTGTTTTTACAGGAATAATTTCTGCTTGCCTCAAAATATGGACCTTAGGAGCTAGTCTTTGCTCACCATGTCCTCTCTTCAGAGAGTTTGAATGTCCTGGCAGCAGCCAGTTTGAAACCTACTTAAGCACAATACAGGAGAAAAAGTATGCTATATTATTATTTTTGTCAGGGAATATCAATAAATTCACTTGGTTGAAGGACAATGTGTTATTTTTTCTTCTTTTTAGATATTTTGCCCATTGAGTCTTTCAGGTGTAGACCTGAAAGGCCCTCCTGGTAGCAGTTGAGGCCTACTGTGAAGGCAAGAAGAATATTTGGCAGATGACATGTAGGACGTGAATACCTGTTCTATCCAGTCAGGGACCCTACAGATCCTACTTGGATCTGACCCTGCACTTAGCCAGTTTAATACACAAACACTACAAGCTCAGGGTCTCCTGTAAATGAAATCAGCTCTTTCAGGTCTATTAGTGAGTTCGTCAACATGGGCCTTTGACCACACACTATGTTCCATTTACTATAAAGTGGTTCTTAAGAATCATACCATCTTCGTCCACAACATGTTGAGTGGGATTCACCTGAAGGATACCTTTCCAGCCATGTTTTTCCTATGCTCGCTTGCCTCTTTCAGCTGAGGAAACCAAAACTCCCTTGATGCCAAATGCAACATACATTTTTACTTGGTAGAACTTGGGCTAAGGATCATGTAGACCAATTTTTGTGATCTTGGGAGGCAGCAGCGTTACAACCGAGTTGAGCATCTTTGATTAGAAAAAAAACTCATGCCCACAATGCCAATTCCAGTGTAGTGGACCGATTAGCAATTTTGTTTTATGTACTTAAGGCAAACCCTCAAAGTAAAGCTATTTTGAAGTGATGTCAATCTTCAGACTTGGAGCATCACGTAGAGTAAGACGTCCACCAGCAGTTTTCCTATGATTACTTAATCAATAATTTGTAAAGCACCCTGCATACCCGCGAGGGTCTCAAGGCACTGCGGGGGGATGTTTATTCAGTAACAAATTACAAGTTAAGTACAGGAGATGTTAGAGCTAAGGATGGCTGCATCTACTGACACATCAGTATTCTAAGCCATAGCCCAAGCATTCCAAAAGAGATAATACTTACAATACAATCACAAGTGAAATTGAAGATTCTGCAAATAACATATAAAGCAGGTGCATAAACAAAATATGACTGAAAGACATGAAACCCTAAACACCACCTATCTCCTCCTTTAATGAGAATAAAAGAGAGAGGAAAAGAAAATGGGTTGACATGTTATCTAATCAATAAATCTACTGGGGATCCTCTTGATTCTTGAACTTTTTCTAACAGCGGAATCATTATGAACATTAAGTTGATCATGAAGATGAATGTCATTTCTTTTATTCTTGGCCAAACGACCAACATTCCACCATTGACCATTGTCCAGCTTAACAGCATGACCTCTGATATTGACAATGCGTGCAGGATCTTTGAACTTCAATTTCCCTTTTTGTAAAAACAAGGGATCCCTAACACACATCCAATCACCAATGTTAAAATTGATTTCCTTTTTACATGTAGGAAATTTTAATTTTTCACATCTAAAGCGACCGGTTTCTTCACTTAATTTTAGCTTTAATAGATTCATTCTTAACATTATATCCTTTGTCTAAAGCTTCTATTTTCCAAAATGGATTGAGAGTAGAAACAATACTTCTTCCCCTCATTAGTTCAAAGGGAACAGAACCAGACACAGAATGAGGGGTAGTTCTCTACGCCCAAACATCTCTAATGGCAGTTTCACAGTCTACTTTTGCCTTTATCGCGCTTTGAATACATTCTACTAAGACTCTGTTGAATCTTTCAACTTTACAATTGGCTTGAGGAAAATAGAGAGGGGTGTGAAGACGTTTAACACCTATCTTTGTTAGAAACTCTTGCATACACAACAAAGTAAACTGAACCCTATTGTCAGTCAGTTTTTCTTCAGGAACTCCCTCTCTGCTAAACACATCTTGGAGAAAGCGAACAACAGATTTGGTATTGGGTTCAGAAACACCCCTGACTTCCACCCACCTGGATAAATGATCAATTAAAACAATGACCTACTTCATACAATTGGGAAGAACATGAAATGGACCTAGAAAATCCACAGCAACCCTTTGCCATACATTGTTAGGAGCCATAGTGAGTTTGGGAGCAGGAGAAGAGGTAGACATGTTTATCGCTGTACAAACACTGAGTACATTAATTAACCAAAACTTCCACCTCAAGATCAACAGAAGGCCACCAGAAATCATTGCGGATTCTTCGTTTTGTAGCAGTCATTCCCAAATGACCAAAGTGTGCAGTCTCCAAAATTAGTTTTCTGAAGCAAGAAGGAGGAATTAGTTTTCCATCTCTAACTAATAATTTGCTTTCAATAGATAATTTGTTGCAATTTTACAAAAAGGCTGTAATACAGGATCAATAGACTTTTCTTTGGGCTATCCTTTTACAACAAAACTCATGACCTTAACACTGAGTCATTTTCCAAGGCTGTACACCAATCTTCCATATTTGCACAAATTACCGTGTCATCAATAGACGCAATAATGCATTCTTCGATTGTCCTCTTCCTCTCGCTCGTTGAATTTGCCATCTTGGACAGGAAGTCTGGACAAGAAGTCAGCTTTGACTTCCTTGCCACCAGCTACATATTGTATAGTGAAATTGAATTCTAGCAGCTTGGTTGCAAGTCTGGCCAACCTGGCAGTAGCTTTCTTAATCTTGTTTCCAGACAGAATATCTACTAATGGCTTGTGGTCCGTTCTAAGCCAAAATGTCCTGCCCCACAAATAAGGTTTGAACTTCTCTACTCCCCACACACATGCTAGCATTTCTTATTTCGATAACAGAATACCTTAATTCCACATAGTTCATCCTCCTTGAAGCAAAGCCAATGGTAACTTCATTGTTGCCTATCATCTGTGACAACACAGCACCCATGCCATACTCGCTGGCGTAAATAGTGATATAAGTATCGCAACCTTCCACATATACCTGAAGAGCGGGAGCCGGAGGTTTACTATCTTTGATAATTTGAAAATGGTCCTGACAAGTGGATGTCCAAACAAATTCAGAATCCTTTTTTAATAATCCTCTAAAACTTTCAGTAAGACTTGCCAAATTCTTAATAAACTTTGAATAAAATTCACATAAACCAATGAAAGAACGAAGTTGCTCTTTATCAGTAGAATATGGTGCACTGACAATACCATTGACATTACTTGGCTTGGATTTAACACCATCATTGGAGAGAACATGTCCCAAATATTCGATCTCATTAACTGCAAAAATGCATTTGTCCTACCTGACAGTGATTGTTTTGTAAAATTGTGAGGACTTGATCAATCACTTTGTTATGTTCCTCTTTTGACAAAGTATGAATTAAAATGTTGTCTTGAAAAACAACAACAGTAGGTATTCCTCTAAAAATATGGCTCATCACTTTTTGAAATTCGGACTCAGCAGACGTCAGTCCAAATAACTTTCTGCGAAACTGGAATGTACCATCAGGTGTAACAAACGTTGTTAAATGTCTGGAAGATTCATCCAGTTCCACCTGATGGTAAGCTGCTTGTAGATCCAATTTGGAAAACCATTTGGACCGCCCTACTGCTGTGATCAAGTCCTCAATACGAGGAAAAGGAATATTTTCTACCCAAATTATGTTGTTAATTGAGCGCAAGTCTACACATCTTAACTCACCATTCTTCTTCTTAGCAAGAGCAATGGGAGAAAGCCAAAGCGTGGCATCCACTTTCTCTATGATTCCATCATCTTGCATGTTTTTTAACATTTGAGTTAATTCACTCCTTACACTGTGGGGAACATTGCGTAGTCTATGCTTTACTGGAGACACACCTTCCTTGACTTTTAAAACATGGGTAAGATTTTTGATCAAGCCAATCCTATCACAAACACATCTTTACATTTCTCTTTCCAAGAGATGTGATCAGAAACAGAATTGTTAAGAGAAACAAGGTGTTTGTGGCAGAGTTTAATGATCATGTCGAATTCAGCTTGATTCCACCAACCCAGGACATTAATTCCTTTATAGGCTACATACATTTTTCCATCGATGGTTTAAGTTTCAAACGTAACTTTACCACAAAAATATCCAGCTAAATCAATTTTGCTACCTTCAAAGGCCGTGGTTACAACATCGGGAGTTAACAAAACTTTATGTGCCCAGTTTTGTTTGTACTTGTCGATAGAAATAATTGTAATTCTTGCTCCTGAGTCAATGAGGAGAAAAATATCAGCATTGTCAATGGTTATAGGTAGGGAGGGACTAAGGGATCAGTAATAACCTTATCAGATTGAACATTATTGATATCTACACAATTCACAGCTAACATTAACTTTTCGATTTTTTTTTTCTACTAACACTTGTTCACTATCAGTCTCACTGTCTTGAACATACCAAACTAGAATACATCTGCCTCCTCTACCAACATTGCCAAAATGGCCAATCTTTTTACATTTCCAGCATTCTTGTGCCGCAGCTGGACAACTTATAAAATTAGAGACATGCAAATTTGAACCACATCTAAAACATTGGATTTTACAGCGTCCATAATATACCCCTCTACCACCTCTAATGCTGGCAAGGAGTAGCTTTTAGGTTTACCGGAAGTAGAGTCTGGAATGTGTGAGGTTTTAGAAGAAGAATTAACAACACTGGTAGTAGGTGATGGTTGAATCTCGAATTGTTTTGCGTCGAGTTCTGAAGTTTCGATACTCTTCGCTAAATCAATAGCCTCATCCAATGAAGGATTCTTACAAGATAATAATCTTTGTTGAATCTTCTTTGAGTAACAACTGGATACCAATTGGTCCCTAATTAGTTGTGAAGTGAAGTGTTCAAAATCACAATAACCAGCGAGCACTTTCAGAGCAGTTATGTAAGTATCAATGGACTCGTTGGGACCTTGAATACGAGTGAAAAATTAGTGTCGATGAACTACGAGATTAACTTTCCCTTCAAAGTAAATGGACAATTTCTTTACAGCTAGCTAAAATTGGTCAAGATCACCCACATCTTGACCTAAATACACAGGTAGATGATTGAAAACATTCTGCCCCTCCACACCTAAATAATAGTACACAAACTACGTTTTCTTTCAGGTCTGAACTTTGACCCATCAATGGCACCTAGGTAAGCCTCAAATGATCTATACCAAAGGCGCCATTTAAGAGGAGGTTGTCCAGGTTCTTGTAGAAAAAGTGCAGGAGGTGTAACAGATTGCATTATGATTGGAGAGAAAAGAAGAAAAGGAAGAAAGAACAAGCATTTACAATGCAATAGGTCTCGCAGTTGTTAGAGTTTGAGCTATTGGCATTGTAAATGGCAATGTCTTTTATTTATGTGTTGGTTTTTAAAACATAAATAAAAGGCATTGTCATTTACAATGCCAATAGGTTAAACTCTCGCAAATGCGAGACCTATTGCATTGCAAATGCTTTTTTTTATGTAGTTGTCTGTGAACTTCCACTTGCAAGTCATGGAACACGCCCAGGTCAAGCAGAATCTGTGGTGTTTCTAGACAACTGAAACAGCCAATTGTTTTAAGGCCATTTCTTGCAGGGGCTTCATAAAAAACAACCACGAGGACTGACAGGGGAGACCCCTCAGCAATCCTGCATATTAATGTTTTAGGAGAAAAGATAGTTGCAAAAAAATACTAGGCGTGACCGTCTGGAGAAGATTGGACAAAACCAAAGAAAAACAGCAGTCTTTTCCACGTTTGGGGTGTCTTTAAAGCCCTAGCCTAGCAACATTTTAACTGCACTCTGCATCTGCACTCTAAATCTGCACTCTGCACTCTGAATCTGCACTCTGCACTCTGAATCTTGAATCTGCACTCTGCACTCTGAATCTTGAATCTGCACTCTGCACTTTGAATCTTGAATCTGCACTCTGAATCTTGAATCTGCACTCTGCACTCTGAATCTTGAATCTGCACTCTGCACTCTGAATCTTGAATCTGCACTCTGCACTCTGAATCTTGAATCTGCACTCTGCACTCTGAATCTTGAATCTGCACTCTGAATCTGCACTCTGCACTCTGAATCTTGAATCTGCACTCTGCACTCTGAATCTTGAATCTGCACTCTGCCCTCTGCATCTTGAATCTACACTCTGAATCTGCACTCTACACTCTGAATCTGCACTCTGAATCTGCACTCTGAATCTGCACTCTGAATCTGCTCTCTGAATCTGCACTCTGAATCTGCACTCTGAATCTGCACTCTGAATCTGCACTCTGAATCTGCACTCTACAGTCTGAATCTGCACTCTGAATCTGCACTCTACACTCTGAATCTGCACTCTGAATCTGCACTCTACACTCTGAATCTGCACTCTGAATCTGCACTCTGAATCTGCACTCTGAATCTGCACTCTGAATCTGCACTCTACACTCTGAATCTGCACTCTGAATCTGCACTCTGAATCTGCACTCTACACTCTGAATCTGCACTCTGCACTCTGAATCTGCACTCTGAATCTGCACTCTGAATCTGCACTCTGAATCTGCACTCTGAATCTGCACTCTGCACTCTGAATCTGCACTCTGCACTCTGAACTCTGAATCTGCACTCTGCACTCTGAATCTGCACTCTGCACTCTGAATCTGCACTCTGCACTCTGAATCTGAACTCTGAATCTGCACTCTACACTCTGAATCTGCACTCTGAATCTGCACTCTACACTCTGAATCTGCACTCTGAATCTGCACTCTGAATCTGCCTCTGAATCTGCACTCTGAATCTGCACTCTGAATCTGCACTCTGAATCTGCACTCTGAATCTGCACTCTGAATCTGCACTCTGCACTCTACACTCTGAATCTGCACTCTGAATCTGCACTCTACACTCTGAATCTGCACTCTACACTCTGAATCTGCACTCTACACTCTGAATCTGCACTCTACACTCTGAATCTGCACTCTACACTCTGAATCTGCACTCTGAATCTGCACTCTGAATCTGCACTCTACACTCTGAATCTGCACTCTGAATCTGCACTCTGAATCTGCACTCTGAATCTGCACTCTGAATCTGCACTCTACACTCTGAATCTGCACTCTGAATCTGCACTCTACACTCTGAATCTGCACTCTGAATCTGCACTCTGCACTCTGAATCTGCACTCTGAATCTGCACTCTGAATCTGCACTCTGCACTCTGAATCTGCACTCTGCACTCTGCACTCTGAATCTGCACTCTGCACTCTGAATCTGCACTCTGAATCTGCACTCTGCACTCTGAATCTGCACTCTGCACTCTGAATCTGCACTCTGAATCTGCACTCTACACTCTGAATCTGCACTCTGAATCTGCACTCTACACTCTGAATCTGCACTCTGAATCTGCACTCTGCACTCTGCACTCTGCATCTGCACTCTGCATCTGCACTCTGCACCCTGCACTCTGAATCTGCACTCTGCACTCTGAATCTGCACTCTGAATCTGCACTCTGCACCCTGCACTCTGAATCTGCACCCTGCACTCTGCACCCTTCACTCTGAATCTGCACTCTGAATCTGCACTCTGCACTTTGCATCTGCACTCTGCATCTGCACTCTGAATCTGCGCTCTGCACTCTGAATCTGCACTCTGAATCTGCACTCTGCACCCTGCACTCTGCACTCTGAATCTGCACTCTGAATCTGCACTCTGAATCTGCACTCTGAATCTGCACTCTGAATCTGCACTCTGAATCTGCACTCTGAATCTGCACTATGCACTCTGCACCCTGCACTCTGAATCTGCACTCTGAATCTGCACTCTACAGTCTGAATCTGCACTCTGAAGCTGCACTCTACACTCTGAATCTGCACTCTGAATCTGCACTCTACACTCTGAATCTGCACTCTGAATCTGCACTCTGAATCTGCACTCTGAATCTGCACTCTACACTCTGCACTCTACACTCTGATTCTGCACTCTGAATCTGCACTCTGAATCTGCACTCTGAATCTGCACTCTGAATCTGCACTCTACACTCTGAATCTGCACTCTACACTCTGAATCTACACTCTGAATCTGCACTCTACACTCTGAATCTGCACTCTGAATCTGCACTCTGAATCTGCACTCTGAATCTGCACTCTGAATCTGCACTCTGAATCTGCACTCTGAATCTGCACTCTACACTCTGAATCTGCACTCTGAATCTGCACTCTACACTCTGAATCTGCACTCTGAATCTGCACTCTGAATCTGCACTCTACACTCTGAATCTGCACTCTGAATCTGCACTCTGAATCTGCACTCTGAATCTGCACTCTGAATCTGCACTCTGAATCTGCACTCTGCACTCTACACTCTGCACTCTACACTCTGAATCTGCACTCTGAATCTGCACTCTGCACTCTACACTCTGAATCTGCACTCTACACTCTGAATCTGCACTCTGCACTCTGAATCTGCACTCTGCACTCTGAATCTGCACTCTGCACTTTGCATCTGCACTCTGAATCTGCACTCTGCATCTGCACTCTGCACTCTGCATCTGCACTCTGAATCTGCACTCTGCACTCTGAATCTGCACTCTGAATCTGCACTCTGCACCCTGCACTCTGAATCTGCACTCTGCACTTTGCACTCTGCACTCTGAATCTGCACTCTGAATCTGCACTCTGAATCTGCACTCTGAATCTGCACTCTGAATCTGCACTCTGAATCTGCACTCTGAATCTGCACTCTGAATCTGCACTCTGAATCTGCACTCTGCACTCTGAATCTGCACTCTGAATCTGCACTCTGAATCTGCACTCTGCACTCTGAATCTGCACTATGCACTCTGCACCCTGCACTCTGCACTCTGAATCTGCACTCTGAATCTGCACTCTACAGTCTGAATCTGCACTCTGAATCTGCACTCTACACTCTGAATCTGCACTCTACACTCTGAATCTGCACTCTGAATCTGCACTCTACACTCTGAATCTGCACTCTGAATCTGCACTCTGAATCTGCACTCTGAATCTGCACTCTGAATCTGCACTCTGAATCTGCACTCTGAATCTGCACTCTGCACTCTGAATCTGCACTCTGCACTCTGCACTCTGAATCTGCACTCTGCACTCTGCACTCTGCACTCTGAATCTGCACTCTGAATCTGCACTCTGCACTCTGAATCTGCACTCTGCACTCTGAATCTGCACTCTGAATCTGCACTCTACACTCTGAATCTGCACTCTGAATCTGCACTCTACACTCTGAATCTGCACTCTGAATCTGCACTCTACACTCTGAATCTGCACTCTGAATCTGCACTCTGAATCTGCACTCTGAATCTGCACTCTGAATCTGCACTCTGAATCTGCACTCTGAATCTGCACTCTGAATCTGCACTCTGCACTCTACACTCTGCACTCTACACTCTGCACTCTACACTCTGCACTCTACACTCTGAATCTGCACTCTACACTCTGAATCTGCACTCTACACTCTGAATCTGCACTCTACACTCTGAATCTGCACTCTACACTCTGAATCTGCACTCTGAATCTGCACTCTGCACTCTGAATCTGCACTCTGCACTCTGAATCTGCACTCTGAATCTGCACTCTGAATCTGCACTCTGAATCTGCACTCTGCACTCTGCATCTGCACTCTGCATCTGCACTCTGCACCCTGCACTCTGCACCCTGCACTCTGAATCTGCACTCTGCACTCTGAATCTGCACTCTGAATCTGCACTCTGCACTTTGCATCTGCACTCTGAATCTGCACTCTGCATCTGCACTCTGCATCTGCACTCTGCATCTGCACTCTGCATCTGCACTCTGCATCTGCACTCTGCATCTGCACTCTGAATCTGCACTCTGCACCCTGCACTCTGAATCTGCACTCTGAATCTGCACTCTGAATCTGCACTCTGAATCTGCACTCTGAATCTGCACTCTGAATCTGCACTCTGAATCTGCACTCTGAATCGGCACTCTGAATCGGCACTCTGAATCTGCACTCTGAATCTGCACTCTGCACTCTGAATCTGCACTCTGAATCTGCACTCTGCACTCTGAATCTGCACTCTGAATCTGCACTCTGAATCTGCACTATGCACTCTGAATCTGCACTCTGCACTCTGAATCTGCACTCTGCACTCTGAATCTGCACTCTGAATCTGCACTCTGAATCTGCACTCTGAATCTGCACTCTGAATCTGCACTCTGCACTCTGCACTCTGCACTCTGCACTCTGAATCTGCACTCTGAATCTGCACTCTGAATCTGCACTCTGCACTCTGCACCCTGCACTCTGCACCCTGCACTGAAATGAAATGAAATGAAAAATTGCATTTGTATAGCGCATAACCGCCCTGGGGCCTCGCAGCGCTCTGCACTCTGAATCTGCACTCTGAATCTGCACTCTGAATCTGCACTCTGAATCTGCACTCTGAATCTGCACTCTGAATCTGCACTCTGAATCTGCACTCTGAATCTGCACTCAACCTGCACTCGGCACCTGCACTCGGCACTCTGAATCTGCACTCGGCACTCTGAATCTGCACTCGGCACTCTGCACTCACAATCTGCACTCTGAATTGCAACTGCAAAGCTGTGGGGCGGATGTTCAACCAATGTCAAGACACGCACCGGGTTCCCAAAATTCTAAATCGGCAGCTCTCTGAGCTCCGGCCATTAAGCTACATCTCCTCCCAATGTATAAGGCTGTTAATCCTATGCCGTTTTCCCATTACTTTGATGTGTGTGACACTGTGTCATCTAGTGTCAACCGATCTGCCCATTTTAAGTCTGTTCAAGACTCCCACACACCAGTGTCAGTTTCAACTGACAGATTCGGTTGTTTGTTTTGGGGCAGGTGCCTTGGGCATTGCTTCTTCCTCTGCTTCATTAGTTCTCCAATTTGGTTGCTGTATAATGCCAATATTCATTAAAAATGTCACGTGTGATTGCAGCTCCCTGTGTCATTATTTCCTTTTGGCCGGACCTGGCTGTAATGCTTCCAAAATCCTGACTTGTAAGACTGTAACAAGAAAGAGGGGTGAAGAACAGAAGTAATGGGTTTCTGGTTGTCAGTGTTAGATCTTCACATTCTATGGGGAAAAAATACCGACCTTTCCAGGTCTTTATTTTGTAAAAAGGCAAGGCATAGGTACCTGGTTAAGAATTGCTTTAAAATCGCAGGGGATTCTTGGTTAGCTTGGCAATTCTGCCCCTGTCCGCTTTATTAAACATTCTGGGAAAGCTCTTAAACACTTCTGTAGTGTTTTCTTCTCGACTTTGATGTTTTTTAAAAGGGATCGTATTCTGCCTTTTTACTTGCTTTCTGCTTTCACATAAAAATATAACCGCCCTGGTCATATAACAATAGTGGCGGCCCCAGGAATACGCGATTGCGGAAGCCCAGGGTTAAAGGAGCATTTCCAAGTATGGGGGCCAAGAAGAGTTCTCTGTAAGTTGACATATTTCGGTAAAACAACATGGCCCACGCACGAGTGGCTTATCTTTTTTTTTTTTTTTTTACTTTGGATTCTAAGATCTGTATTCCAGTTTATTCAATTATAGAATCGTCCCAGAATCCAACGAATAATAGGACTGGGAAACGTTAGAGTTCTGAATCTGGAACATAACTTGGGCAGGATGTGGAGAGGTAGGTGTCAGGCTGGGACGACAACAGGAGGTACGGAATAGCACAGAACTCCTCCAATCGGAATTTTTTGTTGGCAATCGTTCAGAAAATCGTAAACTTCATAACTAACCTCGTCTCCATGATGCACAGATATTATTCTCCGCTGAACAGGGAAGATGGCTTTCCTAATCAAAGACTCCTTGCAGTGATGTCTTCTGAAATTCTGGTTCTAATAAACTCCCAGGCAGAAGGGAAGCGATTGTGACGTATAGGCTAGAAAAGTATGCAGCTTGCTCTATGTACACAATGCACTACAAACAATCCTTTTTGTAGAACTAAGAGTATAATTCATGCACAGAACAGGAAATACTCATCTCCAGGAAAAGCGCAGCTACAGCACTCACGTGACGCAGCGTAAGGTCACGTCAGAGACACTAATCACCAGAAAAGCATTTGAACAGACCGACCCTAAACCCCCCTCCCCCTAGCTACACGGGTGCACGGAACACGCTAAAAGAGCCCGGTGAGTTTGGGGGGGGGGGGGGTGGGGGGTGCGTGCGTGCGTGCGTCTGTCTGTGTGTGTGCCTGCCTGTGTGCCTGCGTGTGTGCCTGCCTGCATGTGTGCCTGCGTGTGTGCCTGTCTGTGTGTGCCTGCCTGTGCCTGCGTGTGTGCCTGCCTGTGCCTGCGTGTGCTTGTCTGTGTGTGTGCCTGCCTGTGCCTGCGTGTGCATGTGTGCATGTGTTGTGAACAGCCGGCCGGGATCGGAGCGCGTGACCTGATCCGATTCCGGCCGGCTGCGTGCGCGTGACAGTCTGTTGTCTCCTCTGCCTACTCCTTGAAAGGGAAATGACTGAAATGATCACAATAGATCGCTTTGCGACAGCAGGGGCTTTCGCCCCTGCATTCGCAGGCGCGACCTAAAAAAAATGAGGGGAGATATAAAATGAAGGTAAAAGAAGAGAGAGAAAAAAATTCGCTGTAGCAGTGATGTGCAGCTGTAAAACCAGTCTTAAGAATGGTTGATGATGTTCAACACGAAATAAAAAAAAATAATTAGGCGTGTTGATCGCTGAAGAGAACATGCAGTACTTTGAAGTTCCTGACGAGGTGCTGTGGCAAAACAGAACAGGGAAACTGTTCTTGCTTTCTATGGCAATGATGTAGACACAGCAGAAAAAGGAACTATGCAGCACTGACAAAGTTGTCCCAGAGAATCAATATGGAGTTGCTTGTGGTGTTGAAACTGCGAGGAATGACGCGCGTCGGAATACGCGCCGGTTGTCAGTTTTTATATAAAGGAAGACCAGCGCTAGAAATGCTGCATGTAAGAAGAAGAAGCAAAGGTATGAGTGTCCATCCGTGTACTTGATTACAGCAAAACTCAGCACTTTAAAAGGTGGCAGGCACAAGTGTAGCGTTGGTTGTCTTGACAGCAAGAGATACGCTGACGCAGGCGAAGAGCGAGCGGCATGCATGCGCACAACGTTGATTACCTTGACAACACTAGACGCGCTTGCCTTAACAACGCAAGATGCGCTTGAGCGAAAGACGAGCTGTTGGTGCCCAAAGTGCCAGAAAATCCCAACTATGCCCAATTACTCAAAGTTGTGCCACAAGTAGCAGCGAATACACTGAAAACCTGGGGAAAAGCAGCGCTTGAACGCACAGCATAAGAAAAGGCTGTGCCATTTGCCAAACAACAGTAAAGTCTCGAAGTTCATGAACAGAGTAAAAATATTCTGTAGCTCTCAGAAAAATTGGCAAACCAAAGCGCACGCGCACTGTACCTTAGAAAGTGGTGGAGATTAGGTTGTAGATCGCTGGGTAGTAGCGAGAAGAAGAAGAAAAATACAAAGATCCTATCCTCGTCGCCAAATTTGAAGTGATGTCAATCTTCAGACTTGGAGCATCGCGTAGAGTAAGACGTCCACCAGTAGTTTTCTTATGATTAGTAGTGGTTTATTCAGTAACAAATTACAAGTTCAGTACAGTAGATGTGAGGGCTAAGGATGGCTGCATCAACTGACACAGCAGTATTCTAAGCCATCGGCCAAGCATTCCAAAAGAGATAATACTTACAATACAAGCACAAGTGAAATTAAAGATTCTGCAAATAACATATAAAGTAGGCGCATAAACAAAATATGACTGAAAGACATGAAACCCTAAACACCACATATTTCTTCACCAAATCAAAAGGCGATGTACCTCTTCCAGCTCAGGGTTTCTCTCCTGTGCAGGAAGGACATTTTTGCATTCAGCCTGTTGTGACAGAGGCGGCCACCAAATAAAGCCAGTGGACATGATTGTGGAAGACCAGCGCTAAATAGGCTGGAGCTTCAGATAACATGTCCCCTGTTGGCTGCCCTGATGTTTCTGAAGGTGAAATTAGTGGCGGTACTGCCATAAGGAAAACCACTGTGCTCAACCTCTTTTGTTTTTTGTGCTGCTGTTTAATTACTTCTCACTTCCAAATCAGTCCTTTAGACTTCATTTTCTCTTCCAGCAGCTAAGTCCCCACCAGTCCCTAAAACATTAGATGAAAATAATTCACAGATTGCCTTTGGATTGCTGTTTAGGGTGCCAATCTGCCTCGGGATGGAAACATGTCTGTATGGATTCAAACTTATACCTGCGTCTGCAAAGCTGTGTCAAGCAGCTATAGAACAGATTGTGGTAATATCATTTTGCAAAACTTGATAATTGGTGAAAACTTACAGTGAAGGTATAAACATAACATTTTCTTTAAGTGCCTCCCAACTTATACAGTGCCCATTAATTTATCAACGTAAATGGTGTGCTTTAATATCAATAAGAGGAGGTTCAAATTAGTTTACTATATCAGTTGGTGGTGCTTGATAATGGTGATTCTACAATATTTGCTGCACAGGAATAAAAAACTAGGTATGGTGGACATTCTGGGCCTTATCTCAAAGGTCATTTGTCACGCCTGCCTTGATTTTCTCCAAGTTTCTGCAACTCTACACAATTATTATAGAACCTTTTAGAAAGGCCTTGTTTGTTGATTAATGACTTTTTTTTAAAGTTTGAATTTTATTGAAGAAAGGAAAGAAGTGGGGGAGGGGAGGAAAAAACAGAGCAATGGATATAGCATTGAAATGCATCGGAGTAAAATACAGCAATTAATTGATCAAGGGAAAAATACAAGCAATAATTCGAGGAGGCATATGAGTGAAGCATCAATGAGCATGAAAAACTGTAAAGCAGTGGTCAAAAATAACAAGCGAAATATATCATGCAAAATACAAGTAAGGCAGTAAAAAGGCAAAAGGGGGGAGGATTCATGGAGGTTTGCGTACTTCAACTACGTCGGGAGAGAGGGAAGGTCGTGATGGGGCAGAGGAAGACAGGTAGGTAACTAATGGTAGCCAAAGGAGGTCACGTTTGATTACCAAGGAAATAGGGGAAACGAAGTTAGTGTCCAGCCTATGATGGAAACAGACTGCATTCCACCAAGCGTCATAGGAAACGTTTGTGGCATCTTTCCAATTAGAAGTGATAGTATGAAATGCTACTGCTATGAAGAGATCCAGGAGTTGGTACTGGTGAGGAGATTGGGGTAGATGGGGGGAGAGGGAGCCCAAAAAGACATCAGCGGGAGAAAAAGGGATGAGGAAATGAAAAATCTTTTGCAATTGGATCCAAACTGAGTTCCAAAACCTAGATATAGGGGGGCAGTCAAACAGCATATGTTTCAGGGTTGATTAATGTCTTTAATTCATTAGTTTAGCAGATGCTTTGTCTTGTAAAAATGCATTGTTTTCTTTAAACGATTCAATCGTTTATTGGGATTATCAGGTCATAAATGTTTGCTTCTATCTATCTTGTGAAGACAGAATCCTCCAGGCCTTCCCAGCATCGCCATCTCTTGGCTTGTTTGCCGTATACGAAGGAGTCAACTGATCATTGATTGGCACAATTATGGCTACACAATTATGGGTCTGACTCATGGGGAGCATCACCCTATTGTGCTAATTGCAAAATGGTAAGTATGGCGTCACCTTTTTTACATTTTTTTTAGCTCTCTTGTTGAAGACCTACTGTGGGCAACAATAATATTTACAGCAAGTGTTTGTTCTGTACATTGCATACCACTCGTTCCCTTTCTTGCCATTGTCCTTTGCATACTTAATGTTCTTCCTTCCTCTTCTTGTGTTTGTTTCTCCCCTGGTGGATGGTTTATTTAACATTCTTTTGGTTGAGTGACGTGTATCCTTTTAGTCAGTGAACTACTTTTTCCTTTTGAGCACTCCATGTGAGTGCATTTGTATTCTTGTCTCCTTTATGTCCTGCTTAATAGTAAAAATCCCATGGTCTCACCCTAGCCCACCTACTGCTTCACACACCCCTTTAGCCCTGCTCAACTTTCTTTTTTTAAATTTCTTTTTTACATCACCCCCCTCCTACTCTGTTGCTTAACACCTTTCACTTCTCCCGTTGCTCATTGATGCTTACATCATCCCACCCCATGGCCACTACATCATTGCTCTCCCCTCCCTTTTTTCAACTTTTTTTCCCTTCTTTCCTTATTTGCTGTGGTAAACCTTTTAAATATTTCCAGGTCTCGGTTAATCAGTCCATGCTCTTTCTCAAAGAAACATGTTGTTTTCAATATGTGGGCTTCAGCCCACCCATCGGCTTACCATTTCCTTGCTCCATTGTCACTCTCATAACCTTTGTCCCTATTTGTCCATGGCATGCATGAACCATGCCTCTTGTGTTCTGCCCTCCCCCAGAGCATGGACCCAAGTAGTTGTGTCCATCCGCTGCTCCCATTTTAGGAGCTACTTTTTCCTTTGTGTTTGAGCACTCTAAACGTGTGCTCATGTTTTTACAAACTCAGTCTCCTCCTACCCAGGTTTCATTTCGAACGAAGCAGTTATTAGGAATCTGAGCACAAAGGCTGCATTTCCACATGAGTGCTCGTGTTTTTACAAGCTCGGTCTCCTCTCACCGAGGCTTAATTTCGAACTATGTATAAATTGTTGAACTGCACATCAGCGAAATAGCAAGCTGGTATTATGCATTTGACCACACCAAACAGAATATAAATATGAAAACTGCACAGTTGCCCATTTTGTAGGTATCGAGATTGTTTTAATTTCTCTTTTTATGCTTCCCTCTTGTTTCTCTTCATTCAGGCAAATGCAGGCAGGGTACATAAAGTGTATATCGCCACTAGACAAGGAGGATATTACCTAATCACCAGGATGTCAAAGGCTAATTATAGGTGACATTCGATGGGATAGTGCCCTTTGTTAGGATTTAGTGACTGCAAAGCAGTGGTGGATCCCTACACTAGGATCAGTGCTTGTGATGACCATCGGCATGTAGTTGGGCTGGGATCTGCACATTGGAGACTACTTTGTGTTTTTTTATATAAGGTTGTATTACAATTCTTCTTCCGCTCTTGTCGCTGCATAGAAACATTGCCTGAAAGACCCCGATTTCTTTTTTTGACCAATATCTTGATGTGGATAGTCAATAAATGCACTTCCAATTACTTTCATATACCATCAATAACTTGTTTTGCCATTCAGAGATGCGCATATTTTGTTTTGTTATTATTTTATTTATTTGGATGAGGGATTGGAGTTGGCTCGCAAGCATTAGTGATAGTCTGGCTCTCTTATGGACACCCTACTCATAGAAGCGTCACTGAGAGGATCTGGAAAACCCACAGTCTTCTCACTTACTGTCTCATATGATAATATGTATGCATATGGACTGATCAATTACTTACATACTAACTTTATTTGTTCTTTTTGAAGAGTACAAGTGAGTTATATTCATTTTATAAAGAGCAGCGCTGGCTTGAAATTAACAAATTTGAAGGGTGATTACTATATCACAATGCATCTGGACACACCCTCATATAACCACCCCTTTAGGAAGCTACAGAGAAATATTGTTGGCTAACCTGTTGCAGTACAACAATATCTGGAGCAGTAGGAAAATGCTGATAAGCACTAGTACTACTTAGTATTTATCTCCTGACCCAGATAACAGACTGGGCACACAGTTTTGGTTGTAAGCTGTGGCAAAAGTTAAGCAATCTGGATAAAATCAGGGATACACATTATTTGTCACAGCAGTTGGACTTGAATCCTACCTGCTGAGCCACAATTTACAGCTCTACCACAAATTGGCTTAAGATCCACATCATACATAGATGGAAAAGAACATTGTGGACTTGTAAGACAGATTTACTGTGATATGTGAGTAACTTTGCCTGATTAAATTGTCATTGTAGCTGATATTCTTACTCATTGTAAAGCAGAGATGAAATACACCCATATTGTATAATGTAAAGGCGCAGAAAGTCATTTAAGCTTTTAAAATTGTCTATTCTTATTACAACTCTGACATGACCTAAACATCATTTTTGTAACCTTGGCAGGTATGAAAAGGTCTTTGGTCAGTTGTCCGACTTCAACTTTTGTGTGACAAATGCAATGAAAGATGATTTGCAGGAGAAATGGAACATCAAGTAAGCCTGAAATGCCCTCTTTTGGATTGTGATTTTAATTTGATCACTACAGATTTGTTAAAAAATGAAAATAATCCTATTCAATATTGCAACTATAAAAGCAGGAATTGTATTTTTTAAATCAGGCAGGTAGCCATGCTTAGGCTCTTAAGAGTTGACTGTGTATCTTGATTATGGTACCTTTTTGGAAGGGTTTTGAAAACTGCTTACTCTCTTCAAAGGAATCAAAGGAAATTCAATTGGCTAGTATAGGTGTGGAGCTGTACTGCTGGGTAGAGAAGACCATGTAAGAGAATGAGAGACCACTGTGCAAGAAGTTGACAAGTTTTAAAGAAATATACAGAGATATTCCATGAGGGCTCTGCTTACTTAACCAGAATGGGATTGGCTAGAGTTTGGAAGTATTGAAAGAAAAACTGTCTGGTTTGACTGTAAGGCAGCAGCAGCTGGCTTGTACCAAGAGTGGTGGGGCAACAACAAAAATAGTTACCTTTCTATCTTCCAGTGTGACATCCTCCTCCCTCTAGTGTCTTCTCTCCTCACGAAAGCTCCAGATGCAGGACACTGCATTACCCAATTCTGACACTGCTTTCACAGCCTGAAAGCAGTGCCAGGATTGGATGGAGCAGGCTCTCGTAAGAGCACCGGAGTCCTGCGCTTTCTCTAACCCAGCTGTCTAACAGCTAGGTTAGAGAACTTTAAAATATGCATGTCTGGCTGCCCGGCCCAAGAAGGCCACCCAAAGAGACATGCGTATTTTAAAGTTCATAGCTGTCTGCTGCTGCCACACAGCAATGCTCACCCTGCCCAGTCCTGACACTTAGTTCAGGTTGGGTTGCTAAAAAAAATAATGGGAATAAATGAACTTTATTACTGTTTATTTTTCAGCTCTGGAGCTTGTGGGGCGATGCTCATTCGCTCATATGGAGGAGCTGCCCCTGCTGAGAGTAGTGGAGAAGTCAATGGCGAAAGCTGGTAATATTGCCACTTGAGTCATCATTTCTATTTCGGAAACCTTCTACTTCTACTTTGAAAAAATTCTAACAGAGTTTCGTAAACCTAAATGCACTGAAAGAACCCGCCACTTTACTCAAGAATTCCCTGACAAAACTGGCAAATCATTATACAACCAAAGCAGACACGTTTAAAACAAAGGAAAAGCACCAGCCCATTTCCAACAACCGCCTCCAAGAGTAGGCTCCCAGCCTCCTCATTCTTATAAACAAATATCACAAAGCAAGCAGGCCAGCCGGATTCCCTTCTAACCCTTGTCCACCACAAATCTTCAAGAATATTCTTTTAACTAATTCTGCTGCAACACCAGTAAGAAGAATCATCAATAGTTCTTTGACTACAGGAATCTTTTCAGAAGACCTAAAAAAGGCATACACATGTGCATTATTAAAGAAAATTAACCTGGACCAGCAAGATCCAAACAACTACAGACCAATTACACATAGACCTTTGCTAAGCAAACTGTTAGAAAGAGCAGCATTCACCCACTAGTCACAATTAGGTGAAGATAACACCTTACTTTCAGACTACCAAACAGGATTCCGCACAGGAAGAGGCACAGAATCTGCCCTCATCGCCATCTGGGACGACCTTAAAAACACAGATCAGAACAGGGTTGCTGCACTACTTCTCTTGGACCGCTCAGCTGCCTTCGACACAGCTGACCATGACACTCTAATACAAAGACTCTACAAAGCTGAAAGAATGGCCTGCTCTTGACTGGATCACTTCCTACCCTCAAAACAGAACAAATATCATCCATACTCCCCCTTCCTCACCCACACTGTACTTCACAAAATCAGGGGTCCCTGAAGGCTATATCACCTTACCCATGCTTTTCAGCATCTACATGAAGTCATTACCAGCAATTATCAATGAATTTCAGCTTACATGCTATAACTATGCAGGTGAAACACAAATACTTCTTAAGCTGGAAAGCCTAAAGATATTGGAAACTCAAAATTCTTCAGTTGCTTCAAAGCCAACTATTAAAAGGCTACAACAGATTCCGATCTCTGCTGCCAGGCTACTACTACATGTAAAGCCACAAGCCCACCTCTCCCCTACTGTGATGTCCCAACATTGGTTACTGGTTGCCAAAAGATCCACCTTCAAGCTGCTTTGTATCACCCGCAAAGCAATAGATGGAACAGGACTGCTTTTCATCAGGAATAAAATCACCAAATACACACCTCTCCTCAAAATCCCACCATACAAGAACAAAAAAACATAGGTTCTACACATTCCTCTTTTTAAGCAGCCAAACTATCTTATCTTCAGAAGACTACTCAAGATTTGACTCTTTCCTTCATAACCACCATTCTCTTCCAGGGGATCCTCATCAATAGGCAAAAGCACTGAAAATCCCTGCACATGGGCGGGAATATTCAGTGCTTATGACTTTGCTGAGCATACCCTTGGAAGAGAACTAGGATTATAGGTAACTAATTTTGCCTTCTCTTCCAGGGGATCCTCATCAATAGTCATAAGCACCTAATATTCCCGCCCGTGGGTCCCCGCTCATGAGCGGGAATATTCAGTGCTTATGGGTTTGATGAGGATACCCCTGGAAGAGAACTAGGATTGCAGGTAAAGGAACTTATCCTACTCAAACACTGATGTACAGCACACCCCTGTGTGTATAAACATTTATAATTTGTAAAATATATAGATATTCTTTAGGTCTGTTTGACAAATGTTATATTACTTATGCTTTTATATATATATATATATATATATATATATATATATATATATATATATATATATATATATATATATATATATATATATATATATATATATATATATATATATATATATATATATATATATCCAAACGGGTCCTCAGCAAGTCACTCGGAGCAACATACAGCCACGCTACCTCAAGAAAACAGCAGGACCAGGTATTCCGTGAGTTGTTGTTTTTTTATTCAGCAACAAACGACAGCATAACGTTTCGGCCTCTCGCAGGCCTTGATCATATATATATATATATATACACACACACACACACACACACACACACATATTCTATGCTTAACATGTATATAGGTCACTGCGTAGTGTTCATATACATTATTTAGTTAGATGCTTATGGGTCTCTTTTATCTATCACAATATGTAAATATTTTCATATCTATTTTATCTACAAGTGCTTCACTAATAAAATATTGAGGAAAATATTAATTAAAATAAAAAAAAGTGATAAATACACATATTAGCTTCAAATACAGCTAAACTTGAAAGTCTGAGTTTATACAATACAGCTTTAAATCTCAATATATTACCTTCATTATAAATGTATCCCCTTTTTATGTAGTTCTGTATCTATATATTTATTACTTCACCCCTACTGTAGAAGAAAAAAATAAACCATTGACTTTCTCCAATGCACTATCTTGCCCTATACCTCTCACAATATATCCTCTACCTCCACTCTGACTCATTCTACTACTACGATCTCCAAGATAACCCTTTCTAGACTCTTCAGTCCCTTGTCCCTCCTTAGCTCACCCCAAACCTCATTTTACTACTATGATCTCATTAACAACCCTTTCTAAATTATTCTCTCCTGTATCCCTCTTTTGACTCATTCCAAACCTCATTTTACGACTATGATCACCAAAATAACACTTTCTAGGCTCATCCATCTTCTATCCCTCCATTACGTCATTTAATTCAACTAACAGACCTGCATTTCCAATGCTCAAATGAACTTATATTTCCCTATAAAAATCCCCCACTAATCCTTTCTGGGTTCCGTAGTAGTGTGCTACTTGCCAAAATGCGCTTTGACGCTACATCAGAGCTAGTAAGCGATCTATATAAATGTGACTGCAATTGCTGCAGGTGAAGACTTGTATTTTATCATTTAGAAGACCGGTAGTTGTTTCCATCATAATTAAAGATTCTGAATTATGTATACATTTCATTAAACCCAAATACAATTTATTGTGTACTAAAACATAAGAATAGTTGAAGGACTTCTTTAATTTATAAAAAAAAGGCATGTGATTAGCGCTCCTCAACCGAACAATATGGCACCTAACCAAAATTGATGACTTTTATCCAGTATTAGGGGTGTCTTTCATAGATTCACATGCCTGAATCATTCCCCGTCGTCGAGACGGGAGCCTCCGGTACATAGAAAAGTAATGTCCTATAGACATACATAGAGAAAATAGGCCTAAGGGCCTCACCTTAGTAGCCTATCCTTGTCCTTATGCAAAAAGGACCAAACTCTTAGAGCCAGCCAATCAGCTATCACCTCCCTCTAGAACCTTCCTGGCAGGAGCCTCAGTCTCTCAGATTTTCTACCGCACGTTGTGCTAGGGAGTCTCCAGCCTGAGTTCTCCTCAGGATCTCTTCAGAAAACAACTTGTTCACTTTTGAAAGTGACTTCTTTCTTCTAAATCTCGACAAGGATTACTCCAAACCACCTATCACTGCAGTAAGTGATTTATTTCTTCAAAATTCTGACCTGTCTGAATCCCAGAAGACAGCCCTGTTCAGGGCCTGCTCTTCATGTGAGAAGAAAAGGCTTCATGTTGAGGATAAGCATGCTCTATGCTTATATTGCCTTTATCCAGACCACGTCCCTAAAGACTGTAAGATATGTAGGTCTTTCCCTAACAAGACCTTGAGGGACAGAGAAGGTCGCCTGCTCATCTGGCTGGACAGGCATAAGGAGAGGGAAAATGTGTAATCTTCAGTGGGGAGCATTTCAATGACCTCAGAAGTCTCCCTGAAGAGGCCAAGGGTGGCTTCCCCTGGCCCCTCAGACACTCCTCCTATGAAGGCACAAAAGAAGTCTTCAGAGGCAAGATCTACGAAATCTTCAGTGTCTGTAAAGGACTCTCAGACTTTTAAGAAGCCTACACAGTCGTCCAGCAAACTTGCGACATCCTCCTCAGCGCAAAAAAGAATTATGGCGCCAGTTCATGTCACCACAGCGACGACAACGGTGTCGACGTCGACAGCGTCGTCGGTTTTCCCATCGACAACGACAACTCCTTCATCGTCGTCAGCAGGTAAACCAATTCCATCTATAATTCTGCTGAAACCGTCGTCGACGTCCAAAACCTCCTCGACGACGAAGATTGTCCCGTCGACGACGGCGTCGTCGATGAAGAGCCCCCCGTCGACGGGTATGTTGACTACGAAGACGTCGTCGACGACGAAGACGTCGACGAGCTCACCGTCGACGACGAGATCACCGTCGACGACGAGATCACCGTCGACGAGGAATGAAGCGTCGACGAGCGCATCGTTGACGAGCGCACCGTCGACGAAGGCGTCGACGACGATGAAAATATTGTCTACGGAGGCACCGTCGGCGAAGATCTTACCGTCGACGGGGGAATCGTCGTCGACATTGACCATTTCTGAGCCGTGGAAGAAAGCCAAGCTGGTAGAAACGTCGTCCCTGACCCTGCCACCGTCGACAACACCAGAAACGACGGCAGGGGCTCCTGCAACAGGTTCTGCGTCTGGCAAACTAACCAAGAAGCAGATTACACCGGAAACAACGTCACCAAGTAAAGTGCAAACTCATTTGCCTACAGAAATTCTCCAGAGTGAAGAATCTGAAGAAGAAGAACTCCTGGATCAGGCTACTTCCATTTCGGACCTTCACGTAAAATGTCAGAGCACGGACGAGGAACAGGAGGAAATGAGCTACCAGGAACACTCTTTCCAAGCTCATGTCCGCACGGAGGTCACCCCGATGGTATGCCTTCCCGCTTCTGTTGTTAATGACCTTAAATTCCTTATCCAGGACTACAAACAACGTTTCCCGGAAACACCGGCAACTGAGACAGGGGGCCCGACGCCTGCTGCAAACACACCAGTGGCAGCCCCAAAACAGACACAGCCAGCTACTCAGGTCCGCCATGAGAAAGTGCCACCTCAAGTGATAGAATCATCAGATGAGGAAGAGGAGGAACTGGAAGAGGGGGAGGTCCAAGAAATCCAGTCGGACCATGAAGAGGAGGAAGAGTATGTGGCATCTTCCCCAGCTTCACCCCAACCACGCCAGGCAGATTCACCACCAGTGGACATTGGCGGTTTCCATAGAATAGTGGAAAGGGCGGCAAAGCGATTTCATATGGTGATGGAATCAACTGAGACGGAGTGCTTCTTACATGACTTCAAGGAGCAAACACAGAAAACAGCGAAATCTATCCCAATAATAGAATTTCTCTGGCACCAGGGAAAGAAACTGATGCTGACGCCGGCCTCTGTACCTGCGGTTGTTCCACGCCTGGATAAAAAATACAAGGCTCCAACCACAGCGGCAGCTTGCCTTAATGGGCACCCGAAACCGGATTTGGTCGTAACCCAGGCGGCCCAAAAGAATTCTCGCAACCCTTCCTCTCCTCTGTCAGCCCCTCCGGACAAGGAAGGCAGGAAGCTAGACACAATCGGTAAACGGTTTACAACAACATCGGCCATGACCATCAAGGTGGCCAACTCCATAGCCCTATTGGGGCGTTATAGCCGCCAGCTCTGGGAAGATATAGTCCCATATATAGCGGAACTGCCAGACACAGTTCAGGAGGAAGTCAAGGCACTGCTTACGGAGGGTCAAACCTCGGCAGCTGAGATCATTGATTGTGCCATAGATGCAGCCATGACTGGCTTTCGACAACTAGCTGGAGCAGCAGTCCTGCGCCGTCATGGATGGCTTAAGGCAACGTCATTCAGACAAGAGGTGCAGACGAAAGTGCTGGACATGCCCTTCGACGGCCAACACCTTTTTGGGGACAAGATTGACGAGGCGCTCCAAACGATAAAGAAAGACACTGATACTGCCAGAGCACTTGGTACTTTACAGGCAAGGAACCAGTCCTTTCGAGGCAACAAATCCGGGGGCCGGTCCTCCTACAGGGGATCCTATCAAAATAGGTCCTCGTATTCCTACCAGAATAAATCCCAGTACCAACAGAAGCAGCAACAAGGTCGTCAGACTTCTTATGGGAAGTCAAACTTCTGGGCAAAAACCAGAGGAGAGGCACTGGCGGCCGCCAGTGACCAATTACTCCAGCCAGTCCAGCAACTATATCCCTCATTACAGATAGGAGGAAAATTGACCCATTTCCTAGTCAATTGGTATCTCATCACCACAGATCGGTGGGTACTTCAATTAATAAGATTCGGCCATTCCCTGGAATTCACCACCATCCCACCTGCAACCCCCCCCGCAGGCTGCCACACAAACATCTACGCCTGCTACTCCAGGAAATATCTGCGATGTTGATAAAGGAGCAATCGAACGAGTTCCATCGTCTCTAAGAGGGAAAGGATTCTATTCCCGCTTCTTTCTTATACGCAAGAAGGAGAAAAAGTGGAGGCCCATTCTAGACCTCAGGTCTCTCAACTCTTTCCTGAAGAGTCAGTCGTTCAGGATGGTGACGATCCAAGAAATACTAGGCATACTGGAAAAAGGAGATTTTATGACATCTTTGGATCTCCAGGATGCCTAATACCACATCCTGATCCTCAAGGGTCACAGAAAATTCCTGAGATTCGAGGTGGCAGGACAGCACTTCCAATTCAAAGTCCTTCCCTTTGGCCTCAAATCCGCACCGCGGATTTTCACCAAGTGCCTTTCGCCTGTGGCAGCTTTCCTGCGTTAAATGGGTCACCAAGTCTTCCCCTATCTCGACGACTGGCTGGTAAAGGCACCTTCAGCTGCAGGCGCGATCGAATCTTCCAACGCCTGCACCAATCTTTTTCAGCAGCTAGGATTAACTCTCAATCACGAGAAATCCTGCATGACCCCTACGAGAAACATCACCTTCCTCGGGGAGACCTTGAACACGGAATGCGCAAGAGCATTTCCTTCAAAGGAGAGGAAGAACAAAATAATATCTCTGGTCACGGCTGTGGCGTCAAAGAAGTCCCTAAGAGTTTGAACCTACAAATCACTCCTAGGAATGATGTCTTCTTGTATACTCCTCATCCCTCACTGCAGACTCAGGATGCGCCCATTGCAGGAAGCCCTCACGAACCAGTGGACACAGAGTACAGGTTCTTTCGAGGACATTGTGAAGATAACACCACAAATTTCCAAAAGTCTGGCATGGTGGAGAAATCACAAGAATTTGTCTATGGGACTGCCATTCCTACTTCCAGCGGCACCTCTGGTGATCACCATGGATGCATCCCTGGAAGGCTGGGGAGCTGTCCTCCAGGACCTCCAAATAAGCGGCAAATGGACAAACCAGGAGAAGCAACTCCATATCAATCTTCTGGAACTGAGGGCTGTGTATCTGGCACTACAAGCCTTTTTACCACGCATCCAGAACTCCCAGGTGCTCGTCAGAACGGACAACACCACGACGATGCACTATCTCAACAAACAGGGAGGAACGCGTTCGCTCACTCTATCATGCGAATCGCAAAAGGTCTGGAACTGGCTTGTACTCCATGGGATCACACTCAGGGCGGACTATGTCCCGGGCAAGGACAACACCATTGCGGACGCCCTAAGCAGACAGAAATCCCTCTCCCACGAATGGGAGCTCGACAAGAGTACGCTGGATCTCATATTCTCAGAATGGGGAGTCCCAGGAATCGACCTGTTTGCTACCAAGGAGAACGCCAAATGCCCAAACTACGCAAGCTGGCGTCCCCAACCAAGGTCACTCGGAAATGCTTTTTCCATCGGTTGGTTCAGCGTATTTGCGTACGCTTTTCCACCATTTCCGATGATTCCCAGGGTCCTCAGGAAGATGAAGGCGGAGCCTTGTACCCTGATCCTAATTGCCCCGTTCTGGCTGAGGCAGCACTGGTTCTCGGATCTTCATCACCTCTCCATCAGGACACCGATCCGTCTGAAACAGCACCCGAACCTGCTGACAATGTCCAACGGGCAGGTGCAACACTCGAACCTGCACTCGCTCAGGTTATCGGCCTGGCTCCTGAGCACAGAGAGTTCTGTCATCTAAACATCCCGCAGGAATCCAGGGACGTGCTGGCAAAAGTAAGAGCGGACAGTACCAACAAAACGTACTCTCTAAAATGGAAACTATTCTGCATATGGTGTTTAGAAAAAGGCCTGAGACCACTCCATATCACACCTGAACAGATATTGCCATATCTACTGCACTTGGCACAGTCAGGACTGGCGCATGCCTCCATAAAGGTGACTTTGGCGGCCATTTCACGATACACCAGGACCTTCAAAGGACGTCTCTTTGGTCCAATAGGCTTATCAAGCAATTCCTGAAGGGACTATATAGATCCTTCCCAAGACCTAGAAGGGTCCCACCGACATGGCACCTCAATTTAGTCCTCAACCAACTCATGAGGCACCCTTTTGAGCCCATTCATCGAGCATCCATCAAGTACATCTCATGGAAGACGGCTCTACTGCTCGCTCTAACATCTGCCAGGAGAGTAAGCGAGCTACAGGCTCTATCCATTCAGGAACCCTTCATGCAGTTCAAACAGGACAGGGTGGTGCTGAGGACAAATCCCAAGTTCATACCGAAAGTGCCTTCAGACTTTCACCTTAATGAACCAATGGTTCTACGTTCTTTCTTTGCAAACCCTACCACCGCAGCAGAAAGGACGCTACACTCCTTGGACCTCAAAAGGTGTCTGAAGTTTTACATAGACAAAACAAAGAGCTTCAGGAAGTCATCACAGCTATTTGTGGCCTACAGTAGGCCAAGGATGGGTATGCTTCTAACGAAACAGAGCATCTCAAGGTGGATCTCCTCAGCGATAGCATTCTGCCATGACAGGGCCGGACGGCCTTTGAGTGCTAATGTTAAAGCGCATTCCACCAGAGCAATGTCCACATCAGCAGCACTGTTCGCTGGAGTGCCGATTTTGGACATATGTAGAGCGGCGACGTGGAAGTCACCGCACACCTTCTCCAGACACTACTGCCTGGATGCTGAACTTATGAAGGATGCAGCAGTGGGCCAGGCGGTGCTTCGCCATCTATTCCAGTGAGGTGAGCCTTCCAACATCCCGCCATCCTGGTATGCACATCTCTTACTATTATGATATATTGATGTATGCTAATGTTTCAAAGTCGCATGGTAATATATGTATTATCTAAAATGGCTATATAGCATGATTACATCAGAACTGTGCATAATGTATTGCTTGCTACTCTGATTTAGGCATGTGAATCTATGAAAGACACCGCTAATACTGGATAAGAAACGCGTTACTTACCTGTAACAGCAGTTATCCAGTATTGGTGTCTTTCATAGATTCACATGCAACCCTCCCGCCTCCCCTGGAAGGACTCACGTTTCTCTCTAACTGTATTACGCCTACCTAGCTTGGTGCGTACGAAAATCTGAGAGACTGAGGCTCCTGCCAGGAAGGTTCTAGAGGGAGGTGATAGCTGATTGGCTGGCTCTAAGAGTTTGGTCCTTTTTGCATAAGGACAAGGATAGGCTACTAAGGTGAGGCCCTTAGGCCTATTTTCTCTATGTATGTCTATAGGACATTACTTTTCTATGTACCGGAGGCTCCCGTCTCGACGACGGGGAATGATTCAGGCATGTGAATCTATGAAAGACACCAATACTGGATAACTGCTGTTACAGGTAATTAACGCGTTTCTTACTAAGCTTAGCAATAGACTTTTCAATCAACCTTGGGTATCAACTTATTCATATATTAAATCAATAAGTAAAGAATACCTCACAATTGAATGATTATGTCCCATATTGAACATAAAAGTAATCCGCTACATATCTCGATTACTAGTATGCCTATCGATTGTAATTAATCATGCAATATTGCGGTTTTAAAATTCTGTGAGCTCCTAGAGTTTTTTTGTTGGCAGTCTATCTTTGCTATGATATTCAATTTGAAGGGGTTGTCCAGTTTTGTATCTTTCATAGATTTGCATACTAATATCTTTCCTTGCCATCAAATTAAAAGTCTTGCAGTCATCTACAAACTGTTGTAAGAAAACCTGTAATGCCGGTTATACCCATAGCAGTGTCACTTTAGTAGTACACCCACTTCATTGGAAAAGTCCCAAACTCCAGCTAGTGAGTTGAGAATGCACTGAACTCCCATAGACCACTATACATCAGATTTTCTACAACTCATCGTGTGAGCTAGAATCTGCAGTGTTCTGCTCAACAACCGCACTTCAGCTGACGTGTTGAAGCAAACGCGCTTCTTCTGACTGTGTGTTCTTTGATTGAAGTTTTCTGGTAATATGGTGCATGTTGCTGATCGATTTGAACACAAAGCATTCACATTTGCATTGTGTGTTTCTGTGCAACCCTCTCACTTTAGTGCTCCATGTTGTTTTATATAGTGTGAATCTAAAGGCGACATTACTGAAGCTTGTTCATTCAGCTTCCTCCGTGGCCCAAAGCCCACTGCTTCCGATACTTTGTCGACAAACTTGAAGAAATCCTGGGATGAGGTGATTTCATCTGGTCTTACTCCCCATAGTTTGGCTTCGGTGTGGGGTACATTGCAGTAATGTATTTAAAATTTCTTCCGTCAACTTTCTGCTCACAGGTACTTCCATTTTTAAATCAATTACGTTTTATATCACAAATTATCATTGTGGGGAGAAGCACTCATGTAATGTTAATGTAATGTAAATTGATTCTTGTATAGCGCACTACTCACCCGCAAGAGTCTCAAGGCGCTTGTACGAATACCGCTGTGGAACCCATCCTGGCTTTCTCTGTGAGGCGTCCACTCCTGGGCACCCCCAAGGTGGAGGCCAGGCATCCTTAGCGTTGTGGGGGCCGTTGTGGAGATTAAGCAAGCTACTGCCCAGAATTGCCGAGTGGGACTCCATGATTGGAATAGGCACCGAGGCGAGAATTATCAGGTCTGTGAAATTTTGAGCCCAGGACCCGCCGAGACGGGGAATTGAACCTTGGTCCCGGGCTAGACCTCTGCATCAGGGTCTGCCGCTCTAATCATTGAGCCACACTTCTCCTCATGGCTGTCTCTGAGCGATCTCCACTGCTCCCTCCATGTCCCAAAGCACACGGCTTCCCCATCTCCTCCGACAAACTTTAGGTAATCCAGGCATGCAGTGATTTCATCTCATCATTCTCCTCGTAACTCTGCTTTAGTGCGGGGTACATTACGGTAATTTAGTTTAAATGTCGTCCATCAACCCTATGCTCACAGTAGTTTCCATTTTTAAATAAATTACAATTTACAGCTCAAATTATCATTATGCAGAGAACCTCTCACGGCCGTCTTCATGCTAAATGATTTGAGCCAATGGGATTTTTAAAATGGCCATATGTTAAATAATACAGCTAACTGGAAATTGTTATGTACCTGGACATTATAAATGAAGACTTGTAAGGCATTAGAAGTGCCTTCTGCCTATCTGATATGTACACTCGCATTTTCAAACCGTGGGAAAGTATTTATTTAAAGGGGGTGGGCAGAGCAAAATCCTAAGTGTCTCCGACAGTGGCGGATACTCCGCTAAGGTGGAGGAGCGTTGCCCCACTGCCTTCAAGCAAAAACAGAAAGGAAAAAATGAAATGATAACCTAATGGTATTGAGTAGCGGCTACTCCGCTAAGGCAGAAGAGCATTGCACCACTGCCTTCATGCAGGAAAAGAAAGGGAAAAATAAAATGATAATGGTAATGGTATTTTAATTTTATTTTGTCCTCCTGCTGCGGCAGCTTGCGTGAGGGGGTAGGCGAGGCTGAAGAGCAGGAGAGGAGGGTACAACCAACCTAAGTGCGCAATGGGTGTTTGGTCCGCCCTCTCGGGCCACCCAAGACAGTCATGCGCACTTTCCCTGTTCTACATGAAGGCTACATTATAGTCTACATGAAGAACCTGCCCACCCCTACAGCCCCTGGCTGAACGCTGTGTCACCGCGCTCAGAACAATCACAGCACTTCATTGCAGGGTTGAGATTGGTCAGGAGAGACTGTGTGCAGGGTGCTTCCTGTTCCTGGAAGACGAGAGCAGGAGCAAAGATGCGGGACCCAGTGGAGAGGTAAGTTTATCCCCCCCCCCACCTCCCACAACTGTCCCACCACCCATGAGCAGTGCCGGCCGCATTGGTCTCTAAAATCCATTATATTGTATTTGCAACGCAGTTTGTGTCAGGCAAATCTTTGTTAACATTGAACCAAGGATTTGTTTTGAGCAAAAATCAGCGGATGTGTGATTCTAAGCTGTTTATTACATTGATGGCTTTTCTTGCTCTACAGAAAATGAAACCAAGCAGCTGCTTCCAATATCAAAGCAAAAAACAATCTTTTTTTTAATTAAATATGTGTTCATTTCTTTTGTTTGCCAAAATTCTTTTTGCACATTTGGCCTCATTCCGATGTCGGTTGGAAAGCATTCCGACCCACTCTGTCTCAGAATCATTTCTGACCGAATCCGAGTCAGGGAGTCGGACCGACCGATTATGATGTGTCCGAACACCGTTCGGTCGGACCCTCGTTGACTTCAATGGGAGTCTGTATTATGACTGACAACACAAGCTCCCATTGAAAAAAGGGGTGGTCGTGGAAAACCTTGCACCCTTTGGAGGGCAGTCTTGGTGCCTTCCACACTGTGCATGGTTTGAAAGAGGAGTCCCTTGGCTACCCCCATGGGGCCCAACGAAGGTCTCTAGGTGAAGAGGTACCTGCTACGGGCCCCCAAGGTCGGATTCCGACAGCCAATCTGTGTCAGACAAACCGATTTGGAAAGGCTGTCCAAATCCAACATTATAATGCGTCGGAATCAACCAAATGGTTTCCGACTATTGTAATCAGTCTGCTGGATGCCTTTCCGAGTCGGTCAGAAACGTGCGTTCCGAATCAGATTCATACAAACCAAATGGTGTCCAGAGCCTTTCCGACTGACATTGTAATCCGCCCTATTGTCTTAACTAGACGTGAACAACTGACAGCAAGTAATAAGTGTGTCTCCTTTTCACAACTCGTTATCATTTGTGAAAAGCGGTGTTTTAATACATTTGTATCTAACTGGTTAGATTCAGGCGTGCCTCTTAATCGTCTCCGTTCCCACGTTTTCTCAGGATAACTGTTTTAAAACAGGACCCAGTGAGCCACCCGTAATCACCATGCCCGCCCGCAGAGCCCATGGTGTAACTTCAAAGCGGTGATGAATCCAACCACCTGAAGCAGATTACGCAGTAAGAGCCTGAAGACATATGAAGATTTGCTCATGCTGTGCCTTTGTGGAATGGAAAATGTTTATTTCACGGGTACTAGTGAGGGACCAGGGGGCACATGAGGAGCTGATGAGTCTGCTGCTACGCAGCGTGAGCTGAATATACTTCAGTTGTGAAAGACAACAATTAAATAATAATTGTTGCTACATGGAAAACAAACTGCTTCAAATTGCAGTTTTAATTATCGCTAGAAAACGCTCCTCTTGTGTTCGTGCAGATAACATTGGAAATGCGTTAACCGATGGTTGGGATTCTGTGACTGTGATGAATCACTTTGGAGGTTAAGCAGACCCTAATTTTGAAATCGCACACAAACCAGTTAACTTGATACTGCAACTCAAATAGTTTGCATTCTAGCAGTTGCAGTTCTGCTTATAAGTTCATGACTGCATGAACCAGAATGCAAAGAAAACAAAATAACTGGGGTGCTTATGACTTAAAAATGTGGCGGGGAGATTTGGGCACTCTGCAACTGGGAATGTTGTGCCATGAAATATAAGTACTTTTGAATTATGCAGATAGGGGCATAGTCCTATTCTTTGGGCATACCTTATTGTTTTCAAGAAAGTTGTCATATCAACACAACAAGTTCTTACTGGCAGATCATCATTCTGTAGATACTGGGATGCCAGGGTGACAGCTGAGCTGGGGGGAGGGGGTGGGGGTCGCGTATACTGAAGACCGATTTAGAAATTAGTTTGACTAATATTACACGTGTTGAGCATCTGATTCTGTTTCTGCATGTGTAACACTGAGAGCTTACATAGCGCCAAGTGTCCCATGTCATGTATGAGATCTGCTGTAAAAGTGAAAACACAAGTCCCAGAGTGCATCCTACCCTAAAGCAAAATGTCTGGAATTGCTGGATGAGTCCTATCTTCAGAAAAGTAATAGTCCGCAATAAAAGACCACATTTTTTATTTTTCAGATGCTGCGAATAGCAATTTTATGTCCGTAAGAAATGCTGTAGAAATGTACCTGAAAATACAAATACGTCTTTTAATACCACTATAAAGGATTGCAAAGCTCTCGTTTTTTTACGTTCAGCTCGCTTTCTTATTGCTGGACCCCATCCCTTCCTTTAATTGTACTCTTCTGCGTGTTTTATTCATAAACCCTTCCGAAGGCCCTCTCTGAGCTCACTGTTAGAAGCTTCAGGGTGTTTGGTTTTCTGATACGACCCACCGAGCTTGCACTAAAGCTGGACTTAGTCTCTTTTCACAGCTTTGCGTAACAACAGTGTGGCCTATTGCATGTTTATTTCAGTAGCGATGTCTTAATTCCGGCACCATATTTGAATAGTACTCTGCAGAAGAGATGCACATTGCAGCTCCTCCCTTCCCTCATGAACCATGAAACCCGCCCTTCCAGTCCTCCTTTAACTTATAGGCTGATCTGATTTCTTCAAACCCCCCTATCTCCACTAGGAACCAACTCTTTTTATTCAAAACATCGCCCCTTCTCCTCCACATCCATGAATTCTCACTCATGCACCCTTCACAGACTTACAATCACACACTACTGACATCACTCTCATACTCTTCTAGATCACTGACAGCACTCAAACATTCAAATACTAACAGCACTCTCATGCTATTATGGTACTACTGACAGCACTCTTTCACCCCTTACACACTCGTAGTCTGACAAAACATACAGCACTGCCCCCCCTCTTCGAAAAGTAGCAGCCACATGCTACAGACTGCACTCTTTCAACCCTTACACACAAGCTAACTCACACTACTGACAACACTCTTGTTGCCTCACAGAGTAGCAATCTCAGACTACCAGCCGCACTGTCACAACCACCTCAACAGCATCCTCCCACCTTTCAAACTAGTAATCACACATACATGTTATCGTTCTCATAACTGCACAACACCATCACGCACAGACTAACACACATTACAGAAAGCTGTTTTTCACCTTTCATAAACTAGCAGCAAAGCAAGTAGGTCATCCTATGCATGCCACCCTCCCTCTATCTGAATCCCTCATCTGGCCCTTGTGTAGAAAGCGAGGAGTATTTGTGAGAGGGGTGGGGAGGGAGCCATAGTAGTCACATTTCAGTCCGACATCATGAGTCCTCATTTAAAGTGGAGACATGGTAATGCCGTCAAGCTATTTATGAAACTGCGGTACAATGCAGTGAAGAGTGGCGGTCCATGAATCACACATATATAAGTTCATTTACTGCTCAAAAAGTTTTACTTTTGTAAATTCAGTGCATAGTTTTCAGCTGAAGTTGTGTTAAATCTGTCATTTTATTGTGTTAAGCATAACTTGCCACTGACGGTGATTCTTCAAGCCGTTCAGGACTCTAGTGATGCAGTCACACACACAATGTTATTGTGCTGTTAGCTTACATCAAGGCACTTGTCTTTCGGTCTGTGCATGAAAAAGCCTTGGAATGTGTCCATAAATGTTTCCTGAGGCAAGCATGTATTCCTGAATCAGACAGCATGACCGAGTGTGTATTAAATGTATAGTTCTTCAATCCTTGGCGGCACACCACCCAGGATAATGTACTGCATGGCTAAAGACTTCTAAGGTCCCAAAGGCGAGACATATGGGCTATGCCAATGCTGGTTTAAAAGATGCTTCGCATTCGATAGAACGCATGGTGCTAGGAAGCAGGGTCCATGCCTTAGAGTTCAGAACGACAAGAGACTTTCTCCCTCAAGATTTCAATCGAAAAGAGGGCCGTTTAAGAAGGTTAGCAGAGGAAGCTCTTGGTGTCTGTTGGGGCAGATACTGACAAATCCGGTCATTTAGGTATTTAGGGCTGGTAAAACTTGGTGCACAATCAGGAGTCATTCAAAGAGCATCCTTTATAAACAGGTAGCAGTGCGTTTATTAAGCACAGCTGAATACAGAACTCCACTTGGGAAGTTGTAAAACCAGTCTAGCTGCTGCGTTCTGTACTATCTGAAGTTTATGGATGAGATGTTGGAGAAGTGTGGCTCAATGCTTAGAGCGGCAGACCTTGATGCAGAACGCTGGCCAGGGACCAGGGTTCGATTCCCGCCTCGGCGGGTTTCGGGCTTAATTTCCTCTGACCGGATATTCTCGCCTCAGTGCCGATTCTAAGCATGGGTCCCACGCTGCAACTCTGGGCAATAGCTTGCTTAGTCTCCACAAAGGCCCCCTGATACACAAGGGATGCCTGGTTTCACCATGGGATGCCCAGGAGTGGACACCCCACGAGGAAAAGCCAGGAGGGGTTCCCTTGTGGTAGGAGTACAAGCGCCGGGATGCCTCCGGGTCACTGTTCGCGCTATACAAATACGCCACACACATGTTAAATGCAGCCACCATAGAGACTATTCCAGTAGTCCAGTCTGAAGGAAATAAGGGCAAAAACTGCAGTTTTTCCTGGCAGCCAAAGGCAGAAAGTGGAACAATTTTTTTTAAAGATTGTATGAGATTAAAACACATGCCACTGCCGAGGCTTGTGGGAAGCAAGATAAATCAATGTCAAATTTGAGTTTGGCCACCATTTTGTGGTGGGAAAAAAAGTTGAATTTGCCAAACAGCAGAATTTCTGTCTTATTGGAATTACACTTAAGGTTGATAGTTCTGCTTCCAT